>NW_017296956.1:2383758-2412707 GCF_001594075.2 Trachymyrmex cornetzi
AAAAAATATTTCATTATAGCGTTTTGGAAAGCACTCGACATCAGCTATTAGATTCTTGAATTAAAAATAGGATGTTCCATTTCAGAAAATCAATGTAACCTTGATCTGACCTTGGCTACGCAATCCAAGGTCAAACTGATAGGATCAGTAAATAGATATTTTTAAACCATATAACTTTTGTCTGAAACACTTTTCTGTTTCCCGAGATATTTAGATATCCCGACCTTTTTGGGACACCCTGTATAATAAAATATATAATAAAATTATATAAATATAGTCTTTGAGAAACTTGAAAACGCAAAGTATACATTGGCAACCATTTTGATTTGGTGTTTCAGGTCATACACTGTTCTGGTTATTTAAAGTGCGTCGTAGAGACCCCCATTGGAGCCGAATACGAGGACGGTGTTGGACGGTGCATCCGTAATGTCGGTCTAATGGCCGTCGGCCATTCATTGCCTACAAGTTCTATAACCGAAATTAAATTGAACCATAACATGTTCATGTTCAGAGCGTCACTCGATCTGAAACTCATATTTCTTGATGCAAGGTAAGATTTTACCGATACAGATATATATAATTTTTTCAATATTCTCTTAAAAAGATTATTAAATTTCTTGTGTCAATTATCAACAAAATTGCTCTTTTATATTTTTTTTTATATAATACATAATATTATTGTGAATTCCTGAAATGGATTATCATTTACTATATGCTTATATTGTCTACAGGAAAAAGATTCGTGTAAACTTAACATAAGCAATACGTAAATATTATATGTAAACGTAATCTCAGAGTTGTTTTGTATTTTTAAGATTACGTTTACATAGAATATTTACGTTATGTTTATGTTAAGTTTATAAATTATAAATCTTTTTCATATAGACACTACAAGCAAACGTATATTGTGTATAAAAATTATTATAAATTGAATAATATATTATAAAAAGAAATAATTAAATCTTATGACTGTTAATATATCTGATTTTAATATTGATAAATAAAAAAATATATAAGCGAGATAGAAGCTTTAGTTCAGTCTAATGCAACGATAAAGAACATAGGTTTCGATAATCCTAGATTGTTTACACAGATAACACGTAAAACATAATTTATATTGCATATATATAGATGTAGATTATTATATTTTATGGGTAAACGAACAACCTTGTGTAATCTTAAAATATACCGCACAACTCTGGATCGGGTGTAGAATCCAGTAGAAAAGAGAGTGGAGGAATTGCGAACAAGGAGTAAACGCGAACGACACTATTATTTTATATTAAAATAGATAGTGATAACCTCTTATTTCTTGAATCCCCAGTGAATAATCCGATATATACTCAGCCTCACTATAATACGTGACTACAGAAAGCACATACGATTTAAGTTAAATACAATTACATTTCAATGATTTTGATGTAAGGGAGAATTGCGAATGCTTAAGGAAAAAAGTTAAATAAAATCAACGATTATTTATGAACTATAAAAGTCCTTATTCAAAGGATATTGCTTTTAAATCACAATAATTGATATTTGTATATTTACAAATATTAATTAATTTAATTTTAAATAAAAAAAAAACAGATTCGGCATTGTCTCAAATGAGGGTAATAATTCCGAATGGCAAGATCATTGATAAATAATCAATGACTTTATTTACTTTTCTCTTAGAGTTCGCAGTTCCCCTATTCTCCCTTGTCTGACGACCATAAAATTTATCATTCTCACACAAAGCTACGGGTAATCCCTCTATCATTAATCCTCTATTATTAATTGTATTTAAAACGTGAAGATTTTTCAGTTAAAACAAATAATAAACTAGAAAATGATGCGTCCAGTGTAGAGATATGAATAAAATGTAATATAATACTATAAATATTATGATAACATTATTATATTTAAGTTGATATATAATGTTTATATAGTATAAAAGTCCAAGTAAAAAAATGATTTCTTAAATAAATCTTTTTTCTGGGGCCGGATCTCCTCACGTTGCGCGTTACTGAAGGAAGCGAGCGGTGTTGACTCGAGCACCGGGACACAGTGGATTATTTATTTCCAATGTAATTATAGTTGGGTGTCGTATTGCGCCATTAATATTTCGATGGAGGGCCCGCGCGGTGCTCCCGGTCGAGAGGGATACGGCCATTAAAATCAGTTTCGTGTTACCGCGCTGCCGCGCGTATCCTCTTTTTTTTTTCCTCTCCATCCGCGGCAAATAAATATCCACCACCGGCGGTTCCGGCGAGCCCTACACACCCGCTCGCTTGCACTGGGAACGAACACGTGACGCAGTATAAATATAGCACGGATAGAAGCGCGATGAAATTTTATACATACCGTCGATCGGAATCGGCTCGCGCGGATTGTGCAAACTCGCGACGTTCGCACCGTAAATCCCGACGAAAACAAGCCCGATCCGCGGAAAGCGATCAAGGGACCTATCTCTGTGGCCTTTTGGACCATACCTCCGCGTTGGAACGTTGCGCGACTGATGTCGGGTGTTGCGAGTTACACAGGGAATAACTGCGTGCTTTTTTGCACAATATACGCGTTTTTTTAACGTCAAAATTACATTGAAAATAAAAAAAATAAAAAAAAAGATGAAATAAAATAGAAAAATTAAATTAAATAAAAATAAACTTTTCAGAGAAGATTCTAATGATTCTCTCTTTTTAAATAGAATTAAATAAACTCTCTAAAGAAAATTCTTTCTAGTGAAAAGATATTAAGCTTTTTAATGTAACGGTATCTGTATAATCTCTTTCGTGTTGTTACAGAGTAACTCCACTAACAGGCTACGAACCGCCAGATCTAATTGAGAAAACATTATACCACTATGTGCACGCATGCGACGTTCTACAGCTACGACACGCTCATCATGTTCGTAAGTATTTCATTGTGTATTATTAGATGTAGTATTAGGTCTGTTTTCTTCTTCTTTTTTCTCTTAATTTAAGGCAGGCACTGTAATTCTCCACTTCCATGCCTCTTCTAGTTTTGGTCTTGAGACGTCGACGTCCACACGAGTTCATCCAACACTTAGGTAGCCTGCGCGGAAATTTTCTAATTTGTGGCTTCTTGTTTTTCGCTATCTTTGGCAATCGCTCGTTGTCTTGTCTACATGGATTCCACTCTCGTTTCTTTCTAATCCATCGTATCACGTCCGGGGTCTCGCATCTTGCCGTATTGTGTCGTTACGTATTCTGTCGCGCAGAATGACACCTGTTATCCATCTCAACATCTTCATTTCTGTCGTTCTTATAGTTTAGTTTTGACGGTTTCAGCTCTTGTTTCTGTTGCATAAGCTAAGATTTGTTTTCTATTACTGAATTAGTGTACACTTTTAGAAATTAAAGTAAGATAGGTACATACATGTTTGATATTTGATGAAAGCGAGAGAGAGAATTGTAGTGCAAGAACAAAACCAGATCTAATAAATTTATATTATATATTGAACGAAAATTTACTAATATAATTTCACTATAATTATCACTTAGAACCTTCTGCTTAGTGATTTGTTTATGTTTCTTTAAATGATTTAATTTAATTCTTCTTCTCTCTCGGTTACTTATTTTAATAAATTTTAATTGATATAGATGTATCTCTTGTAATCTTCAGCTTGCTGTACACACAGAAAAATATGTACTATATTTAAATATTATTTATTTGTTTCTCAAGTATTTCAAAAGTTTATGAATCCACAAATCTGTCACGTGCAAATTTATTCAAAATATATTCTGAATTGTAGTAGATTTAATACTTTAATTAAGATTATTAAATTACAACAAATTCGATTTACTTATTATATAAAATCGTTCCTTCGGCAAAATTTTATAATATTCTTCAAAAGAAAATAAATTCTTGTTTTGAATATACATATAGAGTTTTTTATGTATACATATAAAATATATATTTTAAGATTTATCAAGAAAATATTCTTCGTTAAAGATAATCATTACTTACAACAAAAGTAAACTGAGTAATTACTTTTATTAACAATAAGATGACATTTTTCTGTATGTGATATTTCGTTTGATATAAAAATGTGTTTTTCGAAGGCATTTATTAATATAAAAGGTTTCCTCTGATTTTTCCTTTCATGTAATACGCACGATTAAGTACCAGTCACAGCATCTCTCTGCTTTTAGCGGATTATGCTCTTGCATTTTCGCTCGTGTTTTCCCGATTTAAAGGTCACCTATTTCTATCTGAATAATATTACCGGAAACACAAACCGGAAAATATTTTCCTTCGATAGTTTCTCCGTTGACCGACGGTTCGACGCAGATTCTCTCAAACGACGTCGGCACAATACGTCGATGAGGATAAGCTCTTTGTGAACCAAGAGTAGCTGACGCTGCTTAACTCAACTTGACACTCTTACGAAACATCCTTTGATCTTATTTCGCGTGCTACTCATGCACGGACAGCTATCGTATATTTTCGCTCTTTCTTACTTTTTTCTCTTTCTTCGGAGCGACGTCACGCGCGCTTATTCTAAGTATGTGCATATGTGGTGCATCTAGGGTGTACATTATTGATTGAACAACGCTGCCACAGCGCGTCGACGAAAAGAGGCGGCTGCTGGGTGCGCATCTATATGTGCGAAAGAGAGAATGAGAGAGAGAGAGAGAGAGGGGCGGGGGAGTGAGAGTGACGATAAGAGCGGTGCGCGGATAGAAGGGAGGAAGGTTTAGCGAGAGGTGTGAGCGAGGTAGGAGGCTGTTACTGCTATCACTGTTTGAACAGACTCGCAGTTTCACGAGCGCAACTCGAAGGGAGTCTGACATAATGCCGCTAATGTCTGCGCCTGAGGATTGCTCGACGTCGCAAATATCATATCGCTCGATATTTTTTTTTGTGATTGCGCGTGATGGTAGCTGCGCCATGAATATCCACAAGATTTTTTTCTTGAGAAATCGCATTCTTGAGAGACAATCCTTTTTGAATTATTAAAATTTGTTTCTTTCAACTTCAGATTTTCATTTTCACTCATTTTTAATTCTAACGCCATTATCAGAGGTAACAGCAAACTAACGATAACGTCTGATTTTGATTGATATCCCTGATTATTCAATAACACGGCTCACAGAACAATCAGTATTTCCTCTCGTATATCATTCTACTAAATTTTGTTACTTTTCTATCCATCAATGCCATATTTGAATGTTATTTAAATTATATATACAATATAATCAACAAAAGCTTTAGTTATAAATCATAAGAGTCAACACAAGGAGCATATAAGCCTAGTGTAGGATATTTTTTGCCTAATTTGTTCTTTATTCATATAGACTTATATATGTTCCTTGTTTGGACTCTTATTAAATTATATATCATGAAATTTTACATCAAGTGTGTAATTAGTTTACATTAATTAATTGTTAAAAGTTGATGGATGTTATTACCCTGTTGATAGTGCTGAGGAAGGGTCAAGTGACAACAAGGTACTATAGGTTTCTGACGAAAACTGGCGGTTGGGTATGGATGCAGTCATACGTAACGATCGTGCATAATTCACGTAGTTCGCGTCCGCACTGCATTGTGTCCGTGAACTACGTGTTGACGGCCACCGAAAACACGGGCTTGGTCCTGAACTGCGAACAAAAATCATCCTGCTCGAGCCCGGGAAATCCGCCAAGCGCTCCCGTGTCGACGCCCGTGACTATTGGTACGAATGACCTGGACAATCACAGCCCAAGTCCGCCTTCTTACCGTAGCAGAACCAGGGAACCGCCCGATACTGAGTACGCTGACAGTTCCGGTTATCCCAACTCGGAGTACATGGCGGGTTCGACCAATCACAGCCATTATCCGTCGACCTATGCATCGCACAGTATTAATGGTGCCCACGAGGACAGCGCTTACTACAGTAGTTCAGATTTGTTCTATCCGTACAGTGGTGAGTCTTATAATTAGTTCATATCTTGGAAATTCATTTGCCTTTGGAAATGTGCGCGTGAATTAAAATGGAATTATAAATAAAATCCCACGGCGAAATATAGTTTTTCTAAAGCAGTCTTTGGATTCAGTAACGATATCTTTTTCTTACAAATTATGAACTATTGAATTTTTCTTACAAATTATGAATGTTAATATATACAGTCCAATAAAGACCGAACGCATTTTTTTCAGAAGAAGAAAAGAAGGGAGAGTGATTATTTCCTTAGCTTCTAATCTTAAATACTCTCTATCTTATAAAATATACAGTCAGACATACAATACATATAATGTTGCTCTATAAACTCGGATTCACTCAATGAGGCATCAAAGCTATTTCCGTGTGTAATATTTATTTTATTAAAGAGTTACAACCCAGTCAGAAATGACAATGGAATCGACATCAAATTGATGTCGATTCGACGTCGAAATCATCAAATTCAACGTCGAAATGATCAAATTCGACATCGATTCGACATCGATTTCATTATCATTTCTTATTGAGAAGATGAAATTACAATCTTTTTCTCGTCAAACGGAATCTCTCTCTACCAAAAACAACGGAACATCAACCTCTCGAACAGTAATAGTTCATGCTCGAATCAAAACAACTATAATCTAACCACGACTACGCGGCAAGTTCGCACTTCATCCAAATATATACCAGGAGAAATTGACGGAATAGGCTCCCCGAGACAATCACTCATTCCTCTGATTACGCTTCCTACAATAACGATATGTCTACATTTCTTACAATGTAAAAATGAAAAATTCATTTTTTTTTTTACAATTGTTTCTTATTACTAATATTTCATCCTTCTATAAATAAGAGATTACTGTCCAATTTTAATCTTCTATTTTGTAATTTTCGAGACCTCCACCAAGAGCCCGTGACTCTGCAGCACCAGCAAGACACGCACCATCAGCACGTTATGCATCACACTACATCCTCTTTGGCTGTGTTAACTATTCAGCAACACAGCCCACAGAACAGTCAGCAGAAACGACAGCATCCCCAGCATCTACTGCATCAAGGTGCATCCTCTTTGACGTCTTTTGAGCAGCAGCAACAACATAGTCCTCAGAGCGGCCAACAGAAGCGACCTTACTCGACATCTTCAAGTTCCTGCGGTAGCGCTGACGGTTTCGATGTTCACTTAACGAATTCCATAAGCCTGCTACCGTCAGGATATCACTCGCATCATCATCATTCTATACCGGACTCGACCTCGTCGACGACGTTGAACGAAACTGGCAGCGTTATCATGTACCCAAACTGCGGTTTCAACAACAATGAGAGCTATAATGCTGCGGCGCTTCAACATCACGACGGCTACCAACAAGGTCATCCTCAGGCCCATCACAGCAACGGCAACGGGACGGTAAAACACCCTCATCACCATCATCTGGAGGCCTCGTCGGCTGGTTACACCAGTGTCATCGTCGACTCTCAGCAGTACAGTCCCAGTACCATTCCCCCGGAACTGCACACGCATCAAACGGCTCCGGTGAGCGGCGGCACACCGCCGTTGCATCATCAGTCTCATTACGAAACGCATCATCAGTTTGTTCACTGACATCAATTCGAGGTGCCCTGCGCGTAGCACTTTGACGCCGCATGCGACGATGACGTGTGTCGGCATCATCATCGTCGTCAACAACAGCGTCATTGCGCAACGTCAGAGTGCAGTAAAGAACAGTACATTGGACATCGGAACAATGAATCCTACAACCCCGCTGGGTCTCACATCACTTACGTTACGCCCTACAAACGACTCTGGAAGATGGAGGAACGAAGTGTCTCAACCTTAAGAGGTAACTCATAGTTGTCAGAAAAGCAGTATCACAATGTGATAGGTATTATTGTTATTAGCTATGAAACAATCTATTCAACTACCAAAAAATCTTTGTCTTTCACACATATTAACATATTCGCATTCGTTGAAAAATTAAAGTTGTTTTAAAATGTTTCAAATGGAGTAATGTGGAAAAAGATATTTTTTTATTTATCAATCTTATAGTATTTCTTTATATAGAACTTTTTTCTACAGTGTTATTTCAAAGACAAGTATAAGAATGTATAATTAATTATTTTTATTTAAAAAAAGTGTTTTTTCGTGCAAATTACTAGTCTGTGACTAGAGATTCTCTATCAGAGACTGCATGGCCGTCAAAAAGTGTCGTCCATTTTCTAGCCAAATTTTGTGAGAAAAGGTATGTGCTATCTTGCTCCGAACGTGAATGGCTAGGAAAAGGCGGACCAATCAAAAGTGGCACCTTTAGTCTGGGTCCATAACTTTGCTTTAATAGACCGTAAAGCCTTACGTAAAGCCACAATATTGACCAATCACAGTCGAATATGAGAAAATAATCAGCTTACGGCTTAAAGCGAGATTGTAGACTTACACTTATAGCCAGTTTCTGTTAGAGAGTCTTTAAATGTGATAGCTCTAGAGCGTCACATATTGGAGTGTCACCATATTAGACTAAAAAATCATAAAGAAGATCCCGATTTTGAAATTTTTTAACGATTTCAACATAAAGTCTTTACAAACACGTATTCATGCGTATACTTTAATCCTAAAAAAGAATTTTTAAATTTGTAAAAGAAAAAAAAGGTAATTGTTATTAAAAAATTATATGGTTTAGTCGGTAATACAAACAAAAAATTTCTTAAACGGCGTCTACAATGAGACTTTAAGATGTAAAACTTAAGCTTTAAGTTGCCTTAAATTGTACGAAATAGATTGATCACAGTCGAAGGAGAAAAATCGACTACGATTGATTAATTTCTTACAGCTTAGGGCTTAAAACTTAAGTTTTACACCTTAAAATCCCATTGTAGACGTCGCTTTAGTCCGGATCTACAACCCAAGTAGAACATAGAAGTCATAATAATATCATGAGGACATCATCATGACTTCATTCGTCACTTATAAGTTAATTTTTAAGTATCAAATAACATCATGATAACGTTATGTGATGTTATAATTAAGTTATAATATTCTCATAACACATATGAGAATAGGTGTTTTAAGCAGTAAAAAATTGATCAATTATAGTCGAATGCGAGGAGAATAATTGATTATGATTTCGTCCATTTCTTATGGTTTAAGGTTTAAAACACCTATTGTAGATCCGAGCTTAGGCTGTGTTCCACTTAACGCTCGCAATGCTTATGAGCATCGTTTGTCCTTGTTTTACATTTGATAAGTATCAAGGATGAAATAATTTTACGAGCGTTGTGAGCATTAAATGAAACGCAGTCTTAATAATTCGACATTTTCTCCATTTGGCCAGTGAAAAAATTACCGGCTGCGAAAATGTTAATATGTTACTATCTATATTTTTATCTGCATGTGAAAGTTCTCAGTAAAAATAATTTTCGTACAAGTCTTATACAAATTTAAAATTATTTGATGATATTATTTGAAGGTGATAGATACTTCATAACATTTTACCTAAGAGAAAAAGAATTGTGACAAGACCAGCATTCCATTTATGAGTTCTAAATGGGAAATATGACTAATACCTAATTTTTTCACCTCTAGATAACTTTATCCAAGAGATATCTCCCTTATAAAATATAATGGAGATATCTCTTGAATAAGATTATCCGCAACTTATCTGGAAGTGAAGAAATTGAGCATAAGTTGTAATTTTGTGCCATGTATTTTTTTTGTATTTTTTTTTGTATTTTTTTGTATTCTTTTTTGTATTATAACATTAATACAAAAGAATCTCTATATTGTAAAAGTGATCAGAGAGACATTCTTGATTGCAACTTTAATAAATTTGGAATAAAAAACATAATGATAAGAATAATGTGTGATATACTCTTGTTATTTTCATGAATAATTTTTCATGAATTTAAACTTTAAAACCTATAAAAACTTGATGGAATCAATTTCGATCGTATTATAATATCGTTGCGATATGAACAATGCGATTCTAATATCAATAATTGAGACTTAAATAAATATTAGGGATGCACCGGATCATAAAATTACTGGATATTAGATATCCGAAAAAATTGTGACATCGAATATTCGGTCAAATATCCGGTAGTTATCTGGCTGAATATCGGATATTTTCCGGATATCCAGTGCATACCTAATGAATATTATATAAAAAAAATAGACATCCAATGTCAGAATACTATAATTACTATTAAACGTGGACATGCTAGCCGAGTCATCGTGAAGAAAATTAATGTGTATGAAATTTAAGAGATTGATGATTTGAAGGGACTCCACACACACACACACACATAAAATTCCTACAATACGTACTTTATATCACATATCTCGAGATGAGACAATAATAATTCGCGATATTAATCCAGCTCCGTTTAAGTACTTCACAATATAATGATAGTTGCGAGCACCGCGTAGAAAGGAATTAAAGTATTATTTTATCGTGCTGGACGCGAATTTCCTGATAGATTCATGAGAAGTAATTTGACAAAAATATGAAATATATCTATTAATGGATATGAAATATCTATTAATATTAGAATCATTAATTTGGATTTGAAAGCATATAAACAATTAATGTAAAAGCAGGAATATGTATATATCGATTTTCACAAACTTTTTAAGAAATACGAGAATTCTCAGAATTCTACATAGAATTTATTTATATTATAAAATAATTTTAAGTAAATTTTAATATGTGTATAATAAACTGATACATTGACTGTTCTAGAATTCGCACATTGAAATGCACAATGCGATTTTCTTTGCTAGAAGAAGTAACTTTGAATTTAGGTAAAATTGCATTCAAGTTTTTATTTGCAATTTTCCCATAGAAGAAAGTATTACTTTTTCTGACAAAAAAAGTGTGCATTCACACTGCACGCGAATTTTGGAACATCCTATATAAATTAATATGTATATTAAGGGGATTCTAAAGCGAAGCTCGAACTCCAACGAAGTCACCAGAGGTTGCACCGCGCGCCACGCATCGACATGTCTTTGGCCGGTATTCATAGGCTGTGTTCCAAAATTCACTGCCAGCACTGAAAATCTATAGTTTACGTGACGTGTATTATAAATTTTCAGCACTGACAATGAATTTTGGAACATAGCCATGATAGCCATAGTCGAGTCTTATTTCAAGACCGTCTTAAGTAATGTCTTAAGACGCTAATACAGCCTTCTGATTGATTCGTGATTTCTTAAGACTGTACTTAAGACGATCTTGAATATAAGATCTGACTATGAATACCGGCCTTTATATACTACCACATCATTATCTCACGCAATCTATGATACATGCAGCCGCACATTCGTGTCAATTTTCGTATAACAAATTCGTCGCGATAAGTCCGGATCTACAATAGGGTTTTAAGCCTTAAGCCATAAAAAATGGGCGAATTACATTCGCTTATTCTTCTCGGATTCGATTGTAATTGATCCATTTCTTACGGCTTAAGGCTTAAAACACCTATTGTAGATCCAGGGTAAAGCGTTTAAGTCTAATTCTAACAATTCGACGTTTGTTCGTGTAAACTACGTGTTTGGAAACTATTTCATACGTACAGCTTGCAAAGTTTTCATATTAAGCAAATGTTGTTACGACTTGACAGTTGAGGTGCCATGTTACACTAACAATAAGAAATGGTAAAAAATATATCAATTGAAATTTTTGATCGTTCTCGGCATAGACTCCACTTCCTAAACACGTATTAATGCGTATACTTTAATCCTGGAAAAGAATTTTCGAATCGGTGAAAGAGGAAAAACGTATTTGTTATACAAAAAAATTACATGATTTAATCGGTAAAACAGGAGGGGCTTTAAGATCCCCTTAAATATAATATACTAATTTTTTGTTCCGAAACTCTGGCAGATTACATTATTAATACGATTTGACAGATGGAAAAAAATATATAGCAAAATCAAATGTAATTATAGTTGTTTTAATTTTAGTCACTGTTACGTTTTTATGCGCATGTATGTAGCTACAAAAAATGTATCTTTTTCTTAAACAAAAATATATAAATATTTTTTATTTTAAGCTTTTAAATCAACTTTTTTTTTAAATTATGATACTTTTTTTTAATAAAGAATAAAAAGTTGTTTCAAATAATGTTTTTAAAAACATGGAGTTCTAAAGGCAAACTCCAAAGGCATAAAATTATTATATGTATAGAATCCTAAATAGTCAAAGGGGCGTCTTCTAAGGATACGGTCTCGTTGACTATTTAAAGAGTATAGTCTCTGATTGGCTATCATATTAAGGACTTAAAATGATGCCGTGATTTAGACAGTCAATTCATATTGGAATTAAAACAATGACGGCGGATTAACTTAACCGATTCAATAATGCTTTTATTTTTTTTAAATCTATATAGAACTCTAAATTAGAGTAACTAAAACCATTCGATTTTACTTTATATCTTTCTTTTATATCTCAATTTGTTTTAATGATATAATCTGTCAAAGTTCCATGGAACATTCTGTAAATAAACTTTGTATAATTTTATATTAGTTATTTTTATCAATTTTTTAATTGTAAGCGTTGAAACAAGATATTCTAATATTAAATAATGTATTAATCAGGCTATCAGCGTTGTTACTGTACATCTACTATTAAAAAATCTTCAAATGTAACACAATGTAAATAATGTACACCTACTAGAGAAAGATTTTTTTAATTCAAAAAATATTTCTTTGCTGTACGGTTGAAGAAAAAATTTCTCTGCTTTAAACATCATTTTTTGAAATCGAAATAAAAAAGTTTATTTGATTCCAAAATGTAATGTTTAAATCAAAGAGATGCCGTTCAAATAAAAATAATTTATTTACATAAAAATAATTTTGTCTTTAACTGTATAGCAAAGATACATTTTTTTAAATGGAAAAAATTCTTTTTCTGGGTGTGTGTAAGCGTGTAAATTAAGTAACAAATTGTACATAATAGCACTTATGTCAATCCGCAAAGACTGACCGGTGCTTGTGCCAATCGACCAAAGAAATTTAGGCTCCTTTTATCGAAGAATTAGTATTATATTTTTAATCGTGCTTATTTAAGTACGAGTATCCAGAATAGAAGAGAAAGAAGTATTGTAAATATATCTAAAGGCGTGTAGCGTAAAACTTAACGTAAAGTAGCCACGGTAGTGTCGCTGCGCGTACCTTAGCGTCTAAAGCCATTAGATTAACAAAGTACCGTGACCTGCCACCATTTTGGCTCCATGACACACGGTTTTTTAAAACTTCAGCCTCTTTCGCTGCGGTTTTTGCAATTTTCAACACAGCAACCGGGCATTTTCGATAATAACACAATAAGATTCTTTTTCTTCTTCCAGACCCGTATATGGATTTCCGACCTTTTAACAGAATCAGGTTAGGACAGCACTTCGACGTCATTTTGGCTCCAAATACTAATTCAGTGAATTTTCTCATCGCGGTACTTTGTTAATTTAGTCACTTTACTTAGCGCCGAGACACTACCAGTGTCTCCAGATACTTTAACTGTCGCGAGATATTTTATTACGGATAGATATTATTCATATAGACCGTGCTGTGTATAAATATGCATGCAAGTATAATCGGCATCAAAATGTAAATCAAAAACCAAATTTCTTTTTTTGAGATTTTTCTCGGAACATAAAAAAAATGTTTCGATCATTTTGACGCCGACTATACACGTACAACGCAGGCCTGATTATTTATATCAATGTAAAGTGTGAGATTTCATAGAAAATTACGACAATGTTCGTGTCAAGTATTGTAAATATTGTAAAAGTATAGCTCATACGTATACATACAAGAAAGTATATCATATTTTCTTCTGAAAAATTATAGTATTTTTTACTTGTTTTCCCGATTCTATATCTTAAGATCATGCGTGCAAATATTGTGCTTTGAGTAAAGTGTTAATAATTAAACAAGATAATGCTATTTTTTTGTTAAAACACTAATTGACAGCTATGCGCAAGTAAATGGAACGAAAACACATTGTATCGTTCTTAATCTCAAATTTCTAATAAATTGATTTACTATTCATCAATATATTTCTGAACCATTGAAGGAAAGATTATTACAATTTTGTGCATTACAGAATTAAAATTTGAATGTAAAAATTGATCGAAAAATATGGAACGACGGATAAAGAAGACGTTCAAAAGAAACGCTTGTTAAAAGTAATTTCAACGAGCATTTCGAACGGTTTAGTTGCGCGAATTCTCACGCTTACGATTCTTACAATTCCGATTACCCTCGATTTGCATTTTCTATTGATTGCATGTTGTAAAAAAATGAAAAGAATAGATCAGTTGAATCGATGTTGAGAAAGTGTTCTGTCAGAAAGGCGTTGAAAAGCAATAATGGATATTTCAGGTAATTCAGCTTCGTGAGATTCTCACGATTAAATTAAGAGCGACGAGCGAGATCGGGCGTGCGGGATCGCACACAAAAGCGATCCGCGTCGCGCAGCATCCAGCAGAGATTCCTCATCCCACAAACACGGTGAGGCAATGATCCCTTTTCTGCCGCATGACCCCGATTGTCACTCGGCCGACGCAAACAATAAATTAATTGTGCCTTGCACGATTCAGCTAGCTTTCGGCGGTCGCGTGCTTGTTGGCATGAGGTCTCTGAAGAGACACGTGCCACTTAATAATCACCATTCAGCTTCTCTTTCTCACATGCACAAAACAAGCATGTACAAAAAGATAGGTTTCCATAGGAATCATTACTTTCTCTAAAGTCGACTTACTTCATTATCAGTGATGTATTCCTTTTCGCTTTTAGAGACATAGCAAAAAAAAAAAAATGAAGGTACAGTTATACTCATCTAAAACCACAATATTAACTTTATGAATTTTCTTATAACAACTTACGAGAATTCGATCAAAATTTAATTTTCAAATATCAAGAAGTTCAAGGTAGTCTAAACATTAGAGAATATACATCAAAATATTTTAATGTTCATTATAGTATTTAATAAAATCTGCAGAAATTCTCGAGAAGCTTTTAATGTGACCTTTTTTTTTTAGAAGCTTTTGGCTGAAAACACTGGTGTGACTGATCAGAAAAATCTCAAACGTATGGCCCTAAATGGACACCACGGGTGGCATTTGATAGTCGGGACTTTCTGTAACGATTGATCGCACAATTTCACAGAATCGTGGTCGCGTTCGATTCGCCGGCCGAAGAATTTAACGAGCTACACGCGACTTCGTGCAGCCTCAACACGTCGTCGCACACGACCTAATGGTACCCCTCGTGGACTATCCCACCTCTAACGTTCTCATTATATTCATGCCGTGACTGGTGTATTCTTCCGTCCGTTTGCCTCTACATATTACGACAAGTACTATTGGCGAAATTGTGCGGAAAGATTAGTCGGATATCATCGATACAAATGTACGTAATTCAAGTGACATTATTTTCCAACTTTCGAAAGTGTAAGCTATTAAATGAATTTGTTGTCTTAGACAACAAGTCAGAGATATAGAAATTCTACAGTTGTTATTTTTAAAGACATTTTGCACCTAAAATAATAATAGAGAAATTTTATCTTTGGAATTCTAAGGTATATTCATAGTCAGTTCTTACATTTAAAATCGTTTTAAATACAGTCTTAAGATATTATGAACCAATCACAGAACTGTATTAGCATCCTAAAACATTACTTAAGATGGTCGTGAAATAAAAACGATTTATGAATACCAGCCTAATAAGAGAATAATGTTCAATCGTTTTCCCATTCATTCTACTTGGCTAGTATAGCCGCCGACATCGGAAGTAATAAATAATTTTCTGTTGATATATATATATATATATTATTGTAAAAGAGTCGATTAAATAAATTTAAAATAACGCGCAAGAAAACATGATATACGGACAGTCAACTCACAGAAGATTAGAACTGTGAATAGGTGGGGTCGAACAGTGTAGACTGTGTATAATTGCCGACAGCGAGTGGTTTTGTTTCTTTCCTCGCGTTTCTTCCTGTCGCTCGTAAAAATATGAGACCTGAAGGCTTAAAATTTTATACGTCTCCGCGCTGCGCGTATACTCCACAGTAAAACGGTACGGGTATTATATATAATATAAGAATCCGGTCACGAAAGTAATGAGGGCATGGCACTTATAGCTGGCGGAGGTCCATTGCACACAAATTATTTTTATAATTATATTTCCCGCAACTTTCTATATATCTTTTCATTTTTCCTTTCTATTGATAATAAAACAAAAAAAGTAAATAAAGGTTATGCGTTTCGCGGGTTTCCTCCGTGTCCAGATCCATTCTTGAAATGCCAATGTTTCGTTTCCCTGATGAAGTGGACTGCAAGATTCACGAAACATTGACATTTCAAGAATGGAACACGGAGGAAATCCGCGAAACGCATAACCTTTATATAGAAAGCACCCGTGGATGCCTCAAGAATATTAACAAAAAAGTAAAATTAAAATAATTAAAATTATTCTTGAAAAGATGACTTTAATACACATTTTATTCTATAAATCACATGTTAAGCTACTATGTGAGTTGTTTTATATTTGAGGGAAAACCTTATATTATTTTGTTTTATTCTAAAAATTTTTGTCTTTGATATGAATTCTGAGTTTTTAAAAAATACACAGTAAGTGCATTTTTCTAATATAAGTACAATAACAAAGAATATTAAGAATAATATCGTGCATTGTGCGTGTCACCCTCAAAGAACAACATATGCATCGGCTGTACCCGAGGGTACCACAGAAGTGGCTATTATTCCCGGCGATTAGGGATATAAACGCGGATTTATGATAAAGGAGGGATTTTAACTAAACTAAACACTTGACAGGTTGCGTGCGCTGTAGAAACATTTGTATCGCGGGGCGTAGTATTTACTTATCATTAAGACACAGATTATGGAGATTTATGGGGATGTAGCCACAAACCGCGATCCTTTTGTAAGAAACTTTGTTAAATCTGATTCGGGATCGAAACAGAAGTAACTGGAAGCTACGTAAGTAATTATAGCTGCGTTATACAGGTTAATATTTAAGGTTAATTATGAGAGGGCGATCTTGCAAAAATAAAACTTGGAGTGTAAATTGAATGAAAGAAGTGTAAGCGAACCGAAGCTTTTAGAAGGCAAAAATTAAGACAACGAGATATAAAAGATCTATTTACTTTCAAAAAATTTTCACCTTCTAGAAACTTAACTTCTGCCACTTTCCTCTTAAATTCAACTTAAGTATGTTCCAATCTTTATTTTTGCCAGAGTTAACTGGAATTAATTTGGTAGTGATATTTTTTCAAACCAGTATTCATAGTTGGTTCTTAAGTACAGTAGTTCTTATTAAGATTAAGTCATAAACTAATTCAGAACCGCATTACTTAAGATGGTTTTGAAATAAAATTAAACTATGAATACCGGTTTTTCTCTACATTTTCACAAAATACAAAAATTCTGTAGATACAAATTCTGTTTCAGAATCAATTAGTGAAACACTTGTTGTCATAAATAAACAAGGTGAGAAAAAGCCGAGGTGCCGCAAATAAAAATTTCGGCAGGAAGGCCACAATTCCGGATGGGTGAATTACCGTGGGGCGAAGATCACGTTTGGTCAGAGGCGATCCTTGGCGCTGCCGGTGGCGGTAAATCTGGCGTGTAGCTGAGGAAAGGTAAGGGTAGCGTGCTGGATTCTGGTGGACCCATCGCGCACACCCGTACAAACACACGCACACAAACGAACGCACGCAGGTGTGTATCGGCGGCGGGCCTGCGCGCAATCGGGGGCGAAGGGTCCGCTTTAGCGGAGTCGCCCCCGCGGTAACCAGGACGACGGCACGCAACGCCGCCCACAATCCCCGGGCTGTCTTGTCCGATGTGTTTGCTCGATGATTTTATACCAATTACGGCCTATCCCCATGCCATTGCCTACACACACCATCGATGCCGCCAGTCGCCGCCATTGCCGTTCTCGGGTGCGACTCGCCACTTTCGGAACGGAAGCCACCACGACTGCAGGTAGAATTGGCCGTGCCGAAACAAGACTCAGGGTATTTGGCATCGGCATCGTTATCGATAAATATCGAAGTATCGTTAATACTATTTGGACTTGAAAAAGATGTATCTTACGTTTCTATAAATATCGGTATATATAAATTTCTTACAGTTTCCAGAAATATTTTAAATACTATTGGAACACCTGTTGCATTGAATGAAAACCTGATTCTGACTATAATTCGTGTGAAGATTGCAAAATTTATTTAAGGTTTATAGAAATATTCATGACGAATAGCTGTTTTGATACTTTGCTGAATGCGTACCATCGATAAATCAACTTGAATCTTTCTTGGCGATTAATCTGGGTAGAATAAAGTTTGTATTTTTCTATCTTACATAATGAAATATATACGTATTATATTTAAATTATATGGCAAGAGATATATGTATTTAATTTAATAACGTACTAAAATAAATATACACAACACAAAAGAAATATGTTCGATATTTATATCGGAAAATAATCTATTATATATTTGCATACATATAAGATTATTATATATATGTTTGATAAATAAAAAATTTCTCTTGTATTTGTGATTTCATAATTTAATTGAACGTTTTATTAACTCAAACTTAATTAATTTAAGTTAAACTTAATTTACTCAGGAGTACTATTTTTTATTCATCTTATTTGTGCACGTTATTGTACGTTTAATAAATATAAAGTATATATATTAAGCTCAATTCTCTGCTAAAGTAATTATTATGTGTTACAAATTATTAATTATTTTCCAATCTACGTGATTTATTAATTTAAGTATAATTATATATATTTATGCATATATATATATATGTACGTATGTATATATGTATATATATGTATGTATCTTTGGTATTGCATATTATCTCAATTACGTTACATCATCTATACGTCGGCTAGATCCACACAGATAATTATGGAGTCTGTCAAAAAAGTATTGAGTCGACTAGTATATGTCTCAAAGTCTAGTATTATTATTACTCTTTACATGTCTACTGAAAAATATTGTGCATCCTAAATGCATAAGGAATTATGCATATTAAATTCTTTCCAGTCTTATGGAAATAGGTGCGACCGTTTCGGAGCACCGTCTATATTTTTCACTGCGGCGTGAAATACATGCAGAGACATCTAGACATTCTCTGGTAAATTTTCAGTATTATCGACGAGAAACCGATAAAACAGATATCAATAACAATCATAGTAATATATACAATAAATGATCTTATTCACGTATCATTTTGTTGTTTATATACGTTTTTCAAGATAGTTAATAATTATTAATTTCTACATTTTGAATAATTTTACACACTTTGATAATATTGAGAATATTCAAAGATGTTCGTATCTAAAGAAAAGTTAACGCAACTAAAAATTGTCTCCGATAAAATGGCAGTCTGATTTTTCCAATTATTAATTATATATTACATAATATAACATTGACCGAATTATATCAATTTTGAACGTTGTATTTCATGCTGCAGTGAAAAGCCATGAAAAATTTCAATATTTAGGCGATATGTACAATCCACAGAATACAAATAATAATATTACATTAATGTTATATAATTTCTTACTTAACAATGTAACTGTTGTGTACAACTGATCATGTTGTATCACCTCTATATCGTTGAGTGGAAAATTATTGTAATATTAATGAAAAAAAAATTTCTTTGATTTGAATATCATTTCTTTAATTTAAACACTTTTTGAAATTAAATAATTTTTTTTGATTTCAAAAAATTATGTTCAAATCAAAGAAATTTTTTCTTTAACCGCAAAGAAACATTTCTTTGAATTGAAGAAACCTTTCTCTGGGTATATCATTTTATTAGAATCCACAGTATATCACAGTGCAATAGGTAATGTACGTAAAACTAATGTGAAATATATCTGTATATAATTGTCAATAATACTGATGGTGCAAGGTTGTAAAAATACTAAAAATATTAATGTATATCGTCAGTATTATTGATTCAATATTACTGATCAGTATTATTGATCGTGTAGAGTCACCTTTAATTTGTATTCTGCGGGAAGTAACATCTGCGTAAAGTCAGTTCAAAGAAAAATTAAAGACGTTAAATCGAGTACATTACGCAAAAAGTTACACAGAGAATGACTATACATAAAGAGCAAATAATACTATTAATAATAATTTGATCCAGTTAATAGCTTAAACTACAATATTTTACATTACTATGCAATATCTTACATTACGCAATATCTTAATTTTTACTTAATGTTATAATTGCAGATTAATCAGCTTATAAGCCGCACCAATAATTGGAGATCAATCATTGCAGACTCAAAGTTTAATCAGAATTTTGATCGAGCCTCGTGATATGTTCCATACTGAGCGTTTTTGTTCTTGCCGAAATCATCGTCGAAATTGTCAGCTCCACTGTACATAGAAAAGCCACGACGAGAGAGCAGTTCTCCAGGTACGATCGTGGGATTGGTGTAACAGAAGTCCGCCATCATATTTGTCTGTCTGTTTAGTTGGTTGGACCTAAATCAATTTTCAGTTTCAACCTTAGCGACCGAATCATTACCACAAATACAGGAGAGGAACGAGAAGGATTCGATAGAAGTAATTATCTTATTGACAGCTGAATTTAAATCGATCGCCGATTACAATGATAAATACAACGAGGAATGTCTCTCGGACATTATATGAAAGAAGCATGATTACTCGTATTAGTAATGAATGATTAAAGGAATTACCGAACGAAACTTGGGCAAAAAAATTACTTCCAATTTCGTGGCAAGAGTAGATCTAGAAATATTTTTGAACAACTGCGAAAGAAAAGGAAATTGGACGAAATCAAGATATTTCTCTATGTAATAACAAGTGGTACTATTATATAATTTACTCTCGTAAACGATTGGAATAAAACCAAATCGAGATAACTAAATTGCACCTTCATGTTAAATATTTGCAAACAAACCAGAAATTATTCATTTAATTAAGGTACTTTTTTGATCGTCATTACCGCTTTGTGTTCTTGGACGATCAGATAAGCGAAATAATAGCGGCAATAAAGATATACTATCAACCATTTCGTCGTTGGCTACGTGACTCACAAAAGAAACATGCGTATTTTCATTCCTGCGATAGAAAAATGAAAATGTCTAACTGCCTCCGTTGCAGATACACGTCAAGCATTTTTCTCTACTTTCCTTTCGCCACGCAGGTGCACCGCTAAGTAAGTGAAGCAATCAAATAACCACGGATATCAATATCTTGCACGTAATACTCGATAATCATTGATTCATAAATGTATAGTTAATTAGAACCATTTCAACTTGCACAATTTTTATTCACTTTGCAAATAAATGGCTTAAATGGTTCAATTTTTCGATTACTTAGATTTATGCAATATGAAAAGGAAATGTCAGAAATGTAAGAATCGATTATCAAAAGAGAGAGGTTTAGTTTATGAAGACGTTTCACGAAACTGAAGTTCATAAAACCGGATATTTCGCGTGTAATATATGGTGAAATACGTCGCCAACGATTCGCGATCAGTAATATGTATTTAGCTACGGTACGATTCAACCACGTAGAAATTTTGAAACGCGTTATGCGAGCGGGGAGACGCACGTTGTCTTCGACTACGCACTTTTATGCAATAAAGTATATGTCTGCCACCGATGAAATAGAATGTGAGTACGTTAATCAATATTTACTGATGATAAGCATAATTAATATTTGGTAAACATTTAATGTCTTTGGATTATGCAACCAAAACCTTCAATTGGCGCCCTAATTATCAGCTGACAAAAAGGCTGTGTTACTCACCCGTCCTCGGATAATCGATTTACTTTCACGAATAGCACGGTCACCAAAACGAAAAGTAAGATAAGCGCGCCGGCGAAGATACCACATGCAATGTAAAAATATAGCGTCAAATCATCGATTTCCTAGAAAGAAGAGATACTTTTAGTCACTTTTTCGCAAAAAAAAAAAAATTAAATTTGGATTAGATGAGAGCCGAGGATTGTTTGCTAATATACAAGGTGTTTCTAAAATAACGCCCCCTAATCATACAGTGCTAGTCCTAATAAAAAACTGAATTGAAAAGTCGTCCATCATTTTGCAATTTTCGCAATGATTAACGAGATATTAATTTCTAAACATTGCCGAATAAATAGATAAAATCGATAAATGTATAAGACAATTTTAAGATATCTTTCAATGTGTTCTTTATGAAATATTTTGAAGATGTTTCTTAAAGAACTCTTAAAGATACCTTAAAGTTGTCTTATACACATCGATTTTAGACATTTTGTTTATTGAATAACTATAAAAAAAATATTGCGAAAATTGCAAGATGATAGAGGACTTTTCGACTGTTTTTCATTAGGAATAGCACTGTATAACTAATAGGCATTATTTCAGAAACACTCTGTATTGTAGATGCTCAGAATGCTCTGCTTATCTAGCATCGCGATAAAATTCATACGTCTCGATTTTTACATATAAGCGTTAATTAAAGCGATGAAGCGACAGTTTCAAGTAACTTGGTTATCGGAAACGAGAATGCAACATCGTAGGATGGAATTTCTGTTGTACGTGCGGTTGATAGTCGTTTCCTCGAAGTTTCGTAAACAGCATTTATAATTCTAATATCAAAACCATTGCTAACAATACCAAGAATGACGGATTAACACGCTTTTCTCGAATCATTTATTGTGTGACGCTATTGTTTATCTCCTTAATCAGAATTTATCTCGTGAATGTCTACTTCACGTGTTTCTCGATTCAACATTTGCACAAATCCGACCTTGCGTCGGATTTAGCACATAGCTGCATCTCTAATAACGAGGTCTGCGAACGGACGTGATCAATTACGATACGAGATCTACTAGAATCTGTAAATATCTCATATTTTTTGTCCGAGAAAAAACGAGGGAATAATTGAAAGAAAAGGACGCGATCAATCGCGAATGGTTGCACGAGCTTTAAACGTTTTCTTTTTTAACTGCATATGTCTGAAAATTAATCGGTATATATTCTTGTCATAGGACTAATTAACTGATGAGCCATTAAAAGAATATTTGTTCGTTGATATGGAAAATTATCAGATAATTCTATTCAAGATAACATATCATATGTGTTCTAATTGTGCTAATGATTAAGACTCTAACAAATTTTGATTAAAAAAAATTTTTAATAAATAAAAATTTGATAAAAATAAATTATTATGTATATTTGTATATATATTTACTCGCAAAAAAAAAAACAAATGAATATAATAGTCCAATGTTTGCGAATGAGTGTATATTAAATATGCATATTAGATATACGTACAACATACTTTTCTAAATAAAGTAGAAATATATTTTTGCAAATATTTAAAAAAATTGCAATTACGTGTAATTATATGTGTGTGTGTGTGTCCTATCTGATTTTTTGTTGTCAGCACAAATATCGTCAAATGTGGAACTTACCGCAGATAGAGATAAACCAAAAAATATCAACTTTGCCATGAAGCTACGCAGGCATAATTATGTATCACACAAATGATCTATAAACTGACACACTGTTTACGTCACTCGAGCAAAACACGACTAGGAATTTTGCCGGAATAAAAGGAAAGAGAAACTGTTGCACGTGATATACCTTGAGCGGAGACAATTTGCGGTCAGGGACCGTACGATCGGCCTCGGAATCTAGAGATACGTAAACACCGAAAAGTGGGAGAAACTACCGTGTTACTTACCATCTTGTGTATGAATCAACCAGCCGAATCCACAAACACCGGTCTTGTCATGCCTTGTTCGCGGCGTTGTCGATATAAGATATCGCGTTTGCTCAAGATACTGGATATCAGTGCGTTATCGTGATCTGTTCGTGTATTTATCAGAACATGATGACATTATGGATTCCCAAAATATTGATAGATTGCAATCAGGTTTTCGCAATTCGCGGTCCTCCTAATCAATTGCGAAAAAAGTTTCACTCGAAAAATCCACAACAGAAACTAACGCTAGTGATTGTTGAGAAATAATAGTAGCAATCAATGGAATCGCTATTAAAGTTCTAAAAAAAACGAAAAAAGGAAGAAAAAGACAAAGAGATAGGAGATGGACGAGAAAAACGCGCGAGGGATGACGTAATAGTGATTTCCGAATCTCCGTACGACAAGTTATCCGTTGTAATCAGACGATTCGGCGATCTTTGTCCGACAGGTGCGGCACGACCGGCTAGTTAAACGAGCACTAAGCAAGACCGTCGAGAGGTAAAGTGAAGCCGGCAGTGCCAGCTAAGCAACGCCGAATGCTGATAAGTAAACCCCTTCCAGCGGGCATGTATACACACGTGTGCAACTTGCGTGTCACCGCGGGGGCATCCGTGCCTCCTCCGTGCTCTCACCCACAGAGACGAGTCCCTGCGTGGTGACCTGCACCTAGGCAAGAATTCTCGGTTGCATAATACATCGATAATTCCTGCTAGTTCACCAGACATCGATAATTCCGCTAACATTCATTCAAATATATCACAACAGCAATAAAATAGGTGCTCATACATTATTCTTTTGCGAGAGGATCATTTAAAATTCAGTATCGTATCGCCCGTTGGGGGGAAAGAATGGTTTTGCTGAAGTATCTATACAAATGAGAGATGTACATATAGATCTGAAAATTATGTTGTATACCAAAATAATTATATATTGGCGTTTAAGCTGATTGCTAGAACGTCAAAATTTTTTACAGCATTATCAATATCCTTATTTTGATGAATTTTATGGTCCATACTTATTTTCAGATATACGTCTTGCTAAAGTTTTAGATACTTCACATCATAAAGATACGGATATCATAAGCTTTCAAGTGGAGATTTTCTTGATATGGGGCTTAAAACGATTTATCGATTTTATTTCTACAGTCATTCAAATATCAGTATCGAGTATATCAATAAAAGAGATAAAATCTCAGCTAAATAAACTAATAGTGTAAACAGGATACAGTAGTTTAGGGAAAAAATAGGAACGATTCGCTTTAAGGTGCGTAAGAATGAGTTATTTAAAAATAGAGATGAGAATATAAGTCACACTTCGCTTATAATTATTATTAACGCATGAGCGTTAAATAGTTCTATTTATTGTTGATCACCAAATTATATTTCACTCTGCAAGCGCTGAGAATACTTCAAAGTACCTGAGTATGTTAGGAAAAAATATAAAAAATAAACGGCGTATTGAACGTGCAGGCATAGAAAACAAACGCACGTGGGATTCGTCCATAAACCACGCACAGCTGCAACGACACGTTGCAGTTGTAAATATGTATACATCATGTGCACACGGATGTGTTAAACCGAGTTGCCATCCGCAACTTGGAAAAATTTTATTCCCACTTTCCCTTTCGCTCAGACGAGCGACGATATAACATCATTGTTGTCATGCATATTGCATCACTGTTAAACATTACAACCGTATTTAACCGCTTGTGATTATTATACAAAATAAAGTAAGCGCAGATCATTACGTAATATTATGTACATCTGTATGTACATTTATTATATAAAGATATATAAAACAATCCATACAAATCCTAATAACAAGGTTTCGAAAAAATTAATATATATTAGATAATATCTATTCGAATAAGATGTTTCTAATAATAAGCATATTTCAGTTTATTAAGAAAAGAAAAATATAAAATAAATATATTAAATTTTTTTTTAAATTTGATTCATATTTTTTTTAATAAACTGAAATATGCTTATTGTTAGAAACATCCTATTCGAATAAAACAAATAAGATATTATAAGGTACGTTATAATCACATTGATTACTAGCATGACTATAAAATTTAATTGGAAGACATATCTAACTCGTAATATTAAAAATGTCTTTTTAAATAATTAAGTTTAAAATTAAAATTTTATTAGAGCAAACATTATAAGTGTTTAATTCAATGAAAAATATTTTTATATCTATTTCTTCCAGAGAGCTTAATCTTAGATTTTTCTTTTCTCATCTTCGATTTTATAAACTAGGAATATCAATATTGGACTGCCACTATACAAGTTATTAATGTGTTTTCCAGCAAGCAACACAGTGTGACACAGTGATTATGTCATTTTTGTTTAACATCAGCAAACAATAAGGAAATGTAATGATTCATTGTGTTACACTGTGTCATCTGTGTCTCTTGCTGAAAAGCGCCCAAAATAATAGCTCTCGTAAAAAGGTGTCCGATTGTTTGTACACTCGGTAAGCAATATGCGTGTTCTAAAATATGTCTCATACATCGATGAGTATAATATTGTTGTTATTCTTCGGCGCAAATATGTGCACGCTCATAAGCCAATGTAGTATGTAAGGAAGGGACATACAAAGACTTACGTATAAATAGTAGGGAATAGGACGGGTAGATCCGAAGGGACAAAACCACAAACCTCTTCTGGTACCATCTCGTATGTGGTGACTCAAGAAGGCAGCCAATATCACCCAGGAAATGTGTTCCATTAGAGGAGAATGGAAGGTATTGGAGAGTAAGATAAAAAATGTCCATAATAAGATAGGAATGGTGGTGCAATGTAAGAAAGGCCGTTTTTGTAAATGCGTGGCATCCTGAAAAAATAATAAAAGATGAAATTAGAAAAAATAAAGATTTATATGCGTAGATATGTAAACACACACACACACACGCGCGCGCGCGCGCGCACACACACACACACACACACACACACACATATATATGTACATAAAAATGAAAAACAACAAGAATCAGAAATATATGAAATAAAATAATATTTTTAGACATTTCTATAAATTTCTGCGATTTTTTCTAGTTACAGTGATAACTTCTATCGAGATAAAGTTATAAATTGTAAATTAAAAGTTACAAATTTCTTTCTTTTATTTACAGTTATTATATATACTATTTTTTCAGTAACTCGATCTGGTAACTTGTTTAATAATTTTATTACATTAAAAAATAATTTCCAATTTTTTTGTAACTTCTAATGTATATTTCTTGTTTCATAATTAAATTTAAACTAAAAATTCTAGATTAAAAATTAAAATTAGAATTTAATTAAAATTGAAATTAAAGCAAACGTTATACGAGTTTAATTTAATAAAAGAAAATTTTATACCCGTATATATATTTTTAATAAATTTATTTAAATATAATTAATTCCTATATTTTATTAGAAAGTATATAAAAACTAATTACAAAATGTCATTGTTAAAATATACGCTCCGCTTATCGTTCATCCAAATTTCGAAATTAATTTTCGAATGCTTTATGATACTCACATGGATATGCCAACTACGCGCCGCGATAAAGTGATCCAGATCAACGAAGGATGCCAACAAGAAACAGGAAAATATACTATTTAGATTGCGTACAATCGACTTCCGCGAGAGGACGACAATTAACATCCACGTGAGGCCGCCCACCGTCGCGTGCGTCGCATTGTCAAGCGCCGCGCGCGCCGACTCATTCTTGTCGTACTTCAGCCACTTCAGCCCAAAGTCGCCGATAATCGAACAAGCACCAATCGCGCACGTCAGAAGCGCACGCGACCAAAATTCATGCCACATCAAACACGGCTTTTTTTTCCTTTAAGAAAACAACAGAGTTGTCGCGCATGTAGTTAAATCGCAACTTAACACCGCGTTTCGTAATTAATTTCGAAGCACGATGATGATAAACCAAACACTTGCTGTTGATGATCCGCCATCTTGACTATGCGCGCGCGCGCGCAAGTCCAACTCGTTCAACTTATCTGCGGCGCGCGAAATCATGAATGTTTGATTTCTTTAAATTGTAATCGTGTTTAATTTTATACTTCGAATGAATTTTAGTAATTTTTCTACAGTGATGAAAAGATAAATATTAACTATATACTTTTTCTTTATTCTTAAAAAAAAATTTGTTTTTCAAATATTTTTTAAAAGAATATCTGAAAAAGAATTTTTTAGTTAAAATTATACTTATAGCTACAACTTAGTTTAATTATCCATATAGTCCATCTCTGGACAATTATAATGTACATTAACTTTAATTTCGATTTAAATTACTTTTTATCAATTTCTAATCTTTAAAATAAAAAAAGAATCAAAATTAAAATCTATACATAGATTAATCGACATTAGTAGAATTGGACATAAATGTACTTATTTAATATCTATTTATAAAAATATACTTTATATATATAATTTATTAATTATAACTTATTATATACAAGCGATTGTACAATAATAATCATAAACTAAAAAAAGTGCAGATACAATAGTAAGAGTAAGAAATTAGAAATAAGAAATAACAATTTCAACCTATCAAAACCCGTGTATTCCGATGTACCTGATTTTTAATATAATGAAACCGTTATTTCTTATTCCTTCTATTAAAGATATATGCAAATTTTTTTAATATTGCAAAACAATTTGAACTCAATACAGTTTTGGTTAAAAGTAAATATCTTGTTAATCATTATTTAATTTTTCAGCTAAAAATTAATTTATGACACTGTTGCTGCAAATTATTCTGTGTTTCAAAAATTCTTTAAACTTACGTATAATGCCGATCATGGCTCGGTAAAATAAATGTTACGGCTTATTTAAAATAAAAAATATAAAATAAATTTCAGAAACTTATTTAAAATATAAAATCGTAGGAATCGGTAAAAAAAACTTATACGTCTTGTTTAAAATATAAAATTTTAAATAGTTTCCGAAAACTTATTAAAAATATTAAATAAAATATAAGTTAGAAGCGTTGTTATTTACAATAAAAGAGTTATACTA
Source organism: Trachymyrmex cornetzi (assembly GCF_001594075.2). NCBI lineage: Eukaryota > Metazoa > Arthropoda > Insecta > Hymenoptera > Formicidae > Trachymyrmex > Trachymyrmex cornetzi. The sequence goes on from NW_017296956.1 coordinate 2,412,476, forward strand.
GTAATTATGTTTGGTAAAAACCAAGATATTATAGTCGATTCTTATTTCAAGACCATCTTAAGTAACGTCTTAAGACGCTAATGCGGCCTTCTGATTGGTTCGTGACATCTTAATGATGGTTGGATTCACACTGAATCCGATTTGCGTCGTACGACGCTCTGCAACCAATCAGAAAACAGAATTCCGATGATACGAATCAAAATCCATCGGAATCCTGTTTTCTGATTGGTTG
>NW_017296956.1:2413158-2426184 GCF_001594075.2 Trachymyrmex cornetzi
CACACAATAAAAGGAACAGGGAATAAGAATTTCAACCTATCAGAAATCATGTATTGTGGAATACACACTGCGTATTCCACAATACATAATTTCTGATAGGTTGAAATTCTTATTCTCTGTTCTCTGTTCCCTGTTCCCTGTTCCTTCTATTGTGCGGAGCCCCTAATGTGATGCAGTTTGCCACTGTCTCCTTTTGAGGCTCTCTGGTTTCTCTCTGCTGGTAGTATCCTGTCAATGGTCAAGAGAGAAGAGAGAGAAGAGAGAGAGAGTGGTGTGAATTTTTCGCATTTTCTTTTCTAGGGAAAAAGTATACGATCGCCACTCTTCCGTGACGACGGTGACTCCATAGTCTCCATACCCCATGTTCTATAGCGGAATCTAGCCGACTCTAGTCATATTATGTTTATGGCGTGATAAGAGACAGGCGCTAATTTGGCTTTGACCGTTTGTCTCAGATTTCATTCGCTGTTAGTAAGCTACTATATTTCTCGGATTGCGTTTTTCGAGACAATCCCGAGCGAGAAGGCCGTTTGGAAATTCGTTACAATGGTAATTATCTCATTAATATTAATCTTTAGTTGTTTAATCCGTCATTCTTTAGAAAAGATCGTCCGCCTCGTGTTTGTTACCGGGTTCGAACGGATGTAAGCGTCATTTTACATGCCGTTTTATGTTTGTAACATTTTCCTAACATCGGCCATAATTCTACTGTTCGTATCGTACGTTTATTTGCTGTTACCGATGTCAAATATTAAATTCGACGCTTTTTTTCTTTTCGGAAAATATTACAACGGTTATCAGACGATAGAAATGAATCGGAAATTATTTCGGTACAGAAAAAACGTGCGTCGGACGGAATGGAATGGATTATTCCAGACAAACAACAGCCCTCTATGCTAGTTTCGGCAAGGTTTTTTATTTCATCGATTGATATATCGCATTGTACGCAAATATAATTTTGTTTGTAAAAAGCACATTTGCGCATAATGCGATTGATCAGTTGATGAATTAAAAAAAAATTGTCCTTTATGTGATTTAATCTGTGAAGATCTTGGAGAAATGAGAATGAAAATACCTTATTTATCCATGTGGATTATTCATACAATTCGGATATTTTTTGTAAATCTTATGATATATTTACAGACTTTTTCTTAGCTAAACTTGTACTCATCTTTTCTCTTTTTTTTTGCATGAAGAGAAAAAGAGGAAAGATGAACCATACAAGAAATTTAGCTGAAAGAAACATCTTGACTTAATATGTGTTTTGTACTAGTTTATTCATCAACTGATTGTTTCATTTTTTTCTTGGAATAATGAATTTCTTTTTGCTTTATAGTCTGCTGTCACTGCCAAACGAGAGGAATTTCGCAAGTATCTGGAGAGAGCTGGTGTCATGGATGCTCTCACAAAAATACTTGTCTCACTCTATGAAGAGACTGAAAAGCCAACTGATGCCTTAGAGTATCCTTTTCTTATTCTCAACAAGGAATCAATGTTGTTTTAACATTATTGTTTAATCTAAAAACAAAGACTCTTAAGATGCTTCAAGAGAGAAAGATACTTGAGATGTTATTCATACTTACGCCTGGTTCCACAGTATATATAATCAAAAACTTGTAAAATTAACTTTAATCTCGGTTTAATTTAATTAAAGTTCATCTTGCATATATATATTGGTGGAATCAGATCTTTTGTCTGCTTCTAACAATGCAGATTAATTTTAATAATGGTTAAATTTACTCATCCTTTTTTTTAATTTTTAGGTTAATATTCATAGTCGGTTCGTATATTCAAGACCGTCTTAAGTTTTGTCTTGAGGTGTCAAACCAATCAGAGGGCTGCATTAGCGTCTTAAGACATTACTTAAGACAGTCTTGAAATAAGAGTAGACTATGAATACTAGTTTTAGAAATAGAAAAAGATAAAAGTAGGTTCAATGAGGTTAAAATTAATTTATATTGATAGAAATGTGTGTGGATATTAAAGCATCAATTTGTTGTAACTTTTATATTTCTCTTTTTGAATGAGAAAGTATTTGATTTCTGATAGTGCGCTTTATGAAAAAAACATTAGTTATTTCCTTATCTGTATTATAGGTATATACGTAAGAATCTTGGCGGTATCATGGACAATACTTCGGAAATTGATACCTTGAAGAAAGAATTAGAGGAGTCCAAAGCTAAAATTGCCGGACTGCAATCAAAATTAGCAAAGTATGAACAAAAGGATGAAGTACAGGCCGAGTAACCGTTATGGATAACATATCTTCGATCAGAGTTCATGCTAGTCTTTTTTTTTTTGGACAATGACTTTTCTAAAGTCAGTCTATGTGCCTTACATTTACTATAATAAATATGACGTTACTATAATAATACATATGACGTTACTATAATAATACATATGACGTTACTATAATAATAAAAAATTGACATTTATTGAAGTTAGAATATAAGATAAATTACTGAACTTGTGTAAACATTCCATTACACGTATATTCATTCATTCATGTTTTTTAATTAAGAAAATCGCAATGTTAGCTTTCATATTATTTCTTTTGTAAGGATAAATTTACATGTAAAGTATTTGACATATGTACTTATATGTGGAGCGTTGTTTGTACAGAATAGATCTCAGAGAATCCAAATAAATATTTCTTTTACGTTTATTACAATACATGTATTCTTAAATGTAATATCATTTATTGCCTTTGTTTTAATCAAAGTGGAAATGTTTTATTAGGACTTAGGTAATATAAATGTATTGCAAATAAAATCAATTTGCAAAAGATAAAAGATAACATTTTTATGATCAAATAAAAAAATGTAGACATTTTTAATATGTATATAAATATTAGTACGTGAAGAGTTACAATTCATTTTTGAGTCTCCCACGAATTTCAATAATGTGCTGTGTATTGACAAATTTTATTCTTCAATAATATAGTAGATATTCTGAAATATACAAAACATGATAAAAAAATAATAGGAATTGTAATATTAACACTCGAAAAAATCAACTTATTGAGCTAAGTATATATACATGTGTAGAAAAAAATGTTCTTTAATTCTTAGAGAATTACCTCTTGGCTTTAGGCAGATCCGAGTGCGAGTAAGATTAATAATTTCATGTGGGTTTTGCTGCTTGTCTGCGCTTCACTTCCCAATTGTAAATACGTGCCATATTTACTTCCACAGTAGTATATTGATCTCGAACGAAATCTAAATCATGCTCTACATATCCTAAATTCTTCTTGGCCGCCTCAATATTTTTGGTCAGCACTTCTTGGGCATCATCTAAGGTATATTCTAGCATGACATTAGCGCCTAACCATAAACACACTTTGTCGGTAGGTGGTATTATGGCTTTTGCGTAAACTTGTTCCGATAATAAAAATTGCGTTTCTAAGGTACTCTTCTCCATCTGTAATTTCTCGATCATCTCTAAAGATCTTTCGAGATCTGGTATTTGTGATTTTAAGCGTCTTCGTTTGTTGACTAGGTTAAACTCCATAAACTTGTACTTTCCATGGCTCTCGTCCAGCTTTCTGAGTACTTTGTCCACGGAATCATTTTCTGGTTTTGCCATAAAAGCCTCGACATCATCCTAAAAGTGTACAACATGAGTGACTTATACAGTAAGATTTTAAACTTAATTCAGTTAATTTTATGATTATAAAATATATATATTTCATGTTTTATTTAATAAATATATATATATACACATATATTTAATTTTTTATTTAATAAAAAGATAATTATAAATATCAGTAGTTTAATAAAGGCAAACATAAAAATATTTCTGTGCAATGTATATATTTATTTAATCATACAAATTAACTTGAATTAACCAAAAAACAAAGCAAATAGAAAATAGAATAACAAATTCACAAGAATAAAACATGAAAACGGTATATGATCTTTTTGATTACCATATAAGGTTCGATCAATCGATTGACATTTTGATCAAATACATATATATGAAATTTTTATTGTCAATAGAAATAATAAAAGTTGCTTCTTAATGTCCTTAAATAGTAATGAAATATATATGTTCTTTTCGCACGGAAAGAATGATTAACGAAAATTTATCGTAGAACGATTCCAACAAATCAAGAGAGTTACGGGAATAATAACACAGATTTTGTGAATATATGATACGAGCATATGCGTACATGTGTAAAATAAATATTAATAAAATCGCACTTACTACAAAATCAGCCTCCGGTATGCCGGCGTACGACTTCCTATCTTTACCTAATTCAATTTCCACTTTATTGTCACCGTCTTCCATCTTGAATCTCCTGTATACCTCCAAAGTGCACTCCTCCACGATCTATCTCGCACACTAACGTGATTCACGATTCAATGCTCTTGCTCTCCAATCCCACTTGCTCCTTTCGAGACGGTTCTCATGAAACTCCTTTGAAAACGTAGTGTTAATTTCCAACCTGCGCACTTTCTTATGCAATGAATAATTATGAAATATAAGGAATTTTTTTGAGATATATTAAGATAGCTATGAAATATATAATCCATGGCATGTTTGATCTGTAAGTAATTTTTGTATTGTTAAATTGATAAGAATGATAAAAATTCTACGAAGTAACAGATCGCAGAAGCCTTAAAAAATATTGCATACGGAAAAACTAGGAAAATCTATAGTATATATAACTAGAGAGAAGATATACATATACACTTTGTATATTTTTGCATGCGATATTTTTCAAGAATCCCAGGGATTGTTAAAGAGTATGCAACATTTTCTTAACCAAACACGAAAAAAATGCATCATGCACCACAGACTTTAGCTGTCCGATTTGTGGCGGACTCTGTTGATAATTTATGCAAACATTTATCGTACAATCGTACTGTTTATGATAACTAAGTGAACTGAAAAAAATTGTGCGACACTGATGAAAAAAATAATTCTTATATCTCGTAATATTTTAAGAATTTTTCATATCTTAAATTTCTAAAAAATATCTTAAATATCTTTAAATTTTATAAGTTTTCTTATAAAAATTACAGAATGAGAAATTTTATTATTAGAATATTTTACAATTTACATATATATAAATCTAGGAAAACAAATTCTCTGGAAAAATATAGACTTTCGTAACTATTTCCAAAAAGGATTCCATTCGTATAAAAAAATGTGAAAAATTTTCTAAAAAATTATAAAGATAGATAAAATTCTCAAAAATTCTGAAATCTATATATAGAAATTTTAGAATAATTTTTTATATGTCTAAAATTTTTGATTACGACAAAACATTAAAATTAGCACAAAGACATGTAATATAATTGAAATATATAAATTTTAAGACAGTTAAAAATTCGTATGTTCTCTTTAAAATAAGTACTAACATAACAAATAGTAAAAAGTTTTTAAAAAGGACTTTATAATTAGGTCCTTTTTGGAAAATAAAGAATCTTTATTAAACAATTTTATTGTAGAAATAGCGTATATTTAAATTTAAGCAGGCAGAGCAATTTTTCACAGATTTTAATTAAAGTTGAGTTGTTATTTTTTTCAAGGGCCTCCCCTCCAGTGCAAACGTGCGATAGTGATGATAGTCCCGATAACTACGTTCAATCTAAATGAAGGTGTCCACCCGCACCCCACATGCGTCGTGTGCTCTGGCGCACGAACGGTCCAACGGACATCGCATTTATCATTGGCTCGGGGCGCATTCCTCCTCTCTGATACACTTCATTGGGTCTAATAGAGCCGAATTATGGTGTATCGAGTAAAGCGGGGTTGATCTGGACTAGCGTTGTCTAGACGACTTGCGCTTAAAAGCCGCTCTTTTCATTCAACAATTGCTTTGCATGCAAAACAAAACAGTCACCGCGAATTAACCCGCCAATTGTATAGTCAATTCCTCTCCTCTCCCTTTCCGTTCATAAAGTTAGTATACTAGTAATTTTATCATACTTTGTATCAAACTGAATTGAAAATAAATTGATCTTATTTCAAGCGAAATTGCTCTGATTTTATCATATAAATCATAATACGCCGCATATAATATGTGTAATATATAATTTATCAAGCGATTATATGCATCTTGAGTAGCTAACGATATTTTATTTTATTACATTAGTCTTTCTAAAGAGTTTCCTTGTTTTTTTCATCTATATCACAGTGGATATATAGCAATATAATATATAATATAAATAATATATTAATATATAATACAAATAACAAGTAAATTTCTACACTAAAAGAACAATTCTGTGCTAAAGTATCTAAAAATTCAGATAGATATGAAAATAATTTTGTTGAACCATCCAAAAATTATGTAAAAAACTCAAACATGATGAGCAGTGCTGCAGAAATGTCCTTTATAAATTCTTTGGAGTGAATCTCATTCTAAAAGAATGGAAAATTTGACATTTAATAACCAATTCGAGTATCCTTCATAATTATTTAATTATTTCGATAGTCCAACAAAATTACTTTCAGATCTGTATCTAGCTAAATTTTTAAATACTTGGTAAAATTATTTATATTCCGTGTACACGGAGAGAATTTTTTCTTAGAATTTACCCTGAAAATATGACAATCGTGGGACAACATTGTGTGTGTGTGTGTGTGTATTTCGAAAAATTTTAATATAAATCTCTCTCATTCATTAATAAAACTACAATAAAGTACAAAATAAGTTTGATCAATTTTACTGAAGTGCATGGTAAAAATCTTTAAAATATTGTATTGTACTACAATCACCATATTTTCAGGGTAAATTTTAAAAGAAAATTCTCTCTGTGTAATTTTATTTTTTTTTAATGAAAGACATATATTCATGAGAAGAACGCCGCTAACCGAGAATAGAGAGCGAACTTTCCGTCACGTCTACTGGAAGGAATTAACATCGCTCTTAAGTGCGAGCCATTGTGGAAAGACTGAAAAGGTCGGAATCGTGCGCGAGATCGGGAGCGGAGAATCCGCGAGAATGATCGTTTTGGGGGCGCGACGCGCGAGCAGATCCAGAGCGCAGGCATGCATCGCGTTATGAGACGATAGCACAGATCCGTGGCACGTTCAGTTGGAAACTCAATGGCGGTTACAGGTTACCTAGGGCTTCCTGCGGAAATGGCCAATATACACCTCCGACCTCCAACTCGCTCGGCCGATCGCGCTCGCGCTCGCGCTCGCGCGACCGCACTCGAAACGCGCTCCTGTCGTACGGGCTACGGACGTGCGCCGTGCGGTTGTACGGGTTTGTAGTTTGTACCCCATACCCGCGTATACGATCGCCCTACCTCTCGCTCGACACGCACTTGTTACGGCTCATCATCGTGATCTATGCGCCTACAACAAACGCTGTATCCTTAATCCGTTCTAGTTGGCTCGATCCTACCGCGCGTGCTGGAAGAAAAAACTACCTGATACTGTTATCTTGGAGATCTCCGTTGCTTTTCATTGAGAAACTTTTCTGCTTTTGATCCAGTTATAAGAGAGAGAGAATCTTCCAATGTATATATATTTGACGCGTGAGCGACGAAATTTATTGATAATTTTCAAATAATTCATTTATTTGATGTTTCTCAACAGAACCTTCTTTGATAAAAAAATCTCGTTAAAGGCGATATAGTCAATATCCCTAATAGCAAGTTGACGTCAAAATGACGTAGCTTGCTACTAGGGATATATGTCAACTTTACACACATTCGCTAAATATTGATCTACATTCGATATAGATAATTCATATACATGTCGCATTCTAAATCTGCTGTGATAATAAATTAATATTTATTATCGTAGAACTTTTTTATGTGAGAGATTTTCTGAGATTAATCAGATTACTGAGAGAGATCTTTTAGTTATGTTTTTAGAATCGCAGTGTAGACAAATAATACATATTTCTATACGCGGTAGATATATGACGTACCTAGATCAAGAATTCGCACATGTTCCGTCCGTCGCGAAGTCAAGCAACGGCCGAGACATTAACACATTAAAACATATCTAAGCTGGAGTTTTTCATATGACCGGCTCGCGTTCATACCGCATAGTTTTCCTCATTAGTCGCAATCTGTACATACGAAAATTATAATTATTATCTTACCTCTGCGTCTCTGTATGTTCCGTTTCGTTCATCACATCTAGGATTCTCGATATTGTTGAAAATATGACGTTTGTTAAAAATCGTCGGTTTAAAAAATATATTATTCAATGTGATTTGAAACTTACGTTCCCGAAAAATATCCACTAGAACTGTTTCTAAAAATAGAAATGGCGTTAGCAGAGGCGTATCAACTAAAAAAGAGAATATTTCAAGTGATATGAGGGTAAATAAGTTGTAAAAAAAAGAGCTCGTTAACAAAATTATAAAATTTAGAAATTTTTTAAACGGATCTTTTATTTTTTCTGTTTCTTCTGCTTTTATGTGTATCAAATTTATGTAGAAAAGTCTTTAAACGACGTATACGAGTTAAGAATTGAATCGATCTGATCGCAACCTCCTCCGGGTCATTGGGAAGAAAGAAGCGTCTCGCAGCTAACAATGGCACCACAAATGCTGTGACTGGCTCTCGTTGTTCGCTGCAGATTTAATCTGTCAAAATGAATCACCATTTTGATGAGCTCACGGCTAACAAACATGTTCACAAAGAATAACAGTCTATAAAGAGCTAAAGGGTTCGCAGAAGCACAAGACTGAACCTAAATTTACCGGCAATTACCGACAATTAATTTTTTTCTCTTTAGGCACTTTTAAATAAGATTAACAGACGCGCGCGTTCCCATTTTCAGGGGATAGTCCTCGAAATTTTTACGTGCTATTGGTAGTAATTTAAAGAATGACAAATATTGAAAACGGTTTTAATAATAAATTTTTTTGTTTACTTACAGGGATTGAAATAATATATAAATATAATATTAGCTTTAAGTATGAAATATTTTTAATTAAAAATAGATATCTAAAACCTGTCCCCGTGCAAATTCAGTAAAGAAAAATCTGCACAGAAAGGTCGATTTTGCTGGAGTATTTAAATATTTAGCTAAATACAAATCTGAAAATGATTCATTGGACCATCAAAGTAATTATATAAAACGCTCAAACTTGTTAAAATATCAAAATTTTTTGCAACATTGCTCACCATGTTTGAGATTTCTACATAATTTGAAGGTCCAACAAAATTGTATTTTAGATCTGTATTTAACTAAATTTTTGGGATACTTCAGCAAAATCGTTCTTTCCGTAAGGTAAACCTTATGTTAAAAGCGATGAATAAGAATAAAATATTATTTTGTTAATACAAAAAAAGAGATTCTTATTATATCTAGAATTTTTTAAAAATATTTCTTGGGACTATACTGTATAAAAACCGTAAACTTTAACGATTATTTCTCTTCGAAGAGGTCGGCTTTGTTTTAACTTTAGATTCCTTTCAGGGTTGAAGGGATATCATTAACAAGTCCTAGGTGTCAAAGGTACACAAATTTCGAGCGATGCACTCTTCTTCGCTTCTTCGAAAGGTCTACACGAAAAAATTTCGTTTGATGTTCCTGTTCAAATTTACTTTGTATCGATGTGAGAACTAAACTAAACTAGAACTAACTAAAGAACCAAAGTTGCTTAAGTTTCCATCGAGTACTTAATGGGAATATACGTAACGTTAAATGTTATTTTAAAATATTAGTGCTCTGCAGTCTGCAACTGAATATTTGAAAAGCTCTTCTAGAAAAAAATGTACTTTGCATTATAATCATCTAACTAGTAAAAGAAACATATTTATTTGTCTCAAATCGAAAGAAGAAACAATTTTTAATATTTTTTAAAAATTATTGGATTAATCATTCATTTAATTCATATTCATATATTTAAGGCTTTGCTGAAATATACGAAATAATAGAAAAATAAGTAAAATATGGATTTTAAGATTTAATTTTTTATCTGTGCTTGGCGATCTCTTCAAAGCTGACTTAAAGTCACTTTTCATGAAAGTATGAAAATGTTACAGTAGTTTAAATTCCAGTTGAGATAATATTTTGCGCAATAAATTATTTACAGTTTTTAAGATTCTTACATTAACATTAAATTATTAATATTTTTATGTGATGTCTGTTAGCATCAATATTATTAAATTCTTTGTCAATTTAATATGTGATATTACTACTAATAGTTCTGTTCATGATTGCATTTCAAGACTGATAAAAAAGATTTTGGCGTGCGAATTGGATATTTGCTGAATTAAATATGTATATAAATTCACACTAAAATATTTAAGCACCAAGATCTGCTTTAATCGGATCGAAAATAAGATTACATAATTAGATTTATGCTCTGACTTAATTAAATGTCTCATCGGTCCAATTTTGTTTTAAAATTGAAAATGTAACACTTTCACTCCAAAAGAATGAAATCTTACTCCAAAAGGATAAAATCTCACTCCTAAAGAGTGAAAATCTGTCACTCTTCAAGAGTGAAAATATTTTCACTCTTTTTTCAAGACTGGCTTCAATTTTCAGTCTTTTGGAGTGAGATTTCACTCCAAAAAGATTTAGAGATTAAGCATCTCGAGATCCCCGAAGTAACTATCGGCGGCTAGCTAGCGGCACGTGCGAATGGATGAATGAAAGTTTACGAGGATAGTAAGAACAGGTCAATCTACCAATTGACCAGCCAGTCAGTAGTCGGTACCGCGCGAATAGACGGATCTCTTCGGATCGTTCCTCCCTTGAGTTGCCGGCACCCACACAGAGACGCGCGTTCCGAACGCAGAGTGTACCTTCACCAAGAAGAATTGGCCCCAACCGGAGTGCACGGCAGATAAGGGTGCTCACGGCGTGGTGGGGGATGGTTGACTCTGGAGTGGCGATTCGGAGTCAGTTGCTCTTATGCTCGCCGACCAACGTGACCGCGTTGCGCGCCGCTCGGCTCAAACCGCGTGACGTGAACGTCACAGACCGTATCCAGGAACGAACAGCGGATTCCGAAACGTGCAATCAATAACGATTGTGATAAAATCACGGGATTTCGCAAAACGTAACGAATCCAACGAAGATCTGCGCGGAATTGATAGTAAAAATTGTCCTCGAAAAGTAAAGAGAGTGACGGAGGATCCTGAGAGTTCTGCGACACCGCGAAGAATGCAAAGTTTGATTTTGGGTACAGAGAACATTTCGCAGTACTAAAATCGATCAAAGTGGACTTTGTGCCTGGTGTCACGAAGACGCAGCTCTTCGATCGACGCAATTTACTCGAGCTCAACGTTCGTTGTCCGCCTCTTATCTCCGGTCCATCGCTTCGCCGGTCGAACGTCGAAAGAAACTGCGGAAGAGAACTGATCATATTAGCGTGTATTACCGCCTTGTGCAACCGGATACACACGCATCGCCCCGCGTCATCGGCTCCCGTCGAAATAGAAAAACACCGCGATTATTTGCCTATCAGCAATTCCGTAATTTGATCGTGAGAAGCATCGCTTCTCGAGGAAAAACCTAAGAGAATAACATCCGCGGATAAATATATTCGCGCCTCACGAAACGGGCGCGTGGAAAAGGCGATAAAAAGAAACACCTTTTTCTTCTCGCGGAAAGAATTCGTATACACTGGAAAGAAAATCTCGTTGCATTAATTGGAATTCTGGTAGATTCAACTAAAAAGGTACAAATCAAACATTGATAATTTAAGTCTGTCCAACATTCTAGTCGAGATAACCCGAAGTTCAATTACGGTACCAGAATTTTGCTTCATACGATCGGAATTTGTTTTGTACCTCTTGTTGGTACAACCAGAACAATTTTCTCAATGTGGTGACGTCTGCGTATTCACCAAATAAACGAATTCCATTGTCATTCAAATAATTCATAAGCAACGTCGGGTTTCCTCGCGATAACTGAGCAACGTGAGCTCCCCGGGACGCCTGGCGTCGCCCCGCCATTTTTCTCCGGATATTTAGCGGAAGTGGCCAATCTGGTCGCAACTCCGACGCACTTGCTGATGCGATCGCTCAACACGTGACCTCCACGGCACGTGACGTAACGACGACAGGCGTCGCGACGCGTCTCGAGCGATCCGTCGAGGGACCATGCGGAGGCATCGTTTCGATTAACGCATTCAAGAGTCATCGAGAAGATTAAGAGGAGCGATGATTATCGGCAGCTGAACCGCTGATAGAAAATCGCGCGGAAGCTGATCGTGTGCAAGGATCTACGGGGGGGGAGGGGGTTATTATGTTAGCAACGGGATTATGTTTTCTGCTGAAGGTGCTGGTGCTGGCAGGAGCGGTCATCGCGCTCCTGCCGGAGGATCTGGAGGATCGCGCCATTCCGGTCAGCCTTCAGGAGGAGTGCGCTTCCAAATGTCCAGACTTAGACCTCACGCAGGTAAGAAATCTCCCTGTGATAAGAAGGGATTGATATTGAAGTAAATTGACACAGTCTAACCAAACAGTTGACATCTTTGTAATCGAAAAATGTTGAAAGGTTTTACGTGTCGAGGGAAAGAATAATGTTTAGGAAGAGCATTATCTCCCCCTGAGGAATGTTAAATATCTTTCGATATGGTATCCTTAATTTTCTTGTTCGATTCCGTTTACTCCTATGTAAAATGTTGAGGAAACAATGTTACAAATTGCGACTCAATGCGGAATATATATACCTTTGCTGAGATAAGAAATGAGACGATACCTTTTTGCGCAAGTAAAATGAGAACTGATAACAGGCAGCAATTTTGGAAACGAGGTGACAGTTTATTTATTCGACTCCAGTATGCAGTGTACATCGAAAATAATGGATAGCCTATAATTTGCAAAATTGTACAATTATGAGCTGATTACGATGTTTTTAATCTACGGAATTTTTCGTCGCGTTCATCAATGTTGTTTACGTATACCTTTAACCACATCGTACTGTCTTATTGTAAAAACGCGCGTTAGATTTCTTGAGACACAATTTTGTTGATTCAGACAGATATTAATCCAACATTATAAGTACAAAACGCGCTAAATATAACTGACTAATTATATTACTTAAAAAAATATTTTAAATATTATACATATATATATATGCTTATAT
>NW_017296956.1:2427240-2439886 GCF_001594075.2 Trachymyrmex cornetzi
ATAATTTTTTATTTATAAATTAATATTATTTATTTATTTATTATAAATAATATATAATAATAAATGAAAATAATTTTCTATTGATATACAAATATTATTAAAAAATTTAATCTTATTAATTCTCTAAATTAAATTTTAAAAAATGACTTAAAACTCTTCCATTTATATTCCTTGAAAAATACAGAATTAATTTTTTCTTAAGAAAAATATAAATTTCATTGCTATTATCACAAATAAGCTCTTAATTTTGTAAATATTTTCTCGATAAACGTATAATGACGATTTGCGTAGTCATCAAACTTTCTACTCGCCGTCTAATCGGCTTTCGCGTTGAGTGCGAGTATTGTCGTTGACGCGACGTGTTAATTAATGAGGAATATTTAAATACCATAGTGTTCGCGGTTCTTGAAATCTATGTCGATGAGTTGATTTGTCGTTCCGGCGACCTAGTTGCATTCTTTGGCGATGCAATGCACGTAAGCGTATCCTTGCAGTCGTGACTCAGTTTTTCCCTTCGAATTGCCAATTTGTCAGAAGCGCAAGAAAATCATGTACTTACTTCGAGTAGACGTGCTTAGGTTTGATAGGAATTTAATTTTCATTCGTTCAAATACCAAGAGTACCGCAACGCTGTCCACCATTTTCAGCAAAAGCGTAGATACCTTGCAGCATTAACAACAACCGATTGCGATAATCAAGTAGAAATATTGACGAGAAAGCAATAAATATATCAATACAAATAATATGCACACAAAAATACATAGGATATTTCAAATTTATTTTAATAATTTTTTAGCCACGCTGTTAAAAATTAAAGAATCATATTTAAACCAATTTCTTGAAATAACATTTTGTTATTTCTGATTTCTAAATGAATCAAAAAGTATTATTTTAATACAAAATATATGTAGTTTAAAAAAACGACATCTAATTAATCCATTTCTGTAGTTGAATTATTTCATTTCAAACAGCGTTCTTATTAATGCATGTGCACTTAGTGAATAAACTAAATGTCAACCAAATTAATACAGTTCTTGAGTTAAATTGTTTAAATCCATTAAGGATATATTGAGTAAGAACAGTGGCAATTTAAAGGGTTAAAAATAACTCAATTAAATAGAAGAAGGGTATAAGACATTATGATTTAACAATGCAGCGTTTCTACTTTCTGCACTCTTTCGAACGTTGATATTTACTATCGAAAATAAAATAACAATGCCAAAAGGTGTTCAGGATGAAAGGAGCAGTATCGATGCACTTTGATATCGCAAGCATCCCCAGCTGCGAACCGAGCGTCGGCGGCACGAAAATGGCTGCGCGCGAGCGAAGGACGTATCAATTTAAGTCCACTCTCCAGCTCGACTGTACCATTCATTAATTAACTTAACTACACGACGGCGCATCATGGCAGCCCATAAGCATAGCGTCGAGGATGAAAGACGAGCACGTAACGGATACAGGGCCATCTAATCCCTTTCTTACGGAGAAGGACGAAAACGTCGTTCTTTCGCGCGCCGCCTTCGCCGACTCGGATTATTGTTCATTACATGAATTATGACTGATCGCATGTCGTATCGCACACCATATATGCTATGCGATCTGAATTTTTGGAGTTTATAATATAATATATTTTATTTTTTTTTCTGTGTGATCGGAATTTTTAGAATTTATATTTCATTATTTTTTCCAACAAATATAATATTATTAATTTATAAAGTATACGTTATGAAAACGTCAATAAAAAGCACGAATAAAATTTTTGAAACTTTTTGTATGCGCACTTTATACATTTTTTGTATTGCGTTCGCTTTCGAGATTGAAAATTTCGAACAAAACTTTCAAAATAAAAATTGTACACACTTAAATTTCGCAAAAAATATATTTATAGCGCAATCAGCGTTACTTTTACTTTATTACTTTCAAGCAGCAAAATAAACTGATCCATTGCGACAGCGTGCGAAAGACCTCGGCATGAAAAAGGTTTTAATCAATGCGTTTGACAATTGACGAGAACGGAATTGGTACCAATTATCAATTTAACTCTCCTCAAAAAGTGCACCGCCAACGTGCCTTCTGATATCAGATCATTGCTCAAGTTTGTGTGCAATCTGAACGTTTCTTCTCATTTAGGTATCATCCTCACAAATCAATATAATATCATATAAGACAATAATTTTTTAAATGATTAATTATTATTGAAGAAAGGAATATAAAAGCCGTTATAAATTTCAATTTAAGAAATTAATTCTTATTAATAATTTTAACAGATACATAGCTTATCCATAGTAAATAATTTTAGTTGTCACACAACGAGATCACATATAACTATATTGATGTAGTCGACACATCAAAGTAAATAAGTCATGTCAACTATACATATACCTATCGCGCAAAGATAATTATGATGAAATTGCTCATAATTAAATATTTCTGATTGTGTGAATCATTATCTTATTTTCCGTATAATTTTTAATTATTTTAGTTATTAAATTTACTGCAATTTTATATATTACGATACCCTATTTCTCGCAACGAATAGATGCCGCGCGCAGACTGATGAATTAATTTTTACTAATTAACTTATGACAGTTGCGCGATATTGTAAGTCATCGAACTCTCGCAACCCTTCCTCGCCCGCGCTCTAACGAATCAATTATCCCGCCGCCGTCACAGATAAAGGGAGAAACGTGGTCCAGAAAAAAAAATCACTTTCTTCGATCTCTTATCTATAATGTATAACTCATTCCCTCTTACCAATCATCTCCCCCCCTCCCTTGTTTTTAAATGATCAAAAGAAAATGATCAAAAGAAAGGGAGTCATCGCATGATAACAATTTTGATCTAGTACTTCTTCCTATAGGTAAAACATGTAACAATTTATAGATTCTAATTATGATTCTTATAATTCTGATTAATAAAAAATAATTGGTGCGCAGTTTGCATGAATAAGAAATTATATAATTGAAAGCAAAAATGTGATTACACACCAAGATCAGCCTTAATCGAATATGGCTCTCTGAACTTATTGCGTTAAATTTCAAATTTGAAAGGTATGTAAACCGGAAAAATTTACTCCTTTAAAAAGATTAACTTAAAATAAATTTTGTATGCAATTTAAGTTATCAAACGTTTAACTTCTGTGAATGTGGCTAAATATAGCATCTTTTGATTACACAATATGCTATATACCTTATTGCTTATATTGATTATGTCACTATTACAAAATCTTTAATTTCATCGATATGTCTTCGTAGGAAAAACTTTTCTTGTTTTAGAAGAGAATTTTATTTATAAACTAAGTTTACAAAAAATGGTATCCTCGTATTATTTACTAAACACGTAAGGATAGTAAAGTTATCTCTCAGGGTGATGCTTAGAAGATAACCTTAAGCTTGCATAACATCCAAAGAACATTTTCATTTCTTGATCGTCGGTTTTGACGTTATAATCTCCAATCAGTACTGTTATTCTTAATACTTAATGTAATAAATAATTTATTATTTCTCGATGTCGCTCAAGATATATGATTTTCTAATACGCCGGCTTTAAATATGTTATAATATCAATACAGGTAACTGATCAAAAGAAAAGTTATATTAATAAGAATTACCATACGCCGTGAAAAATACGATTTTAAATTACGTAATATTAATATTTAAAATGTTATAATATTTAAAATTAATTAGTCATCAATAGTGATTTTGTAGAACTGTAATTAAAAAATTATGTATTAAAATATTAAATACATGATTTGATTAAAGAGAATTATATAACCAAAAATTAAAATATACGTTAAAAAAACATTTTTAGAAAAATTATTATGGTCAAATATTTAAAAAATATTATAATGCCGCACAAGAACAATTTAAATTAATACTATAATTCATTATTAATACCCAAAAAATCGTCTAACTAATAATATGATGTTTATCTTTTTTAATTATTGCGTATTTATGTATTTACTACCTACATACTTATTTAAACTTACCGCGTATACTTATTTACACACTAATTGCGTACATTATATCAGCATACGTTATAGCAGCACGCATCTTTGTAAGAAACAATTTTATCACATAGTTATATATAGATATCGGATTTTTATGTAATTTTATATTTTTTAAAAAGCAGATTGGAAAGTAACATAAAAATAGAAATTTGCTAAAAATAGAATCTTGCTATAAAAGCATTCTAAAAATGCACATTTATGCATATTATGCATATTTGCATATTTGTGTAAATTTGCATATTTTGTGCATATGTCTGTAAAAAATGCCTGCAATATCTATAAAAATCCGATGTCTATTTATGTATTTCTTGAAATAATAAAACAACCATATCACGTTCGTATCATAAAATAATGAAAATAATACAAATATTTACGGACAAGTGACAAAAAGAGATAATAATTTTACACTGATATTTTCCTTTTCAACGTTTTGATATCACTACGTAATGTAAACTAATATCAGAAAGCATAAATATTTCCAAATCTTCGAATACACAGAAATTAACGATTTTACTATAGTTTAAAAAATTTAGCTAAATATATTTTTTTGGACTATTAAAATAATTAAGATGCTCAAGATGGTTCCTAAAATTAAAAAAAATTTTTAGTATTGTGCTTATCACGTTTGAATTTTTTACATAATTATTTTAATGATCTAATAAAAGTATTTTCAGATCTGTACGTAGTTAAATTTTTATTGTAAATATTTCAACAAAATCTTTTCAAATACAACTAATGATATTTTAAACAAAAGTGTGCAAAAGACTTTATTTATGTAATTAAACGAGATAAAAACACTTGGAGCACAAATCGAAAAGGTAGTTCAATAAATTCTAGTTCTTTTAATTGGATAATTTAAATTTTGGAAGAATATTTATTCTAAAAATGATATTTTGGCGCGTGAAATAAAAATAACGCGGATCCTATCGTTCAAGATACAACATGTCGAACGAGATTCCCCGGATTCTCGCGCGACGAGCCCGATGTTACGTCGAATATGCAGGATCGTCCGGCATGCAACATTATATGTGTAGCCATATACAATGAACTTCCTGTCGGCCACATCCTCTCACCTACAACGGCGGGGGTTCGCCTCGCGGCGCATCGGTAATCGTGCAAATTTCACCTTTAATCGTGACGCAAATCTGGAGCGCGTGACGCGCTTCATCGTTCACATTATCACTTTAATGCGAGAAATACGAGTGAAACCGACTTACATTTTTCACAAAGAGATTTTGCATAAACAGTTTCTCATTTGACGAGATAAGACGAGATGAGAGTCGGTATTTTCTCGCGTTGGGGAAAAAGTGTGCGAATAATAGGACTTTTGTTAAATATCCGAGAAGGACGAGTGTCGGTGCAACAGCATTCCTTCTCAATTTTATTAATTAGCTCTAAGAGCAAAAGTTAAGTTAAAAACATCAGCTGCCACTCATTACCCGCTCGAAACCATCCCGCGGTTGGTTACTTTTAACGTATATATGTCAACGTATGTACGCGTTTTAATTGGGATGACGTCAGTTGAGAGCGGTTGGCACCGCGTTTCCCAGGATTTGTTTGCGTTAAAAAACGTAACGATAACCTAGAAGAACAAACAAAGTGCATAATTCTAGCTTAGACAAAGAAGGCAATAAAAACATGTTTCTTTATAAAAAGAGGTTGAACGTTTTGAATTATAAATTAATCGCTTACTGATTGAACGAAAACTGATATTTTAACAAAATTTTCATTTCTTACTTTCTCAGACAGAAATCCTTGATCTATCGGCGACGGGACGTAATGGATCGTCAATTTAATTTTTATGAGGGTAACTCATTTCCGTGGTAACTCCATGAAAACGTACCGAACTTAGTAAAATGGATGTGGGTAGACCCGTATGCAACTGCAGTTGGATGCATTAGAGCAAATACCGAGGAAGATTAATCGCGTGTGATGACGAGGGGGCGACACCTCTTTTCTCAGAAATCCAGACTGCGGGAGGGTGCGTCTTAATATTTTATTTATCTTGTAATCAACACTTATTCTTGGAGGGGGGGATAAAAATTGCTGAGCGCGAACGCGATCGACGCGCCGAAAGCGCGTCTGGATGGCATCGCAGCATCTCTCGCAATCGCATTAGGATTAGCTGCAATGCACTTAAGGTCAACGATAACCCAGATTCTCATCTCGTACAGCTAAACGGGGTCGGCCCGTCGCAACAACGTCATCGTCAATTTTTATTACGCTCCATTCAATTCGCGCCGCATCAACATCGCAGATTTCATTCATGGGAAACGATCACTGGTATGATTTTTGTCAGATCGCATTAGTCACGCCAGGATGTACATAAACACCTAATCGCTTCCATAATTCAAATTGTCGGGGCTTTTGAGGAGAGGACTTACATTTAAATTACGTATTTATATTACACTGAGAGAATAGTGTAATGAATTTGAATAAATAATTGTTTGAGATTTTTTTTAGTACCTACTATAATAATATAAACATTTTTGATGGAAAATAAATGTAAAAATATAATAGTTAAATTAAATTTATGGTTTTTGTACCAAATAAATATATGTTTACATTTAGTGAATGTTTAATTAGTACTATTCAAACAAATATTTATTAAAATTTAGTACAATTTTCTCTCAGTACGAAACTTAACTCTTTATAATATTATATGATAGTAATTAAATCATATTAAAGTGAATTTTCTGCTGTATAATTTTCTGCAAGGAAAGAAGGATTTTGCTAAAGTATCTAAAAATTAAGTTAGATACAGATCTGAAAATAATTTTGTTGAATCGTCAAAATAATTATGTAGGAACATGACGAACAATGCTGCAAAAAATTTTGACATTTTAGCAAGCAGCTTGAGCGTCCTCCGTTATAATTATTTCTAGTCCAATACTATTATTTTCTGATGTATATTTAAATTTTTAGAAACTTTAACAAAGCCGTTTTTCAACGTAAGATGATATTTTTCGCGTTAAATTTTTTTAGTGTTTAAAGATGATCAATTTAGCAGCGTTAAGTTTGAGTATCATTTGAATTAGTAATATTGTTATTCCAATTTCGCGACAATATCTAATTCTATCTAATCTATTCTAATCAGCGTGCAGTTTGCAGAATTAGAAAATACATAGAAATATTATTAGAGACACCAGCTCTAACTTTAATCTCTAACTTAATTTAAAGGCTTTTCTATTTATCGCGTTATAATCTTCTATTTGGCGATAATTTGAAAATTAGAAATAATCTTTGATTCTACCACTTTTATGTTATATTTACGTATATAAAGATAAGTCGTCGATTTATTTAAGGATTTGTGTTACATTGTGCTTATTAAATTATTTATGTCTTATAAATATGTATATATATATTTATATATATTTATAAATAATTATTTCGAATTCTATCACGTGCAACTTAGACAATGTAATTAAATACACATATCAGATATAATTAAAATGCGCGTGTGATGATTACGAAATCGAAGTTGGAAGAACTTCCTGGTCGTCACATTAATAATTGCAGCTTCAACCGCAATGTCTATCCTTTCAATTCCCGACGTAATACGAGAATAATTGACTTAGTTCGTAGAAGAAAACATTTGCGTGCATTCGAATGACACCGACGGCGCCTTTTTAGCTAACATGTAAAGAAAATACGGAAAATCTCAGAAAATATGATAATAGAGACATTCCAAGACATATACCGTCTATTCTAATATATGTATAATTTTTTCAAATTTATTCTATTTTTTCTTTATTTGTCTACGTCGAAGTTTTTAGGATATGATTTTTTCGATTCTCCCGATTACAAAATTTTGAATAGTTTAAAACAATAAAAGGTAAAGAGTATATTGAACATTTTAAAATATTCCTCGCAAATGATATTTTGTGACGACAGGCGGTGTCTCACATTTGTTTTTCATTTTGGGATCATGATTCTCAAGAATTGACATGTTCATCGTCCCTTTCGCAACACCGGCGATTTGATCGTCGAAGGCATTGCTCCATCTTAGGCCGCTGTTCCAACCGAGCGAACACCGGCCGGTGTACATCCAACACCGTGCGACCGTGCACATTGGTGACCGCAGGAAAAAACTCGACACCTTTTACCTTAAACTTGAAACAGCGCGCGTGCAAAATAACATGTCCATGTCGTATTATTTCGTCTAGACGGGTATCAAGTGCCGTCGCTCCTTCTTCCAAATCTTATTGTAATAACTACACTTTTAGGGATGTTTGGTCGATCCTTAGCAACCGTCTTAGCTTCATTGTTACAGCTTATTTTTTGCAATCTTTTATTATTTCTTCAAAAATATTTTTTATTCAGCTTCTTTAGTTTTTGGAAATAAAGATAAAAATAAAGATGAAAGATAATTAAGAAAGAAACATTTGTCAGTTTCATTCGTCAGACTTGTTAAAAGTTAATTAAATAATGAAAGAAATACAGAAGGAATGGTTTTGTTGAAGTATATAAAAATTTAATTAGACATCTGAAAATAATTTTTTAAATTACCAAAGTAATTATGATTGTTAGAATATTAAAATTTTTCACAGCATTACTCATTATGCTCTCTCTCTTTTTTATATAATTATTAATAATTCAAAATTATTTTCAAATCCGTGTCTAGTTAAATTTTTAGAAATTGCAGCAAAATCTTTCTGAAAAAAAGAAGGTAGATCACATTTACAGTGCGAATGTACAATGTGAATGAGAATTATGCACAATGATTGACACGAAGAGGGAGAATTTCTCAAGAATGTTCACGATGGAATCCTAGCATTTAACCAAATGGTGAACGAGCGTTTCCGTATGCGGTACTAGAGCTTTCCGTGTTCGACACCAGCTATTATTTCCGTCTTCGAGATTATGTCGGGTCGATGGCGGGAAGACGCAACAGTTGGTCGGCGTCGTCGAGCGTGACGGAGACGTTGGACACGACGCGAGACGGAAGGACGTGCAGAAGGACGGGCAGCTATGCATTAGTTGATTACCTTAGATCAGATAAAGCCGTTCTTTTAGCAGGTGATTTCTTCGTCCTTTCCTTTTTTTTTCTCTAACAATAAGACGAACTCTTCGTTGGAAGAGTCTCACTTGCAGTGAGAGTGAAAGCATTCGCGAAAAAGAAGTCGAGTTAACGAGGAGTCGCTCGTTCGGAATTAATTGAAGAAGAAGGAAATTAATCGTTCGAAGAAGTCGAACCATTCTGCCAAATTGCTCTTGCGATTGGAAAGAGGAATATTTTCTAGGAATTGTTTACCAAGAAAAACGATTTGTCTTATTAATTATTTCCTAGAAGGAAGCGCATAGCGTTTCCTTCTATCTTGATCAAAAAACTAATTTGAAATGCAGAACGATATTCTCATAAAAAATAAAAAATTAAAAGAACCGTTGATTTGAGAATATAATTAAAAATATCAAAATTAATTGAACAAGTCGAAGTTAAAAGGAACGAGGAATCTTCTGCAAATTTTGCTTACCTCTTCAAATAGTCGATGCTTAATTTTCTTTATTCATCTCTGCTTTCTTCGAAGAAGTTCGAAATAACTCACGACGATGTAAACAAGAATTAACATAGGATTACGTGAATTAAATTGATATGAATTTGGCGCGATATTCTTAATATATCGGTTCGTGTTGTGGAAAGCAAAATACACCTTTGGTGGTATCTTGAGGTATTTCATGTATTTTATAGATAACATACGTTAAAGTACAGCGACAAATACGGCCGAGAGGTCTCTCGATGACGCGCGAAGCCGGATTGATTAATCGAGCAAAGTTAAACAACGGCTCACGCTGCCGGGAAGATATTTCCACGAGACGAAAGCCGAGCGAGTGAAATAAAAAAAAAAAAGAAAAATCATCGTAAAATTGATACATCTACGAGAGAGAGAGAGAGAGAAAGAGACGAGATAGTACGCGAAAACATTATCTCTCTCTCCCGGTTAACCCTTATCGGTGAACTCGCCGTTTGCTCGCTGGCGATTTGTACGCGTGAGGAAAACACGAGCGTATCTCGACGTCGCGCACGAAATTCTCTCGATTATTGTCGCTTCCGCGGAAATTTTAGTTCGCGGCAATTTACGTGCGCATTATCCAATTACGGAAATTCGAAGTTAAACGTAGCACCGTAAAACACTCCGCATGGCTATTTGCAGGAGCTTCTGCGAAAAATGGACAAGACATCTAATTTTAACATGAAGCTATAATGTTTAATTTACGATACGTACCGTTTATGTAACGGTACCCTACTTGACCAACTAATCACGTAAATGAATGTTTACAGCTGTCGGCCGCATAAAAAGAAATTACTGCGTGCGAATTTAATTTAGCATTTAGTTAGCGATTATTCTAGAATTTAGTATTTGAAACAAATAAGGAAGGCCATATTCGATCAAAGCGAATCTTAATAATATATTTTTGCATGAATCTCGCAACTTCCAGTTCAAGTAAATTACTTATTGGTCTTGAAATATAATTTTAAATTAAAGCTGGAGTACGTAATATCACGAATTAAATTGATAAACAATTTAATAATATCGATATGTTAATGTACATCTTTAAAATACTGTTGAAAGAATTATTAAAGAGACATTCCTTAAAGACCTGCTTTGCTTTCTTTTTCAAATATTACAGTAATGAAAATCATGGATAGATACTTAGGAAATATAATAAAAATATGACTAGAGACCTCACGCAAATTTCAGAAATCCCTCAACTGGTTAACGTCAACCTTTCTCACAGCAATACGAATTTGCATTCCGCAGGTGGGGTTCATTACATAATTAAATACGTTATGATAATTAGATGACGGTCAAACAAATCGACGTCCAAAATTCCCATGGTGGTGACCAGCAACTACGGTTCGCTTCGCACCCCTCTCTATTTGCGTTCAGCTCTCCCTTCGCCGATCTCTCGACGCGACCGGCCTTTTCCAATTACTCTCGGTTCCATCGACCGCCGGACGTGCACCTGTGTCCCGGAAATGCGTAACGTACTACAGGTGCAGCCGCTGTAACGAGCTCGCGTTATCTGTGGCGTTGGTGAGCGAGAGGAGATGGCCCCGAGCACCTTGGGGACGATTATATTCGGCGATTCATTTCAGCGTGTCGCGTCAAATACACGCACTGGGGGTGTCAATTGAACCGGATGGAACAGTTTAACATCTTTTAAAGACGGCAAGCGATTCAATTTATTTTCCGCTGCCCCTGCGCGTAACATAATCGCGCTCACGTCATTATGTTCAACATCTCTTTTTTTTTTTGCGTTCACTCGACGGTCCCCCTGTATTCACCATAATCGCGTATCACAACGATCGATATAGGTATCAACGTGATAGCTTGAAAATCAACGATCTAACGCGTCGCGAAGCGATCTTTATTTGTATATAATATAAATAAATAAGAAGCGCTCTCCCCCCAAATACAGTCGAAACTGGATCTTGTTACTTGATAATAGTTCCATATAAATTACTAACACAGTTTAATTTATTATTAATTTTTATTTTATTCTGGGGGGTTAAAATAAGTTTTGTTAAGACCCAGTTTCACAACTCACAGTTAACTCTTAACCGAGGTTCAGCTTATTCAGGGTCTCTTTCCAATTCTAGAATTGGAAAGAGATGAGAAACGAGTTGTACTTCGATTAAGAATTAACCGTGAGTTATGGAACTGGGCCTGAGTGAGACACTTGGTTCAAGATGAAATGTATTTTTTATTCCAGAATCGAACGGACGATCTGAGTTCGGAGGTAGGATGCGGCGTGAGATGCAAGATCGATCAGGTAAGAAGTTCCGCATCTATTCATTAATTTGCATCAAATCTCTGCAGGATGTGGGAAATAATTCCCTTTGGAATTTTGTGCGAATTTTTTTCCCATTTGTCCGTCCGCTGGGGATTACTGTGTGGGATGTTCATGGGTAGTAATATCATATTCCAAGCAGCACAGCAGCGCTTGCAAAGCGCTAAAAAAGCGATCATATGCGCTTTTTTTTTAGCACTTCGTTAATGCTTTGTAAACGTTGTGTGCTACTTGCGATGTATCTCGTATTACTCCATAATTTATGTAACAAAGGGAATAACTAATAGCGAATTCGATTGGACGCACTAGTGCATATCGAAGTTGTTGTACACCGATCTAATCTATGTAAAAGTGTAAATATTTCGGATTATAACGTACAGATTTCACACGACAGCACAATAAAATGTATCGAGGATTTTACGGTTTAATTCGTTTTTATATTTACACTAAACATTTTACGTCAATTTGTGTACGACGGCTTTAATTTACGGTGCACCCTGAGTGTATCCGATCAAATTGTTAAGTAAATAACATAAATGAATGATATCGGGAAGATACGCTTTTCTTCTTTTAGGCTTCTTTAAGCATTAGTATACACGATGATTTTCAGCAGGTTTTTTACTGCACACAATGAGTGTTTTTAATTTTCATCGCTTTAACAAATATAATACAAAACTTATTAAGCGATTTTTTAAATATCTTTAAAAAATATTTGTGTATTTTTAAGAAACTTATATACAGGGTGGGGAAAAAGTATGGAAGCAAACAATTATTTCCGAAACTATTCATTTTTCGACAAAATGTCTTAGACATAATTTTTATGGTATGAAAAGATGTATTATG
>NW_017296956.1:2439919-2470136 GCF_001594075.2 Trachymyrmex cornetzi
TTTCATACCATAAAAATTATGTCTAAGACATTTTGTCGAAAAATGAATAGTTTCGGAAATAATTGTTTGCTTCCATACTTTTTCCCCACCCTGTATATAAATATTGTATACACAAATACTTGATGCTTCTAAAGAAACGTGCACGGCACGGATGAGCCAATCGTGTGTACTAAGGGTTAAAAGGGTTGGTCGTCTTGTTCTTTCCTCAATAAAACTTAATCGCATGTGATATAACAAAGTTCGGGGCAATAATCGGGCAATCCTGGCGGGATAGTGCGATATACGCAAATGACCAGTGCGGACGTCGCAGACGAAAACGAAGGGACGGCGCGGCGGTCCCTCGTTTACAATGAAAGTACTTCCGCTGGTGTCCCAGGGGGCCCCGGCGCCACTCCTAACTCGCGGCGGCAGCGGAGATGGTGAACGGCAAATAAAAAACAACGCGCGCTCGATGAATGGGACCGACGTGCGTACGTACGAAACGCATTGCGTACGAATGAAAGAATGGCCCAGTCTCTCTCTCTTTTACTCTCTGGTACGGCTTCGTGCTTTTAAATTGGATCGCGTACAAGTGCGACCGATGGCGGATGTCGCCAAATTACCGTGCGACTCCGGATTCACTCTCTCGCGCTTCACCCGTCTCGCTCTCTCTCTCTCTCTCTCTCTCCGTTTCTCTCTCAGTTCCTTTCTATCCGAAACGGAAGTGCGAATGAGAAAAACGGGGAAATTGGGAGAGTAACTGGAGTCGCGCGCTTGTTGTATTTCCAGTTTCCGTCGCACGACGAGATAAATAAGTATGATCCTTTGTCAATATTTACTTTTGTCATTGGAGAGAGAGAGAGAGAGAGAAATTAAACTGTTTTTTAAAGTTATTTGATTATGTGAAGAAGATGGAGATTTAAATTAGTAATATGTATATCAAACATTCGATATAGATACAATTATTTTGTAAAGAAAACTTTGAATTCTCTCTATGTAAAGTTATAAAAAGTTATAAAAAGGGTTATTTCCATGAAACTACGTTTCATAGGATTATAAGAGTTAAAAGAATTATCACAATTAAAAGAAATTATTTTCTGTTAACACTTGTCATTAGCTTATTATTTCAAAATCGTCAAAAATACACATTCCAATGAAAGGATTTTCGGGGGACCGGAAGGATATCCAGTAACGCGTGTCTCCAGGAACAGGGAACGAGCGAGATAATTAACACCGTAAAAAAAAAAGAACAGAAAAGATCCTGGCGTGCCTAATTGTCATGTCTGCGAAAAAAAAAAACATCAATGAGTCGGACTCGTTCGTGCCGCTCAGGATATCGCGCGCGACTCGGCGTTCGTTGGACGCGTTGCGGAACGGGGCCTGGAAAACGAATTACCACGCGAATTGCGCTTAAAACGATTTCCTCCCTCGGCTCGTTTCACGGTTCGTAAGTTGCCAGTAACGCGTACGAGTAACGGATTGGGGCAACGTAGGTGGAGGAAGACACTTCGCGATCCTAGACATTTACGCGCTTCGACGCGACCCACTTTTAGCCTTTAGCTAAATTGTCGCATTCTTTTGGCTGAGATAACGATTTTTTACTTTTTAATTCCACTCGATTTTTTATCTTTCGTCTCGCGCCCGAATTGCATCAGTTATTTTAAATTTTTTTAAATTTTAACAGAGGATAAAATTAAATTTTGTCTTGTTTTTTATATTTAATATATTTTTATGTATTTTTAAATTCTGTCTTATTTTTTTTATATATACACAAAAAAGGAAGTAAAATATTTACTGCTAATCTATTTTTAGAAATCTACCTTCGTAATTGATTTATCTAATTAATCGATATGGAGTGTACTGCGTGTTTGTCGATCTCATTCAACGTTCACTCCATGATCAGCGGATTGACTTTACGTCTCTTCCGGTAATTTCACAGGTCGATAACGACGAATTAATACCGCTGGAATTTCTTTTGTTCGACGCCCTCTCATTTTTTTTTTGGTTGGCTCTCGGATATTAATGTAGCCTTGCATCCCCTCGCCTCCGGAAATATCCGTCGATGACTACTTCCGATCTCTACGAAGAGTTTATTATTAATAAATTGCACTCGTTATTCGAGATAAAATATATCCAACGCTTTTGTGACAAACAATAAAAACAAAGGTATCAAAATTAATTAATTAAACAAGTTGCGTGTTAAAATTATAAATGTATAAGAAATTTAAATCTTAAATGTTTTTCTTATGATACACTCTACATAGCATTTTCTTTATGAACACTTGGAGAAAAACGTTAACCACGGACAAACAATAAACACTTATTTCCGTGTATCATGCGCCAAGAAACCAGACGATCGAGTGTGTTTGTCTGACAACGTAGTAAAGTGAAGGACCACTGACAGCGATGTATCCATACAAATGTCCCTGCTTGAAAGTGGTCACTGCCAGAAGCCACTTTGACTTGAAAATTGCTGCCACGAGTGTAAAGATTGCCAGATGCTAACTACTACAACCAGAACTACTACTCTCAACTACTACAACTAATGAATGGAAAGAAAGAGATTTAGTATACTATTTGGCGGAATTTTTCTATAAACATCACCGTTATTATAAAAAATTGTTACTTATTAAAATATATAGAGATATCTGCATTTAAAAGTGATATTTAAACGAATGTTGT
The DNA here is from genome assembly GCF_001594075.2 of Trachymyrmex cornetzi. Lineage (NCBI taxonomy): Eukaryota > Metazoa > Arthropoda > Insecta > Hymenoptera > Formicidae > Trachymyrmex > Trachymyrmex cornetzi. The sequence continues at coordinate 2,442,581 of NW_017296956.1, forward strand.
ACCTATATATTGAAATAAGATCAACAGCGAACAGAATTCGAGATGTAATGTAACAAATATAATAATTTATCATTTATTAATATAACAAATTTTATTCATAAAAATGGAGTACTGTATGTTTTGTTTACACAGAGTCTTCTTCAACAGTGATAATATTCATAAAGATTTTACATAATTAAAATATTAAAACGGAACATGAAAGTCTTTTAATCTTTATTAATAAAATTTGTCATACTATATATAATAAATTATTTGACATATTACAACATCTCGAATTTTGCTCATATTGACGTTATTTTTCCATATTGCTTTGAATATTATGTGCTATATAATATTTACCTATTTTCAAGAGTACATAATAATTTATATTATAACGTCTTATTTTGATAAATAATATAATAATATATAAAATATAGCAGATATAAAAATTATCATGGACAATCAAAGCAAAGGAGGATCTTTTAACAGTATTTACTAAAAAATTTGACATCGATAATCGGTTTCATGTAAATCAGCAGCTCATTATAAAGACATTACTTAAAGAAGACGATCCAAGGCGCCGTTACCTTTTTTCCTCTCTACTCGTCTATAATTGCCAGAGCCAGACTGAGAACAGTAAATGGGGTTAAAGTAAAACGAGGAGAGGACAGATAAATGCTCGTTCGCGGTAGGACGAAGATCTACGATCTACGGGGAGCCGCGTATGTGGAGGAAGGGCCCAGCTGGGGACATAATACCCGGTGAGGATTTAATGAGGAAGTGAGAAATTAGCGGCCGCTGCGCCGAGTCGCTCAGCTCGGCCATTTTCTACTGTCTGATAGTTTTGTCAACCCCCATTATGCGGATGGCTAGATCGTTTAAAAACTCATGTTTGACGAGGCACGTCGAATTAAAGCGCCCAGATGTTCGTTACAACGAATTAAACCTCGAAATCCGTACATCCTTTGCTTCACAGAAAGCTGATATTTTCTAAGGAACAAAAAAGTAAATTGATAATCTACTAAAAATAAGCTGTAAATTAATCGAAATAATCGAAAAGGGCGAAGAGTTGTACAACGATGTCACTGCGGTCATAAATTAGATAAGACATTAATCAACAGTTTTTTTTTCTCAGCGTACTCACATGATAAGGAAACGTAAGTAAAATAAACATTTTAGGTTTTCGCATGACTATTTATGGCTATCGGAATTACAAAGCAAATTTTGATGCTAGATATCTGACTCGATATGAGACTCGAATTGTATACATTTAATTCAAACGTGTATAAATTCCAATGTTAGTACGTTTGAATATTTGTCTATTAAATATATATAAATAATTTAAATAAGTTAAAATTTAAGTAAGCTTATTTTTTCAGTCTATTTTTAATTATTCGAAGAGTCGCCAAAACTTTACGATATAGCAAGAATCGAACTTGCAAATGTTTTTTACCAATTTAAAATGCCAATGAAAGATCACTAAATACCGCTGACATAATTCTGCGATTAAAGAAAACAAATTTATTTGTAGCGGGAAATTAACGACTACGATTTGAGATGTGACACTCGCGTCTCGATGATTTACCAGAACTGTCGTAGAACTCCAGCGTCAAATGATTATTAATAACGTTTATCTGGTACTGGAGGTTCCTTTCCTTCCACGGACTTTTCATACGAGCTGACCTATGTGATACCCTCGAACACCATCATATACACGCGTGTTATTATGAGCGTATAATGCGACGAGCGTCTCGAAAGTTCCATCCACAGTTCACGTCAGACTTGTATCTTTTTTTAAGTATAATTATCAAACAATCTTGAAACCTAGTGTGCGTATTGAGAGATGAAATAATCAAGAATTGTTAATGAAAACTAAACATAAGTTTATTATTAAAAAAGCTGCCTGTGTCTGTTTACAGTTTTAGTTATTCGGATTTTTCACTGTTACATTAATAATTAAATGCAATTTTTTACCAACAATATAATGATAAAATATAGTATAGGCTGTTTAATACATGTGGATGATTGTAATTTTATCGAAAGTATTCGTAAACATCTCATTCGTGTCTGTTTTGACAGTAAATATATGTGATGTAAGACAACGACAAAAAATATCGGCATTGAGAAATATCAATGTTATATCTCAGACCGATTTTTTAAAATTATATTTTTCGAGTGTAATTATTATGTTTCTCTCAAAAAATATAACTGTTTTAAAACTGAAAAACAAACATTTAGCATAAATTAATTCGTAATTAAATTTCAATTAATTTTATAATTAGATTAAAAATAAAAGTACGTCACAGTTCGCTCAAGGAAATTGGGTTTCTCGTACGATGTAATTTGCTTATTATTCTGCAATGCCCAGTGCAGTATTATTTATATGCGGCGCCTCTCGAACTAAGCGGAGTGTCGATCAGTTCGCCAATTGTTAAATAGCACCTCTTGTATCCGGAGGTTAAAATAGATCTACTATATATTACGAAATTATACTTATCTATTTATTACTAAGGCCGATAAAATTATCACAATGGAGTGACAAGAAAAAAGTAAGGAGAAAAAAATATTGTTCTTTCATGAAAAGTACTATTTCAATTAAATATGTATGATAGAAAACTATGGAATTAAAACAAAATCATCGTATTAGTTATAATTTTAAAAAATGTGATGATCGAAATGTTCCAAAAACAGAGCTACAGATCTATTGTAGAAATCGCTACGCTCTCAAAACACTCGAGAGACAAGTTGCTTCTGTATATTTATACTTTCAGTTACATTTGAATGCTTGTTTCATTTTAATGTTTTCTTTAAAAACTCAACAACACTTTATACATCTATGTCCGACGTATTGCATAAGAAATTTCTCACATTCAAAAGAATAAAAATCTAGAGCATTAAAATTTATTCAAATTCGCTTTTAGCCATTTATTTCTTGTATAATTAATATTTATTCGTTTATCGCATCGTATGTACAATATTTAAAATTCAATAATAATATTAAATTTAAATGAAGAAATCAAACTAATGCAAAAATCATACATATTATATGTCTCTTCTCTCAGTATACATATATCAATTAAATCTATATAAAGTAACTTAAAAAACTTTCGCATTTAAAAAAATAATAAAACTAATTGAAACCAGATTAATAAGAATTAACAGCGCGTTAATGAAGCATGCAAATATAAAGACGACTTGTTCTTTTTTATTGATGAATGCATAAAATATTGAACTTTGGAGTCCTCTTCAACAATAATAGTTACATTTATCTTTATAAATTTATTCTCAGTTCCTCTGGGTTGAGCAAAGTCATAAAACAGTACTCACTAAATTTAAATATGTATTTTTATTTGATGTGAACACGGGCCTTCTCTCAAGGATTATTTTCAAGAGACTACCATGGCCCCGAAAGATTCACATCAATAAACCATAAGATAAACAATGTGCATTGGCGTAGTGAAAGCTGAGCCGTACGCGTTCTCGGTTACAGCTGGCTTGTTGTCGACGACAAATGCCCACATCCTCTCGTGCAGAAAGTTAATGCGTTAAACTTCAGTTCGCAAATCCATGCCCGACATGGTACCATGCAACGAACGTCTTATGAACGTGGGCGTTACTTGAGGCACGTGCCAAGCAGCCCGAGATCGGCCACGAAAAATTACTGTTTCGCCACGTAGCGGCACGACGAGTTATGTCACTTTGCTCCGGATAACGTGACCCATTGTTCGACCACTTCCGGAGTTGTATTTTAGCGAATTGTTGAACGCTCGACGACCTTCGGTGGAAGGATGCGCATCGGACAGACCGATTTTCCACAAATCCAATATATACGCGTGATGCATTTCATTGTTTGCCCAGAACATGAAACATTAAATGTGTTGAGATGAGATAGCCGCGAATATTGTATGCAATTACTGCGAAAAATTTTAATTATTAAAAGAAATAGCGCCAAATTAAAAATAATAGTAACCCCTCGTGAAATATGTTTTGTTTTAAACGCTCTTAAAAGAGAAATATAAAAATTATTTATATATTTATCGAATTTTGTTTAGATACTGCGATATAATATTAATTACGTAGGTATTTTACTTAAATTCATTATGCTCTAAAAGGTAATTCATATCGTTTTCAAGAGGGAAGACTTGTATGAAGGCAAAGTTCGTCATCCAAACTTGAAAATATTTTTATGGCCTTTATGTTTATATTAAATTATTTTTATTTCATTTACATTAGAATATTTTATTTTTATATACACAAAATGAATAGTTTTATTAAAGATAAAAATTTGGTTATATAGAGATATAGGTTTAAAAATTATTTTGAACTGTCAAAATAATTATGTAGGTACAAGCATGATGATAATGTTGCAAAAAATTTTTATATTTCTAGCAATTAGTTTGAGTGTCTAATATAATTATTTTTAATGGTCCAACAAAATTGTTTTTACAACTAGCTAATTTTTTAAATAATTTCGGCAAAACTGTTTATTATGTATATTACCTAGCACATAATTAACAAAGTTTATTCATACAAAAGCAACAACATTCGAAAAACTAGCACTGTAGATTCTATAGCAAGAAGAAACCAACATGAAACAATGCATTTATTTTACTTACTGGAAAGAAGATCAAGGATAATTGTTTTCTGCATTTTTGGTTCGAAATTTTTTACAAGATTTAGTAAGACTGAGATCGTTCCTTCTACAAATACGTGAAATTAGAATATCTCTACTGTCGTTTTCTTATCTTTATGTTTATTATTGCAGTGTACAAAAGGCTGCGAAGCATGGGAACAAGCGCTCGACACAAGCTGCCAAGCTGTTTGCGTTAGTATCGCAGTCATTTTTATTTTTATGACATTTATTATCAGAGAAACTTACGTAAAGCTGCACTATACTCGTAACGTAGTTTTTCGCACGACAGTTTTACGTAATATTTTCTTAATTTTATAGAAATAAAACTCTTAATGTCAGCCCGATATATGTTTACAGAATGGGACGCAAGAATTGTTACCACCAAAGGAATTGTACTGCGTTTTGGGCTGCCACGACGCGTTAAATCGTTACTTTCAACAGCTCAAAGGTAATTGTGTATCTCTCGAGATATTAATTTAAAATTATAAATTACTTGATAGCTGTACATTTATTCACATAATAAATGTAATACACAAATACAAAATTAAATTATTATTATAAATCTTATCAGAGTAAAAAGTATTTTTATTTGATGTCAACATAAATCAACATATTGCTTCAAACTCACTACCGTTAAATATCACTTTATGCAACCTAATTGTATTTAAGTATGGAACACTTAGATACGTAAAAAAAAGTACTAATATATATTTAAATTTGAAAAATGCATATCTTTGATTGTGTACTTCCTTTCTCTCTCTCTTTTTTATGTTATTAGTTTACATAAAGTTGTTCTGACATGCTTAAAGAATGTTGTTGATTAATAATTGCCATCGTAAATTAATTTTAATTCGGACATAGATTAAAAATACTTAAAGATATTTTCATACACAATTAACCGTTTTCATATAATTCCATTATAATTTCTTATTTTTTATATTACTTTGCTATTTTTAAAAATTCGCGAATTCCTTACTATACTGATCAAACGACGAAACCTCGAGAGGTACTTCATCGTAAAGATCGAAATTGGTAGTATCACCGCTATTACTACAATGAGGAATAAAACTCGGCTGTACTTTCTGATGATAAATCTCGATCCAGTTGATAGATTTGAACCAGCGGTGCCTCTTGATGTCCATACTACCGTCTTTCAAATTGCCGCATCTTCTCGTCAGATCCACTTGCAAAATATTCTTCAGTATATCCCTCAACTCTTCTCCGAAATGATGCGCGAACTTGTATTTACCAGCAATGATCTTCTCGTAGATCTTCATAGGATCGTGCGCGTAGAAAGGAGGATATCCTGCGTTCATTTCGTAGATCAGCACACCAAAGCTCCACCAGTCGACGGCTTTGCCGTAACCCTTTGATAAAATTACCTCTGGCGCTAGGTATTCTGGTGTACCGCACAATGTCCATGTGCGACCGTCCACCATTTTGCAGAAACCAAAGTCGGTCATCCTGATGTAGCCAGAGTTCTGTATCAGAATGTTCTCCGGCTTCAAGTCCCGGTAGATCAAACTGCAGTGGTGCAGATATTCCAAGGCTAAGGCTACTTGGGCGGCATAAAACTTCGCTAGCGACTCATCAAACTTCCCCATACGTCTGAGATGGGTGAACATCTCGCCGCCCTGTGCGAACGGCATCACCATGTACACATACGAATTGTCCTTAAAATAGGAATTAAAATACGTTTATGTGTCTGTTTTATAAAAGAGCTTTTTGGACATCTATTAAATGTAGAGAAATTATTCGGTTTTTTAAAGCTATCATTTTCTTCAAAGAAGCTACACTCTAAAAAATATTGTGGATTTAACATCATGTGATATTTATATAATTTTTACTCTGCGAAAAATAAAATTATTGAGAAAAATGCGAACCTGGTGTATTATCAACAGATAATTTGTGATAATAGACCAGGTTGGCATCTTTCTAGCACTTCTTTTTCCCATTGTAACAATAAAGATGTAGTGGTGACTTCTCTCATATGGCTATGGTGCGCAGCATGCTGATTGTACAGTCATATGCGACCTACAGCGTCCGATTCCGAACAATGATTTTTGTTAGAGAAGTTCTCTTGGCAAAGATACTTCTCGGTAGTTTGCCATTGCCTGCCGAGAGGAGCTACGAGCGTTCGAATAATTTTTTGGTTCTGCCTGGGATCGAACCCGGGATCTTTTGGCATAGCAGTCTCGTGCGCTGCTACTATGCCACGCTCGCACTCCGTGAAAATTATATAAATCTATATCATGATAATGTTGATATAAACGCTAAGGATTATAAATCCACACTGTTAATATTAACATTAACATGGTGAGAATTATATACAAGACATCACATGTTATTAAATCTACACCAATATTTTTTACAGTGTACGCAATTTATTTCCATACTTTGATATATCATTAAACGTTTTGTGAACATTGTAGTTCATTTCGTAATGGTGAGAAACAATTCGATAAGCCGCTTCTCTGAAGGAGAAGTTCTGATAAAGTCAATTGTAATGTGACAGTGTTTAGGAAACGTTGTCACTTAATAATGTATAATGTATGGAGACAAGAAGATAATTAGATAACTCGCAAACTGTGTAACTTCTTTGTGAATTTAATTTCTTGTTTAAAAAAAAAATTCTGTGTATTTACGAGACTTGAAAGATTAGTAACGTTACTATTTCAATTCTCAACCCTTACTTTGAAGCAGAACTCCATGAAGACCAGAAAGGGAAAGTTGATAGACTGCAGGATCCGTTTTTCGTTAAGCGTGTGATCTACTTGTTTTGTCTTCACCAGGTTTGCTTTGTCGAGAACCTTCATGGCATAGTACGTGTTCGTTGACCTGTGCTTTACGAGCATAACGCGGCCGAAGGCACCGGTGCCGACAGTTCGGTAACGCTCGAAATCATCTGCCTTCCCCTGATCGTCCATTTTTATCCTCCACTTTTCCATGAACGACGTCTTCAGGCCGTCCAGAATTTCGTTATATTCCATAAACATCCGTTCTCTTTCAGTGTCGACCATTGAGCGTTCAAATCGCGTTTAACGCTTCACTTTCGAAGTGGAGGGTTAAGATGATATGACAGAGCGTATTGTTTAAAATTGCTCTGCGTAACGATATGATCTTATATTGTTTTTCATAATTCCGTTGCGTTGCAGTATTATTTCTGCTCCTGCATTATTTCTATCAAAAAAATTAAATTCTTTTTTAAAAATTATTTCCGCTTTCTGTACACACATGTACACTCCAGATCAAAAGTTTGGAAATATTTTTTAATAATTGATATTTTTGGGATTGTTTAAACTCAAATATTCAACAATGTGTTTTTTAACAATAAATTCTTTAGATGATTATTCACAGTTACTGTGGATTTAAAAAATTATTATTTAAAAAAATGCATTATACTTATTTGAAAATAAGTAAATCCAAGAAATGTCAATTTTTAAAAAGTTTCCAAACTTTTGGTCTGTAGTGCATTTATAGATATAAATAAAATTAAGTATTTGTACTTTAGTTATAAAGTTTTTTCTACACTAAATAAGAAAATCTTTTCAATGAACAGCGGAAATCGGTATTCCACCAGCGCCGGCATTGGTTGCGGACTCATTGACGGCGACGTCGCTCAGCCTCGAATGGAAAGGTGTAGACATAGACAGACGCGCTGGCATTTCATACTTGGTGCAATGGAGATACGAAGAATTAGCTGAGACGTGGCAATATTGCCGCAATCAGTCATGGGGCGAAGGTGATCAGATACTAGTGGAGAACCTGCAGCCGTACACAAAGTACAGGGTATGTAAGGAATGAAAAGAAAACGGGGCAAAATTGGAAGCATAATAATTGAACACGGAAATGAAGAAGGATTAATTGAGGAGATCTCTTCATTAATTACAAATTGAGAATTAATTTTCTACTCATACTTGTAATACTTTAATAAATCACTGTTGCTCATATATTAACGAAATATAAAATTATTCCCATTATCCTCGAGAGATTCCGTCAATAAACGTTAATCTAGACTTAATGTAGACTTTAAGTGGAATATTCTTAAACTGTTGAACCATTTCTTTCCTTACGGATACCTCTTCATGAAAACATTCATGAAACGAACGCTGGCGTTTACAGTTTCGCGTAGCGCTACTCCTGAAATCATCGCAACACAATCCAGAGCCGATCGTCTCAGCACCGAGCGTGGTAATATTAACATACGCGGCCGATCTACCGACATCAGCACCGGTAATTGTAAGAGTGGCAGCGGTAGACAGTTACCGCGTCTCTGTATCTTGGGAACCAGGCCCATTCCCGAACGGGCCACTTTTGTCTTATGTCCTGCGTCTGCAAGGGGTTGAACACAAGGGGTTGAACCAGCTTAAGGTACACGCCACGCCAGAAAGTATATAGTCTAGAGACATGTTTATTCTACATTTTAGCATACGCATTGACGTGTCCTTCGCGTTACTTACTTGTGCACAAGCATTTCTTCTTTTCTTTCAACTCTGTGCACTGCCATATAGTCGACATTTTCATGCGCTTGCAAGGCGCATCGGCGTCGTCACGCTTTGTATACTATCTAACTGTTGTTTGCAAAAGAAAGATGTGCAACTGGTTCTGCAAGGTAGACTCCGTTATCCTATTTGAAGAGAATTTATTGGCCACATAAATTAAATTTTAATTAGGAATCGCGATATAGAAGATAATATCTGCTGCTACATTAAAAATATTTAAGATTTTTTCCGTCATGATATTGACTTCTATTGAAGTATTCGATATCCTAAAGATGAAAGCCAATAAATTTTACTTCATACCTTTTAGCTTTTTGTGTTGCATACTAATATCAATTTACAAAAAATGCATGCTTTACGAAGCATTAATGCCACGCAAAGTATTACTGCGCACGTATTCATTGATAAAATTTCTGAATATTCAAGAAATTTTTATTTCTTTAGTTACTCAGATAGCGTAATTTTCTTATTTTGTTTTAAAGAATAAGAAAAGTCGGTGAATCGAGTATCGTAAAATCTTTATGCAAGCGCAATGGCATTAATTATTTGATCTTAACTTCGATTATACTGCTTTAATGGTAAATTCCTCGCATCTTAATTATGGTATCCTCTAACATTAGTCCGACGACTTGCACAAACCAGATTATCTGCAAAAGTTTCTGGCATGGCGTTCTTTTATTCTCCTGCATATCTACTTCCCAGCAATAGGGATGCGTTTCCATGAGTTATACAGTATATCTTACATTTTATCGACAGGATATTCCAGTCTCCGAGAATACCGATCACTATATGTTTCAAAACCTCGAACCCAATCAGAATTATTCTGTTAGTGTGACTATGAGAAATAGTGTCGGTGAGGGTCCGCCTGCAACTATCTATATTTCTACGATTCCAGAACCTACCGGTACGTTACGAGAAAATTAATATATATTTAACGTTAACCCAAAAAGGAATTTGTCACACGATATTTAACTTTTCAAGAAATAGAGTATCCTTCGACAGTAGAAAGAATACAAATCTTGTTTTCTGCCAAAAAAATATAATATACGCAAAATAGTTTAAGATAAATATCGTCAATCTTATTATTTATTGACCAAATTTCATTCAAACAATCTAGCTTTTTAACGTACACTTTTACAGACTTTGTAATTTACGTCTATGACATGAAAATGTACGTTTTGAAATGACTAATAAGACGAATAATGACAAATTTTAGTCAAGGATACTCAACAACCGATTCTCATCCTCGGAGGTGAGCATTTGGTCATGAAGCAGGGTGCTGATATGTTGGATGAGCCTAGCGTCGTTTACGAAACCAGAAGTGTAATCCGCGGCGTTGCAATACACGTGGCATCGGCTCAATTATTCGTTTCTACTTCGATGGGTTATGTGTACCGAACTTCGATCATCAAGCAATCCATACCGAGGGCCATTTTGATCCCCGACGGAGTGAACTTCAAACCTTTGAGCCTTTCCGTTGACTGGCTGAATCTTCACTTGTACGTCTTAGGAGAAGTAAAACACGCGACAACCGCGACGTGGCAGATAGCCAGATGCAATCTCGATGGCAAGAGTTTGACAGTGGCCGTAGCTGGACTTCTAACTCGACCCTCGCATATCGAGATTGATCCTTACAACGGATACCTTTTCTGGGTCACTAAAGCGGGACTGTACAGATTAGATTTAGCCGTTATCAGCAACGGTGTGAAACATGAGGTGCCAATTATTTTTATTTTGTCATTATATTATCAAAGTCTTTACTTTTTTAAATTATATTAAGAGACGTAAAATATTTATATATTTAAAATTAATTATTTTCGATTTTAAATGTATAAAGATTTTGCGTCTCTTAGTCTACAACACTTTAAATAATCTTTAAAGATGTCACGACATTGATAAATATAGTAATTACATTTTAAGAATTTCTCGATGTTATTTTTTTTAGGTTCGACCAGATTTAATTCTCGAAGATGCTCATTTGGGTGCTTTTACGGTAGACCATACGAATTTTCGATTGCTCGTTCCTGACCACACTAAAAACACAGTGATATCTGTATCGTTAGATGGTCGCGAAGTTGTTAATCTTCGCCCGAATACGCAGAAACCGAAATTCAATAACGTTATTTCACTAGCTATGGCAAACGGACTGTTCTACTGGACTAATGGCGAAGAGGTCCTCACTGAAGGCTATCATGCTGGTCAAAACAGATACTTCCACAATTCCTATCCTGACAAGTAATATTTTTTTTAATTTTCAAAATGATTTTATTCAATTTTATGCGTTTAACTGCAAAATTAAAATATTAATTATGCTTAATAAAACATTAATAACGCATAACTATTCCTTTTCTTTTAGGTCTGACACTTCCTTCGTAAGCGTGACCGTATTGATGAATGCAAGTCAGCCGGTTCCAGTGCCAGTGAATCCACCCACAGGAGTGCAAGCTGTTCTAGGAGCGGAAAGGGCAAAGGTTTCGTGGCAAGCTCCTCATTTACTGGGCGGCCAAGGAAAGGGCGCCTGGCAAAACTGGTCATACGAGCTCGAAATCAAGGACGAATCTACTGGCGAAACTATTCACCAAAAAGGTATCGCCGGATCGTCTCATACTGTTCATAATTTGCGAGAAAGATCGGAATATTCAATCAAAGCCGCGGCCTACACCAGCGCCGGCAGAGGACCGTGGTCCACGGAGTTTCGAGGACAAACCTTAAGGTAATATTAATAAATAATTTTATTTGGTAAGAAATTTAATGAATAATAAATAATAAATTCAATATATCAGGTTTATATAATTTTGATTTTAACTATTTAAAAAAAATTCTATACAATATTATCAATTACTTTTTTTTTTTTAATAAAGCTTTACGTGCGTAGAATTTATATTTACAAAGTTTTTGCACTTTGTGCCAATTATCTCAATTAGTAATTAAATAAAATTATATATTTAGAAACGGTTCACACGCATCTATCTTGTGGTCGTCGAACGAAGGAATTTTGAGAAGCGACGTAACTGGTGAAAATATCGACACGCTGGTTAACAAGGCGAGTTTAAAGGAGTCCGAAAACGAATTCCATATTGTTGATATTAGTTGGTATAAGGACGTGCTGTATATAGTGGGAAATAATTCCGCATTGTATCGTTATAATGTCAGCAATCATCAGAAAACAAAACTCAACATACATTCGGTGGGAAGCGTCGCTGTGGACTGGATATCGAAAAAGCTATATTGGGCAAATCCAAAACAGCAAATTGTAAATATAATTAGATCTTTAGTTTTTACCCAAGTGTATGTGTGTGTGTGTGTGTGTGTACTTAGTCTCCTTAATTTAAAACAAATTAACTATATTAAATTCCATTATTTACGTTCTTCATTGTTTTTAGATTAATTTATAATAAAAACGTAAATAGTAAATACTAACAAAAATAATAATAAAAATGTAAATAATTCCATTATTTACGTTCTTCATTGTATTTATAAAATTAAAAGCAAAAAATATTTACAGAATATGCATTACATTATAAGATTCTATGATTGCCATTTAAATCTTTAGCGATTGTAAAATTTTCATATTATTTTTGTATTCTATGGATATTATTTTCAATATACAGATAACAAGAGCGAACCTGAATGGATCTCAGCAAGAGCCGATGTCTATCTTAGCAATTGTAAAAGAACTCATGATTGACTCTCTCGAGGCGTACTTGTACTGGTCCACTGGTCACGCAGTGGAAGTTGCGCGACTGAATGGACAAGACAGGAGATACTATCACTTGGATGAAATTTTCAATGGAAAACAAGTGATGGGATTAACTCTCGATACTGAAAACAGATACGTTTACTGGATCGTTCGAAGCTATGAAAGTGGATCCATTGTCTACCGTGCACCTACGTCCGAAAGAATTTCAATGAATCAAAAAATCATTCCAGAAAAGGTACATTTTATGCGATCAAATGGTTTTATAAATTCCATTATTTTTAAATATTATGTATTAGTCATAATAATTATTTGTTATTACTTAATCATTATTTTAAGTGATAAAATTATAGATACATCTCGCGGCAACGACTTTAATTATTTATTAATGATATACAATAATTAAGCATAATAAAAATAAAATAAATAGTTAAAAATAAAAATAATATAAATAATAAATTTTTTAATTAAAGGTTTCTGCTTTGCAACATCCAAACATGCAAGGACCTTTGTGCTATTTTTCTGAGCACCTATTGTGGCTACAGGACGACAGAAACGCAGTGATCGGTGATCTCTCCGGTCAGAATACCGCGGTAATCAACGGAATCACTTTGTCCAGCTTGTACATGGTAGCCATTACGGATCCCGCGCATCATCAGTATCCAAAAAGTCTGACGTCAGAAACGGTGGTAGTTTTACCGAACGCAGTTGATTTCGATAGCATAAGAGTCGAAGGTACCTGGAGAAACTTCAACATATCATGGGACCCCGTGAAGAACATCAACTACGGCACGGTTTTTTACGAGGTGAAATTCGCAGATTACATTAATACGAATTCAAACCCGGAAATCACGATCGAAACGACAATGCCATACAACAATTCGGATCAGATCCTGCCCTATTCCGTTCTGGAAGTCACTGTAAAAGCATTTACTTACTGGGAAACGGCACATCATTCTCGGAAAATCCTGAGATCTCCACAGAGCGTACCGAGCCAGCCAACGTCTCCCAGAGCATTCGTAGAGTTCAGCAAGAAAAACGTACACATGGACATGAAAGTTTGGTTGATATTTAGGTACAGAATTTAGAATCCTATGCCTATACTTTTATTTTCTTTGATTTGTATATATCTTGTACAAATATGTAGAAGATTTAATTTCGCTACAGATATACGATATAGAAAACGTTAAAATATCTTATTTCACAGATGGGATCCGCCCGAGTTTACAAATGGAGTAATTCAAGGATACATTGTCGAATGTTGGCATGTCGTGAACAAAACGGAAGTATTTATTTGTAACAACTGCAGCATCGAAACTACCATGCTGGAGTATGCGACGTCTAATGTAACATCTAACATGACCTATTACTGCAAAGTAAGAGCGTATACTAAGATCGGTGCTGGTCCTTACACGGATCCTATCAATGTGTCGACCACGTACGAGAATCCGGTGCCCAAATTATTAGTCGCCACAAATGACGCTGTGAGATTGTCAGACTTGGATAGAGAGATCAATAATACGATCACCAGGCACGTTGCGAAAGAGATCGATTACTTGGGAGAGGAGAATAAGATTTACTGGATCAGCGAAATGCAGGAATTGGTGACATCGTTGACAAATGGAACCAGCGTGACAAAAATACTCGGTCTAAACAGAACCAATACGCACAGCCTCTGCGTCGATTGGGTAGCAAGAAATCTGTACTGGGTGGAAGGCGAAAACAAAGATAACAATAGAAACAGTTACATCAAAAGATTGGATTTAACAATGTTGCAGGCAGGCATAATCAAGTACAAAAATATCTTGAGAAGAGGAGGCAGTATTACAGTTTTAGATATCTTGCCATCTCTGGGGTACGTCAATATTTTTATCTATATAAAATATTTAAATTATAATTGTTATTTTTTAATTATTCAATATGCTAACTACTGTAATCAAGATAAATTATGATTTAAAAAGCATGAAATTGCAAAAAAAATGTATATGTATAGTTTTGATTATATTTATTTTAAAATGATATTTAAAATTAGAGGAAATAAAATATTTTTCAGGTCTTTATATTGGATTGAGCCAAATGACAGTATAATGCAGTCGGATTTCGAGGGAAAAAATGTGCAATACTTTTTTGGAAATAATGATAGCACGTGTACCTGTCCACAAAAACCAAAAAATGTATTCACATTCACAATTGACAAAACCAATATTCAAACACCGATGATGTATTGGACGTCGGATGAGAATCGATTAAACGTAGCTGATATTTACGGCTGCACGTGCGAAATGATATTAAGAGCGAGTTCCAATATACAGATTTTGACGGTCGATAAAATGAACATATACTGGTATGATGGAAAAAATCAAATCCATTTTTTGAGAAAGGAATATTTCTTCATGGAGGACAAGGAAAATGTATCTAATTCGGAAGTGAAGAATTTCTACCTACCTAATGTAAATCGAATCACTGCCTTTGGTACATCTTTACAACCCTATCCCATCATGAAATGCCTGATACCCCGTCAAACGGGCTATAATGTTGAGAGAGTGAACGAAACAGCGAATAGCATCATTGTTAGTCTTCCGGAACCCAAACTTGAGTACGGATGTCAAAAATATAGTTTACCCACTACGCTGTACACTATCAATGTGTCTCACCGTTTGAAGAATGAATCTAGTAAGTTTGAGCAGATCTGTGTGCAGACGTATGAGAGGCGTTACGAGATTCAGAATTTAAAGCCATTCACGGAATACAAGTTGAAATTGGCACTGAGCAATTTATACGAAAAAACATTGGAATTCGGTGAGGAGGTGGTGCTTAAGACCAGCGTGGGCAAGCCCAGCAGGCCAGAGAATGTTACGATTCAGGCTCTAACGCCAACGTTGGCGGAGGTCTACTGGATGCCACCCAAGATGCTGAACTCCGCAGTGGTGCACTACGAGGTGCATTGGAGGTCGAATGATCTTTTGCAGAACGGCATGCGACAGAAGGGCGAGCAGCTAATCGAGGAGCCCAAACGCACAACGGATGGCAGGTTTTTCACAACGCTGCAGCCGTTGTTGCCAGGACAGGAGTACCTGGTGTACGTACGCGTGTATCCTGTCAATTTCAACGATTTTTACAACGACAGTCTCAGGCAACGCATCCGCATGTACTCGGAGCCAAATAATTTAATAATGACCGGAGTCAGCGTAAACAGCATGAATATATCTTGGATCCCGACCGTCAATCTAACAATTGGTTACATATTGGAGTACCAGGACGTTGCAATGGAAAAGTGGCAAGTCGTGCAACACGTTGAGGTGAACGAGGACCAAGTGATGTATCGTATAGAACATTTGCAGCCACGTACTTTATACAAGTTTCGTTTGAGGCTGAAATATCCCAAGTATCAAAATTTCATATGGGAACCATCCGATGGGAGATTTACATTTCAGACACTCGGTAAGCGTATGACAGAGACATTATTAATATTCCACGCTTACCATAAGCATGTTTTAATATTATTATAAAAATAAATAATATATTAAGTTAACAATAAAGTTTTAAATAGAAGTAAGTATACTTTCTAAATTCTTTGGAGTAAAATTTCACTGTTAAGAATGAAAATTGAGCTAGTCTTGAAAAAGAGTGGCTCAATTTTCAATCTTTAAGAGTGAGATTTCACTCTTCAGTATAAGATTGACTCAAGTTTTAAAAAGTACTGAAATAAATTAAAAGAAACTTAAATTGGATTTTGTGCAATAAAGGTGACGTCCCGAGCGCTCCAGGAGTGCCTGCGGTAACAAAATTCCGAAATTCCGTGTATCAGTTAAATTGGGAACCCGCGCAAGCTCATGGCTCACAGGTGACTTTGTATCGACTGGAAGGCTTGGTCGTCGACGACAGTTACAAGCAAGATGACGGGAGTAAAGAGAACGAGCACTGGGATTTATATTACAATGGAACGGACAATTATTGGATAATTCCCGGAGACGTGGATCAGAAGTATAAGTTTCGCGTGCAAGCCAAAAATGCTTACGGTTTTGGCGCTTGGAGTAAATCGAGCACGATTATTGATTTAACGGAGTCTGCTGGAGGAATATTGGCTACGCAACAGCATCTACCGCTGATGCTGGGCCTCATCGCGATCGTTATTACCATAATGTTCGTGTGCTTTTGTTATTTTTTCTGCCGTAAGTATACTTGCTATGATGTTCGTGCTTTCAATTACAAATTAATTAAATAATAAAATAGCATTTTAAAAATTAAACTTATAATAGAACTTATTAAATTCACATTTAATTATATATTTATTATATGTCTATGTGGCAATATGTGATATTAGACGAGTATATTGTAACGCTATCCAGCAGTGTACCGACAACGGAAAGAAGACAAGAAGACAGTTTTACCTCCAATAGTGTCCGATGTCGAATTAGCGACCCTCCGCGAGATCCCTCGCGGAAACTTTGTTCAATCTAACGCGCTTTATGCGTCTACGTTACAAAATGATCCGGATGATTCTGCACTGCCTAAAATCAGACAAGAGCAAATCACGCTGGCAAAGTTCCTAGGCAGCGGAGCATTCGGAAAGGTAAGATTTAATCCTAAAATACAGAAATTAATTTTGAAGGGCTAAGAAATAAAGAAATAAAACTTGCACTTTTAGTTCTTTTTCTAATGTCTGAGATAAAATCAGATACGAGAAAAGAATTATTTTTGCAATATTAAAATTGAGAATCTTTTATACATGATTTATATATTAAATCAATTCTAAATGTCTCGCAGGTATTTCAAGGAAATGCCAAGGATTTAGAAGGACCGGGCATAACGCCCGTTGCCATAAAGATGCTACGAAAGGACGCCTCTTCGCAAGAGAAGACAGAATTTTTGCAAGAGGCAAGGCTCATGAGCCATTTTCGCCACAAACACGTGCTGAGGTTATTGGGTGTCTGCTTGGATACAGATCCTCCGTTACTCGTGTTGGAATTAATGGAGGCTGGTGACTTGTTAAGTTATTTAAGAGAGAGCCGATCCTTGCAACCCACAGACCCGCACGCTCTGCGTTTGCAAGATCTGCTCGCCATGTGCGAGGACGTCGCGCGTGGCTGTCGCTACCTGGAGGAGTTGCACTTCGTGCACAGGGATCTCGCGTGTCGAAATTGTCTGGTGTCTGCGAGAGATCGCGAAAATCGCGTCGTGAAAATCGGTGACTTCGGACTAGCCAGAGATATTTACAAGAATGACTATTACCGCAAGGTAATAAAAATGCAGACTTTTGGATAAGATAAGAAACTTCATAAACTGGCTCTCTTTCATTTTCACATCAAAAATATTATGTATCTCTATGCACAAGCGAAGCTTAAGAAAAATAATTATTTCTCTTTCCAAGAACGAGAAATTGAACGCGTTGTGTAATTTAATTCACACTCGTTTCTGGAACAGATATTATTCAAATAAAAGAAAGAAAACAATTTTTTTAATTAAAAATTAAAAATGACAATTTCAGGAAGGAGAAGGTTTGCTTCCTGTTCGTTGGATGGCACCGGAATCCTTAGTGGACGGGGTATTCACTTCACAGAGTGATGTTTGGGCATTCGGGGTGCTAATGTGGGAAATTACGTCTTTGGGTCAACAACCCTACCCTGCCAGGAACAATCTGGAAGTGTTACATTACGTACGTGCGGGCGGCAGGCTGCCAAAACCCCTCAACTGCCCTCCGACGTTACACCAGCTGATGTTGCGTTGCTGGAGCGCAGCGGACGCCAGACCGAGCTTCAAAATTTGTCTCGAGAGCATCGTCGTTCTGAGAAGTCACATAGAAGACGCGGTGCTGAGCCCAGTGCATGCTGGACATTATCTGGCACGCAGAGGTAAATTAATATTAATCCTTATTTGCGCGCATATCTCTGCATGGAACGAGGAATCTTTGCAAATCAATAGAATGTTGATTAAAATTATAATTTTTTATTCCCCCGCATTATGAAACAATATATTTACGAACCATTCGTCATGTATGTAACGTGGCTACTATAAATTTGCACATAATACATCGTTTACACACAATGTATAAGTGTGAGAAGTGTTTCTTTGGAAAACACACACACACACACACACACAACAGAATTCGTAAAATGGAAAAACTGCAACGAATAAAAAGTCTTCGTTACTTTTTGTAAATTTTCAGTATACATCAACTAAAAGTAACACAACATCAACATACAATTTCACACTCAACAATTTGAATATAACATAACAAATGTATACATAACAGTTACGTTATTCAGTGTAAAATTGTAATACTGATTACTTTTAAAGTTTACTGAGTTACGAATATTTGAAAAATAAAGAAATCTCGCAAATTACACAGGTTGACGTTTTAAAACTTTTTTTCTGCTGTTTGAATAAAAGATACCATTTCCGATGTATTTTCGCGCGCTGGACATGAATCCGGCAATGAAATTGCTCTATCACGTTAGGTTTTTGCGAAAAGTGAAGTTAAAAGCGTAAAAATTGACGTTTTTTTTTAGACATATTAAATTTCAAAAAATAACCAAACTCAAGGCTAATGAGATTCAGTTTTGGCAACCTGCGAGTGACTCTACATTGAACGTTCGAAAAATCTAATATTGTTCAAGAAGTTTGCTGATGAAGATTCAAAAGAGGATCGAAACATACAAATTTTCAAGATTTTGAATAAAGATGAAGTCATCACATCGGATGGATTAACAAAATTACTTGTGTAAGATTTATTGCACACCTCCGTTCGCGCTGACTCTTATTAGCCTTGAGTTTGGTTGTTTTTTGATTGTTTGATGAGAGAGAGTCCTTGTCAACATATTAATTTTTTTAATTTCTTCAGATTTAGCACAAAACGTTTTTCTTTGTGTGACTACGCAGAGATTATCTTGGTGAAAAGAAAGGTGTTAAAAAAAGTATATTTTAAAGATAAAAGTTGGCACTTTAAGATGCCGTAAATAAAAGAAGAAAAAAAAATTTACTTCGTTAGCAAAAAAATCATAAATATGTCAAAAAATACGTCAATTTAACCTTTAACTTCACTTTTCGCAAAAACCTGACGCGATAGAGCATTGCTGGATTCGTGTTCAGCACGCGAAAATACATCGGAAATGATATCTTTTATTCAAAAAGCAAAAATTACGTCGACCAGTGTTATTAGATTAATTTAGATTGCGTTTCTTGTACCGCGAAAAATAAGCATGTTTTTCATACATTCACATAACTCGACATTGTCAAATCATATGACGAAATCCGTTTTATCGTGAAACTTCTATCATCCTTAAAATGTATTGGAATATTACTCTCTATCTGCTTGAATACATATTGATCATTGCATGGCTCGTGCTTGCAGGCGTGTCTAACATGGCTTACTTTGCTGACGAGAATCAGAATCATAATAATTCAGGTAGGTCTTAACAAACATCGTGTGCCTTTCAGAGCTGGACATGTATTTAAAATACTTTTATTTTATTATGAAAAACAGTATTGGTAAGACAATTATATTTGGTATCTTGCGCTTGTTCGGAATATATGAAAATATTTTGTATTTTGTATTTCATGAGAACATATAAAAGTATTTTGTATTTTATATTTCAGTATTAATAACAAAAGATTATGAAAGTATTTTGTATTTTGTATTTTAAATATTAACATTGATAATCAACCTTATTATTTGAATTACAAGATACAAAAAGCTTTCAATCTTTCGATTTTAAATACACAAAATACGTAATACTTTTATACAATGCGCTAAAATACAAAATACGCTTATATTGCAAATAGTGTTTTAAATCAAAGTATTTCAAATACACGCCCTGCCCTGATTCTCTACACTACCATTTCATGTCAAGAAATACGATTTTTCCACTTCTCATCGAGCATATTTTTCCGATCATTGTAATTAACCCGTACGCAACGTGATTCCCAATTTCTTGCATATACAGGCAATTATTATCATTATTATTTATTATTTAAGACTGTATTAAGATGTCATAAACTAATTTATAACAAAGCCATATTTGAATCTTCAAATGTTATTGTTAAATAATAGCCGAGGTACACGCGAAAAAGGAGCGCGCGCCGGCCCTGAGCGCCATGTAGACAAGAACGCTTATTCGTTAACTTCAACCTGCTCTACTGCAAAAAAAACTACTTGTCGGACGCAATTTTGTTAAAAGAAAAAGTTGTTTGTTTTTGCATAAAGTATCACGTCTTGTACTTCGGATGCGGGAATTTTGAATTACCCTGTATAATAAAAGTAATATAACAAACACGAAAGCAATGTACGGAAATGTCATTTTCTTATCACGAAATACGTAAAAAAAATCTTAGAGTTCCGCAATTAATAAGTTAATAAAATTTAGTTACTTTGCCATACATTTTCATTGTTACTCTGTATAGGCAACTCGTGGAGGTCCAGTAGTTCCGAAGGAAGCCGAGACATGCAACCTTTCTTGCAAAACTCAAACAACGCTACGCTCAATCCACAATCCGGCGAGGCTCCAAAGTATTTAGAATTATTAGCGGATAATGAGGATATCGTCTTAAGGGAGAATCCTACGAATGGTTACGAAGTACCCCGCTCAATTCACATCTCGGATCAGAACCTAGCAAATATAAGCAGGATTAGTAGTACAAGTCACAGTCGTAAGAGCAGTCTGCCTACGGAGACTACAGAAGACCAGAAGGAACGTTCGACGAAAGAACAGAAGCAGTCTGATAGAAAGTTGTACAAAAGATCATCGATTACTAGTCTAAACTTACTGGATCGAAAGGGCACATCGGTTTCAGGAATGCTGGATAAATGCAATACCTTGGACAGCTCGAAATCGGTGAACTCGATCGCGAAAGCAACCCTGAAAAGGGACTCCTTCTCGTCCTTGAACGGCCAGCGGAAGTACAAGACCAGTTTGGGTGAGCGAAGGGACTCCGAGGCAAGCATTGAGGGTAGAAGTTGTAGCTCGCATAGTCTGGCGCCTTCCACACGTCCTAGTTCGTCCCTGATCAATTCGCAGACGGTCCTATCGTCCCTGAAGAGCAACATCGTCGTCTCGAACACCGTGAATGGGGAAGTGTCTTCGGGCGAGAACGTGGTGACGAAGAGTATGTTGCCGAAGGTCCAGAGGACTCACTCGAACTTGCAGAATGGCAAGGCGAAGATACCGCTCGTGATAAACAACACGTTGCTGAATTTACTGCGGCAGACGCCCGTCGTCGAGGACGGTACCAACATCGTCACGTATACAAATATAAACGTGGACGCAGTCAGAGTGAATGGATCGTGAGTCGCCGACCGTGGTAAATCTAAAGATTTATGCAAACATTTCGTATAAATAAGCGAGATTCGTACGAATCGCTCCTGAGCTTGAATGATGTAAATCGAGGCAATTAAATATTCCAATATTTATAAAATACGACAATAGATTCTACACACATCTAATCATACTATTTTTAAAGATTTTTTTTATGTGATTACTCCATAGTAGACCTATTCTTCTCCAAAAACTATCCAGATGGATTTGCCTTGTAGCTATGAAAAATTACTCGAGACAGTCTCTACGATTTTGCTCAAATTTTTTTTGTTTCTTTTCTTTTTTATCCGAACGCGGTGCCTTAAATATATCAAACTACATACGCTCATACATTAAGCTCTGCTTATACCATTAATGTCCAAGTATTTCATATGTAAAGATAAAAGATAGAAGGAGCGGAGTTGACAATAGCTTTAAACTGCCATTTTAATGTACATACATGAACTTTTATACTCAAAAATTTGTCGCGTAGATATGGCAGATCGTTTTGGAACGTAAAAATTTTGCAACTTTAGTAATAATCGCGAAACTGTTATTTAATGTAGGAATATGTTAATAGAGATAAATATGAAATATATATAATTTATAGTTTAACTTTATAATTATGATTTAAATAACATATTTATTGAATAAAATCTGTGAAATGTTTCATTTCATTGTACAAATTTCATGTTTGATGATAATTAGCAAATATGAAAATCAATATAAGAAATTGTTAAGTTTTCTGCGTAGTTTTAACAACATGAAAACGTATGTATTTTTATTGAAAAAATAAATTAGAATGTATATAAAATCTTGCGAAGTTTGTATCGATGGACTGACTATACTTGAAATTTGTATTTTCAAGTAGCTTTATAGGAAAATAAATTGTGAATGAATACTGTAACTAAATAATTGTAAATAATATATTACAAACAATATACATCAGTTTCGGTTGTTTTTAACCTACATGTTTACAATTTTACATGATACATGTCAAACTATCTATTAATGTCTAAGATATCAAATTAATGTCAAAGGGAAATGTACACAAATGAGATACTATTTTGCTTTCTTTGTGATAAATAAGTAAATTTCCAGTGTATATTTTAGAAACTCACTAATTTTTAAAAGTTGCTTTTATACATGCATTATTGTTATTTTATACATGAATAATATTAATATTCAAAATCGTTCTGAAGATTCAAAAGATTATTAATAAGACTGTCTCTAAATACATATGTATCTACATACATATTGGATTTCCTTTTTCACATATATCTTGCTTGTCCTGGTCTTCAGCTTAATTTCTGTCATCAGTCTTCATACATATTCATCTCTGGGTGTTTGTCCTATTAGAATTAGGTTCCTGCGGTTCCTGAAATATACACATATATTAAATATTTTTAATTAGATAGATAACATAAGATATTTTTTAGGTCATGTAAAAAAGAAAAAATACATATTTAGTCCGATGTAATAAGAAAAATTAAAATTGAAAAGTTAATATGAATTAGATCTCTCTGATTATATTCCAATGTTAACAAGAAAACATTAAGAGTTTTATAATTCTACAATACTTTAAGTAACTTTGAACTTGACTTATCACTGAGACACTACCATGTCTCCAGATCTTAATGTTATATATATTTATATTTTTTGAACATAGCCGGAGCCGTGTCTCCTGATAAATGTATACAATTTACACAATACTCTGGCAATCTCTATCTCTTTAATTTATAACATTTAATCTCAACAAGTATGTAAATAATATAATAATTTAATATAATATTTAAAAGTAACATAATAAAAATTTATTTACCTAGGTCTCATTTGTAAGAGGTACATCATCATCAAAGGAATCGTCCTTACTATGTTCATGCAACAGAACATATTCTCTGGTACTAAAGCCAAACCGTACCACATCCTTTTCCAATAATTCATGATATCTCCTTGGTTCTAATTTGACATTATTTACAAAGGTACCATTTGCGGATTCTAAATCAATAATATATGGTCGTATTCTTCTACCCTCAACACCACCTTCTTTTTGATAAGAGACTAAACGATATTGCAGAGCAGCATGTTGCTTAGAACATGAAGGATGATCTAAAGGTATATCAGCTACCTTGCGATCTCTGCCCATAAGATACGCCGACTGCCGATGTATGTACAATGTAGGTAACGCCTTTTCGCCTTTGAAGGGATATAACCTCCATCGACGCTTTGGTTTTTTGGCGTCAAGAGGCTCAGAATATTTGATAACTACTCCATTGACAGTATTCATGTCCTCTGTCAATTTTCCTGACAACTCAAAGTTGGGCTTTTCTTTCTCCTCCTTTACAGTCGATTTTCCCCATTCTGTGGAGGATTCCCTCTTCATTCTCGTCTCCTCTGGACTTCGCTTTTGCTTGTGTTGATCATTGCGTCTTCTGCTGGAATCGTCTCTTCTGTCTCTACTTCGGCTCCTCTCATTACGTTCTCTGTGCCTGGGATGACTATTCTCCCTCCTCAATGGTGATCTCTCGTGTTTCCTCTTGTCATTCTGCTTCTCATCATCTCTCCTAGAGTGATCGCGTCTACCACTTCTGTGATCTCTGTCCCTGCTTCTCTGCGATCTATCCCTGTAAGTCTCGTTACTCCTGTCACGCCTGATCTCTCTGTTATTTTTATACGTATCTCGTCGCTCCATCGCATGACTCGATCGCCAATTTGACATAGTTTTCGGGTCTATTCAAACTGAATCCTAAAATTTCCAATAATCGTCGATTAGTAAACCTAACCTAACTTACTTGGTTAGATTAATCGCAGCGAAATCGTAACAGATCGGACATGTATACTAATGATATATAATCAACATACCTTCTTTTATTATGATTTATCAAAGAAACAACTCGTGTTATGATTTTCGTATTACGAACTAATAGTACAATAGAGAAATAATACGAGAAAGATTGTACATCAACCATCTATCATTAGCGTTCATTGATGACCGTTTTTTGTTCGTAGCGACTGAAGCGACACTAGCGCTTGTGGTCCTCTGTCCTCTCTGACACTTTGACTCGGCAGTTTTCGAGAACTTTCGAGTAACTTCGAACCGTCTTGCGCACGTGGCGTGTAGAAATATGAATATGAAACGGCGTCAATCGCGCGACATGTCGTTTTTTTAGGAAACTGAAAAATTTGATTATCTATTTTAATGTCTCCTGTATAATAATATATATTATATCGTTAAATATTTCAGTAATATTTTTTGTGTTATTTTATCAATAAGTATTTTTTTTTCACGATGTTTTTTTCCTTCTATATTATTAAATGTTTCAAAATTCTTAGCTGAAAAAGACTGTAGTTTTGAAATACATGATAGTATTTGAGCATTATTATTAATATTAAATTTTTTTTATTTATTTCTGACATCTTTTAATTCACCTCTTTTGTTAATTTTTATTTTTTTTATATTTCTAACTTTATTAAAAAAATTTTTAATAATTAAAAACTTCTTTTTAAAATTCTCTTCTTAACTGAAAAACATTTTTTCTTCTGTTATTAAAAAATAGGATTCCTGGAGATTTTAATATTATATAACTTTTAGAGATTATATATATAAATGTTGTAAATATAAATATCATAAATGATATTTTTCTAATTTCGATCCGGACATATGGAATGCACCATGCGAACATAAAAAGACTGCGTTTTATTTCGTATAAAAAAGTACAAAATTATTCTTATATGTACATAATAATACATAGTTAAGATATCTACAAGGATACTCGAAGTAATTTGCCACGCTGCGATTCTTCGCCTCACTCCGAAATCCTTATCCTCTTTCCTACATTTTTGCCCAAATCACATAAAAAAGCACATCACACGATGTCGAAAAATAATTGTTTTTACATTGTTTTTCATCAGCATTTAACCATTGACATTCATTATCGCATAAGCAACACACAGACCTAAATCAATTCTTTCTCCTTCATCACGAAACGACAAAAAAGTTTTAAATTCCGTTTAGTAAAAATCATTTAGTTAAAGTCGGAAAGTATTATACATTATGCAAAGAACTTTCTTTACACCCGCAACAAGACAAAATCTTGAATATATCCATATTGTACAATCTCTCAAAAAAAAATTCTGCGTCAGACCGTGGATTAAACATTTTTTAATATTTCGAGAAATAGCTTTTTTTTTATGAACTAATTAAAACGTCGAGAAGGTAGAATCGTCGATAGAATCGGTGCCGTCAGAGTTGCTCTCGGCGGCATCTACGAAGGCCGTCGAGAGATCACCGGCTAGCTTGCTAACGGCTCCAGAGGTCACGTCGTACATGAAGATTTCCTTGTCACCTTGACCGTCACCATCTCTCGGCCTAAAACACCGCAGTGAATCCGAGTGAAAGCGCGCAGCCTCGCGAATTCCTTGACTTTCGAGCAGATTCACGAGACGGACGAACCGTCTTAGTAATACGCAACGAGAGAATATTAATCTTTAATACATACAATAGATCATTCTTAACTCTGTTAACTTTAAGTGATTCATACATAAATCACCAACAGAAAGTATTTGTGTATTTAAAAAATTGTATCATTAATTACTTGATGCTTCTATTTTATTGAAGAAAAAAAGTGTGCAGGACACGAATGATCCAATCGTGTGTACTAAGATCGAGTTAAAAGTATCATTTTCTCATTGTTTATAACATTTAACACTGTTTATAATAATAATAATTATATCCTTTAAACCAAGCTTGGTTAGTAAGAAGCTCATATGCGGAAGTTGATGTTAAACTATGTAGTCATTGAGAACTAAAGTAACAAAGCTTCGACCTCGGTGAAACGCACATTCCCTCCGTTTTTATCAACTTTCGATTGGCAGCAGTCGAGAACAAAAAGTTAATGGAATGAATAATCGATTAGCGTAAAAATAAAAAAAATTCTAAATAATCATTGCTACGAAATAATGAATTTGGAAGGTGTTAAAGAATTTAGTGATTGCTTATAATAACGTTAAATAAAATAAATATAAAAGATAGATTAAAATTGTTATTTCATTAAACAGAATAAAAGATAAACCCACACAGCACAACACTTTAGCAGAGGGACGTCCTTAGGATGTAGAGTATGCTCTGGATGTCTTTAGGACATCCCTTGGAGGTCTGTGCTCATGAGAAAGCAAAGAAATTTTTATTTCATCATTAAAATATGATAATCATTCATAAAAGTCGGGAAATAATATTTAAATCTACGCTACACATCGACTTCCGTCGCAAATGCAAGATACATGGTGATGTAACGTGTCGATTTTTTTAGAAAGCGGCACTGAAGAAACGACAAATATCTAAAGGTGCCTGAAGCGTTAAGAGGAAATGAATGACGACAATTTTATTACGCGTACAAACATGACGTTTAATGGAATACTTACATAGTGACTAGGAGAACGACAGACTGTCTCTGCGGCT
>NW_017296956.1:2470304-2646185 GCF_001594075.2 Trachymyrmex cornetzi
GGCAGATAACGATTGTACTGTGAGACATCCCCGCGCGTTCCCACGGTCACCGGCTCCAGCCGGGTCGCGTCGTCCCGTATATGCTGCTCCGCCACGGCCCGGCCTTGCTCCGTATTCGGATCGAAGCGTACTACTTTCATCTCCACGCCACCGGGCCGCAAGGTGGCTTGCTCGAACTTGGTCGAGTTGCTACCACGATTGATAGCGGGAGTCAGACTCGTCACCTTCTTCTGCGCTGTCTTAAACGACGGCCTCTTGACGACCGTCGGCACGGGCTCGCTGCCGGCGGCGATCGCCGCACCGCCTCCGGCGCCGTAGAAATTCGACAGAGCTTCCGGCGGCAGTTTCTCGATCGGAATATCACCGATCTTGTCATAGTCGAGGATCTGGATGTCGGCGTTGCCTAAAATACCGGAGCTCAACAGCTGCTCCCTAATGTCGTCTGGCACCTCGTCCGGTAGATTCGCAATGTTCTCTTTGATCTTGGCGGCCTTATTCGGCGAGAGCGTCGTCGTGGTCGATGCTTCGGTAGTCGTGGTGGTGGTGGTTGTGGTTGTAGTCGTACTTGTAGTTGTCGGTAAGAACGTTTTAGCGGTCGGCGGTGAGTTGAACTCTTCGGAGGGACTAACCGGTGTCGCGTAGATCTTCTGCGAGGGATTATTCTGGAACAATGGTCGGCCCCATATCGATTGTTGCTGAGTGAAAGTGGTCGTTGCGGTCGTTTGTGGCCGTTGTTGCGATGTCGGAAGCGTCTGCGAGAAGAAGCTTTGCTGACTGCTCTGATGAGATTGCTTCGTGTTTAAGTGCTGGTTTAATTGTTGCGTGTTTAACTGTTGCTGCAGACCGTCACCGGAGATAAAATGATTTGTTAAAATCCCAGGCAGTTGCTGAGAATCGCGAAGGGCACTGAACGATTGCGGCGATACGAACTGATTTTGGGAAAGTTCGGGAAACGCCGTTGATTGAATTATCGTAGGATTTGGTGGGAACGGACCGGGATGAAGAGGATTTTCTTGGAACGCGTAATGCTGTTCTAGCTTAGGCACGGCCTTGAAGATTTCACCTCCTGGTCGTTGGGATGGTAATTGTGGCTGTAATTGTGACTGTAATTGTGACTGCAATTGTGGTTGCAATTGTGGCTGTAATTGCGACTGCAATTGCGGTTGCTGCACCTGATTATACTTAAGCTGTGTACGATATCGTTGTTGTTCCTGAAGGAACTTGAGCTCCTGCTCCTGTTTCCGCCTGCGTTGCTCCTGCAAGCGCTGTAATTCTTGCAATTGTTGCTGCTCCTGTTGCCGATGTTGTTCTTGCAAGCGTTGCTGTTCCTGCAATCGTTGTTGTTCTTGAAGTCTCTGATGCTCTTGCTGCCTCTGCTGTTCCTGTTGTCTCTGCTGCTCCAGCAATCTCTGTTGCTCGACCTGTCTCTGCTGCTCCAAGAATCGCTGATGTTCTTGATGTCGCTGCTGTTCGTGCTGTCGTTGATGTTCCCGTTGCTTCAATAACTCTTGCTGTCGTCGTTGCTCATGGTAACGTTGTTTCTCCAATTCCTGCTGTTTAAATGGAGGTTGTGGTAAAAGCTCCACGTTGAAACCATTCTGTCTGGATAACGGTTGCTGCTCCGAATTAAAGCCACCAGATCTGACCGGTAATGGTTGCTGGGGCGGTTCCGCGAAGTTATTTGGTGGCAACGACAATGGTCGATTCTGTACTTGAACGCTTTGATGCGATACCGACAGCGCAGGTGGGAATCCCGGTTGCTGCGGGTGATTGATATTGACGTGATGCGGTGGTGGACCAAAACTGTTGAACGTCGCGCGTTGTTGCACTTCCGGGAGACCCTGAATAGTTATGGGATGACGTTGCAGTGGTCTCGATGATGGTGGCGATGGCGGTGGTGGATTTCTCAAGGATTGCTGAGGTGGAAACGTTTGATGCTGCAGCAGTGATTGCTGCTGCTGCTGTTGTTGCAAGAATGTCGTTATTTGCGGTTGCGGCGGGAATGAATTGATAATACGCTGTTGCGGAAATGCGGGCACTCGCGGGGGCTGCAGGGGTTGATAAGGACCATGCTGTCTTTTCGGCGCTCCCGGCGACGTTGTTGGCTTGCTGGCGTGCTGTTGAATACTGCCTGCAGGCGTCTCTAAGTCGCTACGCTTGTTATGATTGTTGGGTGGCACTTGCTCGGTACCGAAAGTCACGCGGATACCGCTACTACCGGAATGGTACACTTCGCTATCGGGTCGAATGATAGCGCGTAAGGTCGTCGATGGTTCCGGAGGCGGTGCCGGTGTCACCGTATTCGTTGGCTCTTCCCCATACGGTGCCGGGTTGTCCGGCTTAATTTCCTCGTGCTCCTCCACAGGTGTCAGCGCGGGGATCGGTGGATCGTAAACGACGCGAGTCTTATCTCCATAACCCTTTTTCTTCTCGTATTTTACGTAGAAGACCTGGATGGGTTCCTTGGTAGGTCGCGGTTGAGAAGAAAGTGGTAGCGGCGCCGGAGTTGGAAGAGTCTCATTCGATTCTTTGATGATGATCTCGATAATCGGCTCGGGTTCCGTTTGATAATAGCTCGATGGAGTCTCTCCATATAAATCGTCGTTCTTCGAACTCGCCAAAGGATTGTATAAAGGATCTCTCTGAGAATATTGCACTATTGGTTCCATTTGCACCGCATACGGCGGCAGACGACCCACCTTTCGTAGAAAGGCGAGCTGTTGACGTTTGTCTCGGTTCTTCGACGACGAGCTTTCCTCTTTAGCGAGGGTCGCGACGACGAGGAGCGTCGCCGTGAAGAGTCTCTGAAAGGAAAAAGAAATCAGCGCGACAGAACGTATTTTTATATTGCGGTATTAATTATATTGTTAGTCTGATAAAATCAATCTACATTATTGACTTAAAAATTTGTGGTATAAATGTAATTTTATACTTCAGGTTCTAATAAAGTTTCTTTTTTAATAAATGATTTATTTTTCTAGAAAGCAGCATGTATTGCTTTGTCAGTTAACCGATTGATAGTGCCAGCGTTTCAATCAATTAACACGATACACGATGTAAATTCAAGAAGAAAGACTTTTAACGCGCTCTGATAACCGAGTAACCTGTTTAATAACCAGAAAACTCATTGATGGCCTTAATGGGCTTCGAATCGATTGGTATGCTAGCGAGATCGAGAAACAGTTAGCCTGATAAGCGATTCCCAGTCGTGACTATACTCTCGATATGGCAAGGTCAACTTGCGGATGTTTCTCTTTTCTCTGAAATCGTTCGAATGCCAAACTTCCACTACCAAGATATTGCGAGCTTTCGTATGTTTTACTGACGACCTTTGGTCTTGATTAAATAAATAAATATATATATATATATTTTTTTTTTAAATAATATTTCTGTATTTTAAAAGTATCTATAGTACTTCAAAACTGCTTTAATTATATACAGCAAATCAAGATGAGTTATTCTTATTGGAAGTTTGTCGCTATTCTTTTCTATGATTCTAAAAACACCATTCCATGCAATAGAATATGCTTCAATGTACTCGATTAATTTTTTAAAGTCCATCCACCAAGAAGTGGGTGACGGAAAAAGAGAAGGAGAAAGAGAATCAAAGTTTAAGACCGGCGCGTTTCACCTCGAGAATTCGGTGCCTCTCTCGGTGCTGGTTAGCATATTCGAATGAGGCCCCGAACACCTCTTTTTCGATGAACCGCCCGCCTCGGGCATCGCAAGGCCGCCCGAGAGTAAAACGACGACATATCGCGATTAAACGGCCGTTGATCTCTGCAGGACGATTAACGATCGTATCGTTGCCGGTCGCGTCTGCCACGATTTATTAGAGCACTTTCCCTCGTGCGTGAGAGTCGATACGCTCGCTGATTATAAATGATAGAACTGCAGGGGGGTCTGGGCATCACGCGCGACATGCTTATTATGATGAAAGTACAAGCGTCTCCGTCCAAGTGATCCATCCACCCTCTTCGTGGTTAAGCCCTGTTATAATTACCAGCTTGGCGAACCGCATTGCTGTGATCGTTTCTTGGGCTCTTCCACGTGGGGAGATTCACTGCACACTTCTCACCGGCCGGATTCCTCGCGTTAGAGGCGGCTGACTCGCGACATGACACCGCTCGAGACAATCGGACGTGGCTTGGCTGAACGATACCGAGCGGAACCTCGCATGGGAACTGAGGACAGATCTCGGCCCAGGGGCCCGTTTCTCCCTACCCGGTGCCACCACCATCGGCGGCCACCGCTCTTCATGAAGCTCCTCTCTAATATCGAAGACGGTGGAGCATGAGCACCTTTCTCCGAGGTGCCTCCTCGACACTCGCCTCGTTGGTGTTCGTATCCGTCATACACGTGGACGCATATGTAGATGGAAACGGTAGAGGGGAAAAAAGAAAGAGGAGATGTACGGTGTGGTATGTATCTTCTTCGCATACGCGACGACAACTTTCTTCAAATCCGCCCGACCACGCGATCGACCGTAGAGGGGACTATTATACTAAGCGTCCTCACTTTTCCGCGACCTCCAAGGCCCATCGAAACTGAAACTCACCTTTCCTCCTCGTCTCAACGAGGAGTTATTCGGTGAAAGAACATGAAGGATCTTAATACCAGTAGATCGAAGGGGAGCGGTAGCGGATTACTTTCGCTACGGTACTAAGCTTCACTAAACTACAACTTCCTTGAGACAAGTGATTGTTTCCGATCTGTTCGATAATCCTTGTCTGCGAGAAAGGATACACGGTCGATTCGGATGTCGCTCCAAATCGGTTGATGATAATTTCAGCTGAAACGCTCTTGCTCACGAACGATCATCTTGATGGACGTTCACAATTAAGGCGGCTGCAATTATAATATCATTAGCATTTCTAGACTTTAATGTGAATCTTGCCTCTCTCTCAGAATAATAGTCGCGCCGACTTTCATGAATGTAGACAGCAGTACAGATTGCACCTTGCAAGCAAATTCTACGAAAACGCAAGCTTCGTTGATTTCGCAGAAGAGCAAGAGAACTTTTCTTATTCTTGTTATAGAATATATTCTACAATAGAGCGTGCAATATCACAGGTGTATTGACAAAGATTAATCGCGTTAGCTGTTGCATCCCACGATTAATCTTCTCTTTCTATATGCACTTTAAATATATTTTTATAACTTTTGTATACGAACAGAGTTATAAAAAAGTATATAAGATGTTCGTTTATAAATGCTTCAACCTTTCGTCAGCAATCTGGTTTTTTTTAGCACAAACAAAATCTTTACATACAAAAGAGGGTAGAGTTTGTTTCTCCTTTATTACTAAATTATACATTTTTAAACAAATTTCTATTTTTTCTCTATTTTTATTCAAATTTTAATTTCTATTAAATAAAGATTTTAATATTTGAGAAATTACAAATTAACAAAAAACTAATATAAGTTTTTATAGACTCCTTAAATTAAAACAATTTAGAAGAAACATGTAATATAAAGTACAGGCAATAGGAGTCAACGCTGGTTATCAATTAGCGCAATTCTTCTTAATATTAAAAATATAAACCTTGACTTTGAAAGTTTCCACTCATGCCATGGTTTGAGTCTTCATCAGCAATCTTTCACCTTAGCGCAACGGTTGGAGTATTGCATAACAAAATAATATCTCCAACGTTTTTCCTCTCAAAATTGAACCGTTAACTGTGTGAGGTAAGTCACAAACACCCACAAAGTTAGAAAGCTGAGTGGCAATGAGAACTCAAGCTCACACAATCGACGCTTCTACACTGAACAATAAATCTCTCTTAAGCAACATTTTATAACTCGTTAGTATGTTAAAAATTATCGTCAAATTCTAAAATAATAACTGCGAGAACAATATGTGTCTTGTTATTTCGACAGTCGATAAAATAAATTTAATATTTGAGTTAAAACAGCCAAATTACAGACGAATAAACAATATGTGATATGTTCCGCATGTAAAAATGTGTGCGACAATTATTTCCTTCTTACCTGTTTTGCAAAAAAGATTTTGCATAATGCAAGACACTATCCAGATCCTCTTACGTCTTACGTATGATAGATGATTCTGATCTGATAAATTACATGAAACATTTTTCCAGGCATGATGTCGAAGCTGCAGTGGTATGAAGTAACTCGTTGGCAAGAAATCACACAGGAGATTGTATATAAGTCATGTCCGTCGTTGCGAAAGGTGCAGATTCAGTGGAGCAATTGAACGGGATGACCCGCTAGAGACCTCCCCCAGTTGCAAAAGTACCCTGCAATGTTCCGCAAACATCTCATGTACGTGTTTGCGCAACTCGCTTCGTTCCAGATCGGTCAGATCATCAAAGCTGATGATTTTCTATCGTATTTATTTTCTGACCCTCTTAGAGAGAAGCCAGATCGCTCGAAGTGGGAAAAATCAGGATTTGCCGTTACGCCTGAAACGAATAACGAGCGAATGGTAAAATTTCGAAAGTTACAAAAAAATTTGAAGTAGTAGTTGAATCTTTTCCTTTTCTCGTATTTCTTAATATCGATGTTCATCAATTTTGGCACCAACGAATGTCCAGCATTCGAGTCTCCGGACATCGAGATTCCCGCGTCCTACTTGCAAACTTTCACTTATACGTTGGCGTAAGAGGATCCGAATAGCAGCCGGCAGGCTCGATGATGATAAATATAGGATCCATCTGACCGCCCGAGACGGTCAGTGATCTCCGAGCTAAGACGATATTTCACGCTAAGTTATCATCGTTTCGCTGGGAAACGATATCGTTCTTAGGACATCCTTCTAAGCGTACATAATTTTGCACGCGAAAACAATTTATCACTTTTTCGCGCTACCATGTGGGTGACACGATGGTGTCGTAACCATTTCTAATGTTTACTCGGTCAACTCTGTGTTTTCCGAAGAAGAGCTCTCTCTTTCTCTTTCTTTGCGCATGCTATAGCTATTTTAATTTTGGTCTTTTTTACTTTTATATTTTATTTTCTTTTTACCTTTATTTTTTAAATTGTATTTTATATATTCGCTTTAATTTTTCTTATTCTATTGTCTTACCTATATGTATTGCTTTTTGGTGTTTGAGGGGATCCGATTCTAAAACGCTTAATAAATAATGATCTCTTTCTCTCTCCCTCTCTCTCTTTCTTAACATGACAAATACATTGTCACATAACCATCCAACTTTCCTTTCATTATAAAGTTAATTGCTCAATTTTCGAGGTTAAATAATTTCACACAACTCAATCGTGAAATTTAAATTTCCGTTGAGGAAGTTGTTCAGAAAAAAGCAAGACCGAAAAGCAAGATCTCGCCATTGTCGAGTTTCTCATCCTATATAAAATAAACGTAATTAAAATAATTAACTGTTTCATTTGTTTAAACATCGAGATCACCTATCAATTCACGATATCCTGTCGATGTTAATCGCAGGAAATGTTGTACAACAAATACTAAATGTCTGCTCAGGAAAACTGTTGCGTGTAGAAACGACACTTTCTAATCGGTTTACAAGACGACCACCACAATTACGCTTATCTAATTAAATCAGTTTTTTTTTTCGAGATCAGTTCTAGTAAAAATTTTACGGTGCTTCGTTGTTGCATATTTTATTTCTTACGTGTTACATGTGTGTTTCATATTATGTTACATCGCTATTACATCTTGCTATCGAGTCTATTCACGCGGAGCGTGGAAACTCCCTCGGAACTGAAAAACGATGCCTCTGTCGCACAGTCTTTGCGATTGCGAGACCAATCTTTGTAACTGCGATGGCAAAAGATTGTGAATTTGATTCTCCCAGTTCTCACGGAGGATACGGATCCTCTTACACGAACACTAACGATATACGGTTCTTCGAGAGCAGTCCGCTCATGAGCAATAACGTAACTGTTGAAGAGTGAAAGTGCCCGTAAAGTGGGACGTTGCGGGAATAACGCTCCCTCTTATAATTAATAAACAAAGCCTACAAACGGTTCTCATCGTCTATGAGATTGTGCATTCAACGCGACATTTCTTTAAGACCTTGTCGAGTGTCGTTATCCATACTAGGTTGATGATCGAGACCTTTCTCACGTTCGCTTTTTCCATATACGAATCTCGGGCGATGATTATAAAATAAACCTAACGATGAAATTATGAAAACTTATAGAGTTTTCATAATACTTTAACAGTTTTGTTAAAGTATTTAAAAATTTAGCTAGATAGATCTAAAGATAATTTTGTTTGGACCATCAAAATAATTATGTAGGACGCTTAAATTGGTGGCTAACTATTGACTTTGCTATCAACGTTTATATAATTATTATGTATTTTATATAATTTTGATAGTACAACAAATTTATTTTCAGATCTATCTATATCTATTGCTAAACTTTTTGATACTTCAGCAAAATTTTTCAATTATTTTTATATATATTTCTGCATCCATTTATCCTTCTAGAATATTGGTTAAAAATATTAAAATCGCTTTGTTAAAAATAAAAATACAACGTATTTTTTTTTCACTAAAAATTTTAGAATAGATTTTAGAAAGAGAAAAAATAAAATCAGAAAAATAATATAGAGATTAAGATTAGATTTTAAGTAGATAAAAAGTAATGGCAAGAGATCAAGATTAGATCTTTTAACAATTTTGTGTTGTAATTCGATTATTTGTTTCTGATTTCTTTTTATTTTTTCATTTTATTTTAACTGCACGTATTTGCGATAATCCGATTACCAAATACGCGGATTAAATTATTGGCCTGCAGTGACCTTATAATTCACAAGGCAGAAAATTCTCACTCATGTTTTTCAACGTGAGAAGAATCTTTCATAAGCTACAAAAGTATTACACGCCTTAGGCGTTAATCCGAGTCTTAACTAATTAAAGAATGGAGCCAACCGAAACTGACAAGCGATGTAATGCGCCCGTAAGTTACGCGGTGACTTTTATTCCCAGCGAGATTTATGGAATGATAACCGTTGTGGTTTTTTATAATTGGAATCTAAAATGCCGGCTGCCATCCGTAGAGAAGTTTTAACGCCACTCTCAGGTCATCCGCGGGTATCGACTGTATATCGGCGGAAAACGCATAACTGCATTATATAATTACACATACTGCGGGTCGTATCAGACGAAAAATTGCCGGTAATTGATGTTACACCCGAAGCACTTTCTATTTCAGGTGCAGCGGTTTCTCACTTCGCGCCTATCGCAACCGGCGCGAATCGGTCCTGTGTCGGAAAAGGAAAAGAGGAAAAAATTGCTCTCCACATTATATTTTCCAATCAATTAAAAATGTCGGCTGGCAGCTTTTCCGAGCGCCGCGGCGCGGGCGTTATCACGGTCAATTTAATAAATCATAAAGAAGCGTGAATAATAATAAGTATTAACTTTCTCCTCGGCTAAATCACTCGTGCTACCACTGACGTGCGTACGTCGGCGAAGACCCCCAGTCTCGGGCCTGTAAAGAGCAAACGGTCATTTGTTTCTTACTTTTACGAGATGAAAATGAGCCGGAGGATGATCGTGCACTAGAATTTATAAATACCGTAACGTAAAATTCTCGCATACACGTGCTACACTTTCCATTTCATTCGCAATAAATCAGTTGTCTCTCACATGTGCGAGTACACATGAGAGTGGCACACAACATGTGACTTTCTAATAATTTCCGATAATAATAGATCAAAAAGGAAAATATATACATATTGCGATATATTGATATATATGTATATAAAATTGCGAATTTCAACGCAGCCTGAACAGAAAGTGTTAATAACCTTCAGACCCAGTTCAGCTAATATAAGATTAATTTTAATCTCGATTTTATTTTTCCCTTTATCTTTTTCTAATTCTAAGAATTACTAATTCCAAGGCCCAGTTTCACAACTCACAACTCACGATTAACTCTTAACCGAGGTTCAATTTATTTCTCATCTCTTTCCAACAGGCCTAAGAATTAGAAAAAGATAAACGGTGAGATGTAACCCAGATTAAAATTGATCATGGAACTGGGTCTTGTCTGTTTCTATCAATGACTACATTTCTCACTGGGCTTAATCAGGTTTAATAATATCCATAATCATGAAACTGGCCAATCACAGTCGTTCCATTCTTCCGAAGAACAGCTATGATTGGCTAATTTCATAACTACGGATGTTATTAAACCCAATTAAACGTGTTGTATAACAGAGGTTTAAGTATGTACATTAACTTTAATCTCGATTTACTCTATCTTTTTTTTAATTTTTCATTGGTGGAACTGGGCCTAAATGACATAAAAAAAGCATCATTAGTCTAGCTGGATAAATAAATAACATGAGAGATAAATCTGCCTTTAGATCGTAAGTTTAAGTTTATAATAATATAGTAAAGGTATAATCGCCTATCACGGAGTAATGCGAGCTATTCGTCCATCTCGACACAACAATGGCCGCCCCCGTGGTTACGTGTACATGCAGAACCTGCTCGAAGGCTCGCGTAACACTCGAGAGAATCTTCAACGTGTTAGACACATACGGCTGGTTGTTAGACTCGTATGTCGTGGTACGTAATTCAGTAATGATAGCTTTAGCATCGCACAGCATTCTGGAGCGTTTCTTGAACTGCATTTCTCCCTTTCTCAACCTAATTGCATACATGTGTTGATGTGTCATCGTAAATACACCTAATACATATTTCACGTATCTTTCGTCTGTCATCTTTCACTTGACTTTTTGAGAACAGCATATTGACCTCGAAATTTGACGAATCACATTGTAGGATTTCTTCCAAGAGCAATTGTGGAAGAGACTGCCGAACAGCTGGAGGACCACTTTGCAAACCGTGTCGCCCGACGAATTCGGAAAGTGGTTAGCTGGCGACATCTCGTGGTAAGCGCGAGACTTCACATCGGTCGGCAAGCGCGAGGAATCGTTTTACCGATTGACTTCAAATTCATTCGAATTGTGTCCATTTTTTTGTCCATTTCTGCGCATGTAGATTAATTTTAATCTCTGTTTAATTTACTCTTTATCTTTTTCTAATTCTTAGAACTAGGAAAAGATGAAAAGTAAATTTAACCAAGATTAAAGTTAATCTATATCGGTTAGAAACGGGCATATGTAAATTAACTTTAATCTCGGTTTAATTCACTCTTCATCTTTTCCTAATGTCCATTTCTACCAACGTAGATTAATTTTAATCTCGGTTTTACTTACTTTTTATGTTTTTTTTTAATTTCTTAAAACTAGGAAAAAATAGAAAGTAAGTTAAACCGAGATTAAAGTTAATCTGAATTGATAGAAATTAATATGAACATAATACATATATATTTCTCAGAGTTAGAAAGCGACAAAAAGTAAGTTAAACCGAGATTAAAGTTGAGATTTGTGACAATTTTAATCCTTTTCATATAGCACAATATATTTGCTGCAACATTTGCAATGTTATTGTAATTGCTGAAACGTTGTAATATTTCTGTAATATTACTAGAATGTTTAATTTATGCTGGATATAAAACATGAATCTGCAAATACATCTCAAATTCAAATATAATTAACACGAACGAGGAGTGTATCATATTTTTGTGGGCTCTCTGCCTATAATTTTACAATGCAATTCGTTTTACAGCTCACGCGTATGGCCATTGTCGTTGCTGACACTTCGACAGGTTGCAAAAAATTTGCAGCTAAATAGAGATCATCAAAATGACAAAAACGTCTGGCGATGCAATGGAAGAAAAAAGACTGAAAATAGTTCGGAAAATTTTGTCTTGGAATGTAAAAATGAAGGATTACATGATTCCCGGAAAAAACATAATCTCTTTTTGAAACACGTTAAAATAAAAAAACGTCATGAGATACAACAGATAGCGCGGGTATATAGCTACACATATTTTTCAGTTCTTAGCGGAAAATCATTATGGCATCAAAATAACATCAAAATGGTTTTTAAATTATTATTAAGTCATTTTTCAATCAGTCGGTTCACATTGACGTTATTTTGCTTGGGATTGTGTTTTAGATTAGACGCGAGATATTTATAAACCCTAAGAGATTTATCTTTATAAGAGGTTTATCTTTGCATAGGTATGCGCAGACTGTGCACAAGAGTCCAACGCTGAATGCATTGTAGATGTCGGAGCAGGCGTGGGTCATTTAGCCAGATCTCTAGCATTTAAATACGATCTACATGTAATATGTATTGAACAAGACGCATTACTGTCGCAGCAAGCCAGGTAATCCGTATTTCTTTTTTTACTCTAAGCAATCTCGCTGGTTTAATTACTACCCAGAATATAAACTGGACAAGGAAATAACATTACCTCGCTGTTATAATTTCTTATTTACCATTACGTATACTATACGTTATATATTACATTTATATTATATTATATTTATATCGCTGAGTAGGAAATAATAATATTGATATAATATTACTTTCAGATTGTGTTCTGCGAATAGCAATCTTATTATTCCTTTACTATTATTTATCTGTCATTTTAATTACAGAAAATGGGATAAGGAATTGTTAGTGTCTCTATCTAAACATCTGCCTGATTTGCCAGTAAATACGCCACAACACATATCAATCAAACTGGAAGATACTGATTCTGATTTATCAGGAACAATCAAGGATATAAGAAGAACTTTCTCCGATAATTTTAATTTAAATAGCAAGAAATCTGGATTTGGTATTGTGGGGCTGCATCCGTGTGGAGATCTTGCAGCCACGTTACTGAGACTTTACGCATCTCAATGTGAGACAAGATTCATTTGTATTGTGGGGTGCTGTTACATGAAGTTGACATTAAAGTACGTTTATCAGATACATTATAAAATAACGCTTATGAGATTACGATTGTACTAAATAATGTGATACATTTAGAAATCCAGCGGATGTTTCAAATGGATATCCACTCAGTAAATATCTGTCTTCATTCACAAAACACAAATTGTCCTATACAGCGTTAGAAGTGGCATGTCATGCTATTGAGAGCTACTGTGACAAATTAAAGACTGGGAACTACGAAGATTTAATAGTTAAGTATTGTATTAAGGACGACTTCGACTGAATTCCGATTAACTTAATTAGCGACTAATTGAACCGGCAAAATCGCTCAAGATAAAATTTCTAATATACAGTTCGTTATTCTTAATCTTTTCTTTAATATATGAAACATAATTCTATTGATTCAATAGTTTTATTACTTAATAAAATATTGTTGATTAATAGCGTTTTTAGCCCTATCGGGTTTGCATCAACCTAGGTTGAATTAATGACGTTTCGTGCTCTCCTATTGGTAAAGCATGTAACGTCAACCAAGTTAATTAGAGTTTGATCGCAGTTGCCCTAAAGCATCATAAGTTTGATATTTGAACTGGATTTTTTTGTTTAGGTGCACGCTTATAGAGCCGCTTTAGAAACCGTTCTAGTAAAACAAAATAGCCAGCTACGTCATACTCAAGTGAGGAACGTCAAAGTGACGAGACCTGTTACGTTTGAACAGTTGAGTAAAATTATGATTATCAAAATTCTGTGTATTATTATAGCGATAATTAAATAAGTTTTTTTTTAGATATTGTATGGCCGCAACTGCAGATTTCGAGCCAAATCTCCGACCTAAAGATTCAGATTTTCAAAATCCGCAAATAAAATGTTATCTAAATCAATGGCGGCAGATTGTGATATTCGGAGCGTTGCGTATAATGATAGCACCATTAGTGGAAACTGTGGTGTTGTTGGATAGATTCCTGTATCTATCCGAAAATAATTTCACTCCTATATTAAAGCCTGTTTTCAATCCCAGATTGTCTCCTCGAAATTTTTTATTGTTATCGATGAAAAATACTGAACAATCGCTCTCTTGATTAAGTCTAAAAATTT
Source organism: Trachymyrmex cornetzi (assembly GCF_001594075.2). NCBI lineage: Eukaryota > Metazoa > Arthropoda > Insecta > Hymenoptera > Formicidae > Trachymyrmex > Trachymyrmex cornetzi. The sequence continues at coordinate 2,484,149 of NW_017296956.1, forward strand.
TTATACCTTTTATCACAATAAAATTTTAAAGATTTAATTAAATCGAATATTATTGTTTTAAATAAAAAGTGTTATTTTTTTCTAGAGCTCTGAAGTAAATCTTTTAAAAATTTTTATTCAATTTAATTAAAGATAAACCTTTTTCAAATTCAAATTATTTTCTTGAATGTAACATATTTTGATAGAAGATTATACATTTGACTTCGTAAATTTAAATTTTTTGAAAATTAAACAATTAAACAATTGATACGCGCTACAGATTTAAAACTGAATATAAAAATTGAATATGCATTTTTACTTTAACATTATAAAATTTCATTTTTTAATTAGACAACCAAACAATTGACACTCTAGATTTAAATTTGAATATGAAAAGTTAAATATGCTTTAATGAAAGATATCGTAGAGATTCGGTAAGTAAACTGATTGGATTACATTCAGAAAGTGTATTTTGTTTGCCCGATACACATTGCGATAGCGCGCATTCCGATATTATCTCTCATGAAAATTCAGTGGATTCGCGAGATCCAATGGGAGCGAGCGGCACGTCGCGCGAGCGAGTGACGGGCCAATCGGAGCGCGATACTCCGGCGGCGTTTGGCGCGCACAACGGCGGCTTAATGACGGCCACGCAAAGCGTTCCGTGGCGCCACCGGCAGGGCGCGTCGCAGTAGCCGGTTGCCAGTTCGCACGAACCGTTGACGTCCTCCGGCGAGATCCAGTTTCCTTTAAGCCGCTCTCGCGCGTTTGTCTGTTCTCGCCGCGTCGTGTGTCCTACCGATTATTATTTTCTCCTCCTCCCCCCTTCCCCGTCCGCGTGCACGAAGATTGTCGGCACGGTGTTAAAAGGTATATCACGAGCGGTATACACAACACGCTCGTGTCGTTGTCGTCGTCGTCGTCGTCGTCGTCATCGTCGTCGTTGTCGTCGCTGTCTCGCTATCGCTGTCGCCGTCGTGCAGCGCCGAGTGTCCCGATTCAAACGTATCATCGCCCGGTATATAACGGAGGATGGCATTCAACGGAGACGGTCCTCACTCCAAGAGGCAGCGGCTCGAGGAATCTGGACACAGGGTGAGTGCGCGCGCCAATCATTATCACGCGTCGAGTCGCGACGCGACGCGACGCGACGCATCCCATCCCGTTTCGTCGCGCCGCGCCGCGCCGCGACGCGAAGCGACGCGACGTCCGACTCCACGTTCTCTCGATACTCCGCTCGGCGAGACGAAGCGCGACGCGACGTCCGACTCCACGTTCTCTCGATACTCCGCTCGGCGAGACGAAGCGCGACCCGCTCGCGAGCGAGGAAGCGCGTCGCCATTTATCGGCATAATGATCGCGGGGGGCACGGCCGACGGCCGACGTCTCTCGTCTCGCCCTCGCCGTCGAGTACGCGAGTTTCGTGGAGACGCGCGGGGCGCCATTTACCTTTACTCCGCGAGCTCCTGACATACGGCGTGAACGCCGTGAACGTATGTACTCCGTGACGCGCGACGCGCGTCGCCGGCATGCTCCATGCTCGGCCGACAGGCCGACTCGCTCGCGTCCGATAACAGTCGGGCGCGTTCGCTCGCCCGTCGGACTCCGACAAATCAAATTGCGAGTCCGACGCTGATCGGACGATCGCTGCTCCGCGTTCGGCATTCGTTGATTCGGTCGCTCCGCCGAGCGCGAGTATCACAATGCGTCCCCTTCCTCTCTCTTCCCCTCCCCTCCCCTCCCCGCCCCTCCTCCCTCTCCTCCCCTCTCTTCCCCGCTGCGAAAGACGCGGGGTCCGTCCTCGCGTAAAATGTCCGTCAGTCTTTTAAAACCCGCGGGAATTTTATTCACTCGAGGATTGCGCCAATGAAAGTTTTTGTTTCCAATATCGGTACTCAAGGAATACACAAAAAATTCAATAAAAAGTCAAAATGATTTTATTTTAATTCTTAACGTCAAGAAACAAACACACACACAAGTCAAGTTTTGTAATAAAAAATCATCATTTTGACTTTTACGAGATGAAAATGAAGTCATTTTGACTTTCTCTTGATTTGATGTGTTTTTTGGTTAAATTTGTAGGGATGCGTCATCTCTCCTTGTCATTGTGCTTCTTGATTACAAATTACGAATCAAGGTTTGTGGCTTTTTGCATTTTTAAAAATATTCTGTGCGAATTGTAGAATTCTCGTTGAAATACTTAATTGTTTAGAACAGCATGAGCAATTTGAATGTGAAAAGAATGTATGGTGACTGCTAATATGTTGCTCCTTTATTTCAAAAGTGACAAACTTAAGCTTCTCAAGAAAGGAAGGAAACTCCTTTTTAACTTGACAGAAAATTATTGACTAATCAAATGATCAAAAATGACATTTGATTATGCTAAGAATATAATATGATATATTCTACTACAGAGGAATATAATACACAATATATTCTACATATAATATAATATATTCTTAACATGATCAAATGTCATTTTTGTTATTTTCATTTCAGATGTTATGTTGGATATAAAAGGAGCATGGCAATCTTGAGTCAAAAAGGGAAAAAATCACCCTTTTTGAGTTGTGACGATTTTGATGATATTCCTTTAAACCATATTTTTTAATTATGACGTTTGGGACAATTTTTTACAAAATTAAGTTTGTGCACTTTTGATGATTGTTAAGTTAATGTTTATCCGACTCTCATTTATGATGTAATTCGAAAGTCATGTTTTTTTAATCGTGTCAATGTTGAAATCAAGGAGCGATTTTTCCAACTACTTTTTGTATTGCACAAATTTGTCAATGAATGAGAGAAAATGTTCTGAAAATGATACGAGAAAATGATTTCGCGTATATACAGGGTGGGCCATCTATTGGTACGTTTTTAAAAATGCGATCAAATGAGCATACATTATTCAATGAATGAGAGAAAATGTTCTGAAGATGATACGAGAAAATGATTTCGCGTATATACTTGATAGAAAACCGAGAATTTTGTTGTCGAAAGTTACGAAACGGAAAACAACTTTTGCACGTCAAACAAGACACTGTATTCAATTTTTGTCTTATCTAAAAGATACATATAAAGCACTGTATTTTATTGCACATCTTTTTAGTCATGGATTCTCTTACAAAGTCAAGTTTTTCTTCAAAAAAAAAAAACAAACAAACAAAATCTATAATTTGAATAATAAACGATAAAGGACAAGATGAGCTGTTTGAAAATCAAGCTTTTAACGTGGAAATGTGCGAATAGCAAAATCTTTTTCGATTAATTTGAATTAAACCCCAAAAAATATTATAGCTGAATAATTCTTATTATTGAAAAGTGGATTTCGAATTGATCGGAAAAGTTTCTAATCTATTATAATATCATTGTACTACAATTCTAAGAGGGATAATCCTTGTATTATTTACAATAACATTAGGGTGTATATAGATTTTTCTCTTACGTCATTTATATTTCAATTTAACATTCTGTGCATTATATCCAAAGAGGCGATAACAAAGTAATATGCTACAGAACCAGATTGACTCCCGCCGAATGCATTGGAAAGCTAATTTCGTATTTGTTAGCTTGCTGCGTTCGCTTCAATGCGCTCGCATTTCGATATCACGTGAAATATTTATTAGCGCGATTTACCTTGTTTATTCCTGCGCTTTGTTATGCAGGCAATGGACAGAATAATTCACGTTTGCTTTACCGTCTTCTTGTTTAGTTACATACGTTGTGGAAATTTCATAAGAAGAGAACACATCAGTTTTTTTAAAACACGTAAACTTGTTTTATATTATAAATTAGCAATTTAATAGTCTGAAATTTTGATCGAATTTATTTATTCGTCATACTTGATTTCATGTATCAATTACGTTCACTCATTACTGTGTGTTGGGTATCAAAGGAGCATTGACAATCCAATCTCTTGGAGTTAAATAACATTTCGTTTTTAACTTCTATGTATGTCAAAATGTATTATAAATTAATCACTTTCTGTAGTTAGTTTCAAAGTAAACAACATTCATAGTACCGTGTGCACTTAATAAATAATAAACTAAATTTGAGTAGTATTAGTTGCAACCTATAGAAATGATTAAAAGTAACTTAAACTGTGTAGCTACAATTTAACACTATAAATTTAACAGTACATATCCGAGATTTTGACCGCGCGACTGATAAACACGTTCTACAATAAGCCGTTACTTAATCTTTAAGTCTTAAGACGTAAGAATTGACCAGTCGAATGTGAGAAGAATAATCGACTATGATCAGTCAATTGTTCAAGACTTAAAACTTAGATAATGACTTATTGTAGAAAGTCCAATATATATCTTGAGAACTTTACGATGTTTCAAGGCACGTCGACGTCGCGACAGTAACTTGTTATCCAGGCGACGCTCCTCAACGATGTCGACAAGTCGCGTTGTCGCTTATCGTTGTCGCTAACGACGATCAGCAATGTTAGGATGATGCACGTGCAAAACAAAGCTCGCGCGCGCGCGCTCCGTGGTCGATAATTCCTTACTATCAGCGCGGACGTTCCTTCGAGATAATCGCGACGTCAACAATGAGGTCGCGTATGAGCCAAACTGGAGCTCAACTCCATTTCTGTATATAAAATTTCACAATTTTAGCATCCACAGAGCACACAGTTAATTATTTCATCAATGTTCTGTTTTATTTCGTGAAACCAGTCAATTTGGATTATGAGAGGATTTTCACCTGGTGAAATTCTCGCGCCGTCGATTATCGATAATCATAAAGAGTTCGCGTATTCCATTGCAATTTTTAATCATTCTGGTTCTTCGACGCTCTTTTCGTAGATTCTTTGCTTTGCAACGATACACATGGTCGCTGATCTTTCCCATATTTTTCTTTTATTGAGCGGTTCATCGTACAAATCTGTTTGGGTGCGTGAATTCCACCGAAAGGGATTCTCACCCCTTTAGCGCAACTTCGTGTACATCGAGTGTCGAGTGCGTCAGTGCAACAACAAGGCTACACTCGGTAGTAATCGAATCGAGTTCACGATCCGATTGCGCGAATCGACTTTCGCGCTGTTACCAGCATGTACGAGGTCGATAGACCTTTTACGTCAGATATAGCGAGTGTGCATCCACCTCGTCGTATTGCAGATCAAATGTAGATAATAGTATGTGTGTGTGTACATAAAAAAATTAAAGATACCATCGGGCGTCTATCGTAAGATCAAGAGATGGTTCGCCATATTTAAGACGATATTCGTAGTTCATTCTTAAGTAATGTCTTAAGATACTAATACTGTCCTTTGATTGGTTCACGACATTTTAAGACTGTACTTAAGACGGTCCTAAATATAAGATCCGACTATGAATATCGCTCTTAGATACCACACCATCGTTTCGCATGGAAGATTAAAGGCATGATGTATACACTTGGCTTACATCGGAGCATCGAAAAGTTCTCGAGTAATAAAACATTAATTGTTTTGTATATAAGACCCGAATATTAACGTTCATTATTTAATCCAGTAATAAATTTTTATTTTTTCTATAGTTTGTGTTCTAAAAAAGTACAGCTTTGGCCAAAAATATTAGGCACTTTATTTATTAACTATTATTTACAGTTTTAGCTTGAAAATTGATTTATAGCATTTGCTGTAAATTATCCTTCGTTTCAAGAAACCTTTTTAATTTATGTGTAATGCCTGTAACCAATAGATAACAATAGTAGGTAAAAGAATTCGAAATAAATGAAAATATATAGGTATCTATAGATATTATTTCTGGCCAAGACTGTATATCCTGGGGGGACAATAAACGGACCACAAATTAGAATATTATTAAACGGTTTACTATACAAACTAGATTGCTTACAGAAGCTTAAGATAACGCATAGCTTGCCATAACATAACTTTATACATAAAGGTATTATAACGGTATCGCATCAACGCAAAATTATGGACTTACATGAATGTGTATTAGATTATTAACTTCCTCGTGCACGCAGCGAGATCAACAAGGATTTACAAACTCTTCATTTAGCGTTTCCACAATAAGCAGTTTATTTATATTTCTGTAAAAAAAATTGCGTTCATTATTTCTTATTTAAAAAATTTTACATCTTTCTTTGTAATTCTAAGTGAGTTTTTAAGGTAAAGATAAAATTTACCATCTATTCATAGGTAGATATTAAATTAAAATGAATTTTAAATAGACTTTTCGTGATATTAGAGCTTGCTTCTGCTAGAATTATTCTAATTGTAAATGAAGGGTTATTTCATTCCTCCGATTGATAATCTTGGTAATCCGCGAGAATGATTCAAACACAGGATATTCCTCATTGACGTAACTAAATATATAATATAGTTATCGGCCGATGGCTCTATCGTTAGTCGATGACTTCAGGTACATTGCCAGCAGTCACAAGGTCACTGTCACTATCTCACGATCTTTCTTAGTACCGTTACCATCAATAATCGTTAGGAAAATGCGTTGATGTAATAGAATACGTAATATTTTTTGCATGGTATATTTGCTGATAAGTTAAATACGCTACATTTTCTGTTACACGCATATTGGTTTATCGATTCGTGACTTTTTTCTCGCATCATATCTAGAATTCTCATTTTTACACTGAAAAAATTTTCTGGTTGAAAATGAACGAACCAAAGATTTAATCGATTAGATAGAGATTGATCAATCAGAATTCCGGTTATCGTAATTAGACATCTAGTTATCTCGATTTATATCGAATTATAATAGATTTAACTATAAAAATCTGATTTGTCCACATTTTCCACTAGAATTTCAATTAATAGGTTTATTCGCGTTGCACTTTTTGTATTAAGTATCTTCGCTTTTTTTTTCTTCAACGTCCGAATATATTTATCTTATTTTAAGTACAAAAATTTTTAGAAATTTCAGGCAACGCAAGTACATCTTATATAACTAGATCCTTTTCCACTGTATTCTTATTAAGAAAGAAAAAAAAACAATTGCAGAAGATAAGAGTTCCGCATTACATTAAAAGAAAATAAGTTTATTTGATTACGTTTCTTCTTTATTTTTGCTAAGTTCCGAATTTATATTCTCTCTCTCTCTCTCTCTCTCTCTCTCTCTTCTCTCTCTTCTCTCTTCTCTTACTTTAATTTAATGTGAATATATACAGGGTGTTTTCAAATTCGCGCCCGCAAATACAAGACGTGATACTTTATGCTAAAACAAACAACTTTTTCCTGTAACGAAATTGCATATAATTCCGATAAATAATTTTTGCGCTTATTTGTTGACCTCAACCTGCTCTCCTGCAATAACTACTTATCGGACGCAATTTTGCTAAAGGAAAAAGTTGTTTTTTGTGCTAAAACGAACAACATTTTCCTGTAGTAAAATTACATTCGATAAATAATTTTTCATTTATTCGTATAACTTCAACCTGCTCTCCTGCAAAAACTGCTTGTCAGACGCAATTTTGCGAAAGGAAAAAATTGTTTAGAAATTTAAAATACTTATTACGGTCGAAGCTGGATCTTCGTTGCTTTAAATAATTCAATCTTGAATTACCAATATGTACTATATATGTACTTGCATATATACCACATTGTAGTCTTTTTCAAACTGCGCGCCGAATTATTTTTCCGGACTAAATAAAACGCAATTAAAACTACTCTAGTAATCGCGAATTAAATCGACAAGCAATTTAATAATTTGATGCTACTATCAAGCATCATATATTATAAAGATGTTAATATATTAAAACTGTTAATAAATTTATTGCGAAAAATATTACCTCGGCCGGGACTTGAACCCGGATCTCTTGTATTCCGTACGAGCGTCCTAAGCTATTAGACCACCAAGGCAAATTTATTAACAGTTTTAATATATTAACATCTTTATAATATATGATGTTTGATAGTAGCATCAAATTATTAAATTGCTTGTCTATTTAATTCGCGATTACTAGAGTAGTTTTAATTGCGTTTATTTAGTCTGGAAAAATAATTCGGCGCGCAATTTGAAAAAGACTACAATGTGGTATATATGCAAGTACATATATAGTATATATTGGTAATTCAAGATTGAATTATTTAAAGCAACGAAGATCCAGCTTCGACCGTAATAAGCATTTTAAATTTCTAGTATTGATTGTGTTTCTCACATATACGGTCTAAAAATAAAAGATATTGTTTAGATTAAACATTATCAAATAATTTTTTAACAAGATATTTTAGAAGAAGAAACCGGATTTCTTCTTTATTTTGGAGAAATTTTGGAGTGAAATATTGCTCGTGTACCAAAAAAGATTTAGATTGCAATCGGACAGAATTAAACAAATGAATCTAAAAGTATTATTTCTAATTTTATTTCATAAACGTCGGATGCGAATATAGAATAATCTTATAGTCTAATGATATCGCCGTACCAATAATTGCTATAATCAACGTTTAAACATGTTTAAAAGTAGCTTGGAAACTGTCTGAATTAAATCGGGTTTTCTATTGTCAAATGTTGAATGGTACGGAAATATGGATACAAATGTTTCGATGTCGTTGCCTGCCTTGCTTATTAATATTTCATCATCACTCGAAGTTATAATCCGCTCGGCATATAGGTTGACGTTCCATTATTATTCCTACTTGAATAATTTATCAGAAGGTTGGAAAAATAGAAGGAATAGTTTATTGGAATGAGTAGTCGTGCGATTCGCCAAAAAACAAAACAATTGTGTTCTCTAGTCTAGCTATTTCTCACGTTCTCCAAATTTTCTTTTATCGAAATGCACGTTTACACTTAAATATTGATCTTGTTCTATAAACATTTATTTTCGTGCAGTACAAATATTTTTGTTCTCCAAAATTGTATAACGCCGGCTCGATAAATTCCTCATCTTCCGATACCTTTATATCCATCTGAAAAAAGAGTAGCGAATAAATATTTGCCACGGCGTCCTTTGCGCACTCAGGAGAAGATTTGATGTCGATCGTTCCTTGCGGGACACACGGAAACTTGCAGTGTTAACACAATCGGACGAAAAGTAGATCGCGAAGGCAAATTTACTTGCTCGAAAGCTTGAACTTTGGCATAAATTTCTAAAATGGCAAATCGATTCTCTTGTTTAAACTAGCTACACCTTATAGATATACCGTTTTAATCTTTAACTTGACATAAAATGATAACGTATCAAATTTCTATTATTCACTTTTTATTTTTCCATGATAATAATCTTTAATATATTTTTCTCTATTCATATCGATCGTAATATTAAAGAGGAAACACCCGTTTAAGAAATAAAATACGTTACATAAAATAATTATATTCTTTATAAAAAGACGCTGTTTTTGTTATACTTTTTTTTTCATTATCTTTCTTATTTTATACTATTTATGTGAAGAAAAAGTATAGCGATATATTATGTCATGATTTCTTTAAAAAGCTCAAAAGTATATAAATTTAATAATGATTTGAATTATTTGTTCGTTAAAGATATGTATTCAATATTTAATACGAATGAATATTACATCATGTTAAATGCAAAATTATCTTTGCAGGTTGTCATGTTAAACCTTAAAGATAGTTGACCTCGTTGCGTAATTTCAATCGCTCATCCTTTTTTTCTGATGAAGAACCGCTCGATGAATGTATGACGGGAGCATAAATTTTCTATACGCCGTGACACGTGGATGTATGTGTGTGTATGTGTATAAATATGTGTTTGTAGCGGGTAGTCACGATATTTCTCTGAAGCGAATCCCACTCGTGCGAGCTTCGTCGCCAGCTTTTGCGAGCGACGTCATTCAGTAGAAGCTGCGTTTCGCATATACATAGTCGCAACTTTTCCGGCTGTCTGCGCCGGTTCTCGTATCATTTTACTCATTCGTTGCATATACAAAATATTCTGAAGAAATATGCTTCAGGTTTTCGCGCTGATTCATATGTAAAGGACTCGAAAAAAGTTTCGAATCAATAGTAGACTTACGTATCTCTGAATTTGCGCTTTTGCATTCCTTTCAAATTAAAATGAGACTTAATTATGTTGATGTCTATTAAAAGAGATTCTGATCATCTCTTTCGAAATGATAAAATATGATAAAGATGTTTCAGAACTTTTTTTCTCTTGTATTTAGTGCGACATGTTTGACGTAAAGAAAAATTACTAAATATTTTGTTTCAAGATGTCGAAACATCTGTGTTAATCATCTGTTACTTATTTATTAAAAAAATTGATTATTTTATTATTTTAAAAGATATATTTAAATGGTTGAGAGACGAGCGTTTATCACTTCACGGTACTTCTTTTATTATCATATATTATATGATAACAAGCTATAATTATTCTTCTTTTATTTTCGATTTTACAACGTAATTTTAATAGTTTAGAAATTTAAAAGATTTTTATACTATATGTATACTAAATTTTTATAGTATATAAAACACATAAAATATTGAATTTTATCTTATTTTTTTATTTGGTTATTTTTAATCTTAGGTTTGTTTTTTTATTCCTGCATTAGACTACCAGAATTCTCTTTCCCGCTTTCGCCAAATATCAAACGTATACCTATCTCACTGTGATTATTATACGTTTACACGACTCGATTTACGCTCAAGTTATAACATTGATGTTATGAAACTGGCCAATCACAGTCATTTCATTCTTCAGAGGAATAGCTATGATTGGCCAGTTTCATAACATCTTTGGCGTAAATCGAGCCGTGTAAACGTAGTCTGTAAGTTTTAGAAGTATACGTTAAAAGTGCCTTCCATTTAGTGATACAAATCAATGTAAAAAGTTAAGTATTGTCCTGCCTTTGTTACTCATGGAAAGCAAAAAAGATAGAATAACATTTGTATCGATTCGTGTCAAATGGAAGACACCCTAACTCAGTCACAAAAAAAACAGATCCCTTATATCTTTTTATAGATATTAAAAGTCCCCTCGATAGCTGGAAAATTCGATGATCATATCATAAAAATAAGCACTCATATTTTTGACCTTATACTGAAGTCTTTATTTCTAGTAGTGGCCGCATTTCTACACCTGAACGAGCAAGGATCGACCTCACATTTGTCACCTGTTCGCTCTACCCTACCGAATGAATAAAAATACGATTACCCAAAGGGAGAGATAACCATATTTTTCACTTGCTCTCCTCTCCACAAGAGCGTCGATATCTAAAAGTCGCATCTCTGCAGTGCACGAACGAATTGCAGTATCGGTCAAGTCTGCCAACGCGAAGTCATACCGTCTCTTAAACCCGACGGCATTGTTTTTTCGTTTTACAAGTTTCTCGATGTGTCACGACGACCGAAATATCTTTATACTTAGTACACGTGCGTTCGAATACCGCAAATCTATGCGCGGCGGTCGCCTCAAAGTAACTTTGGAACCAGCGCTCGATGATGTATCTCACGTGGAAAGACCGATGCTTCGTCACCGTGGCGAATGTTTGAAATCGGAGTACACAGAGCGAGTCTCTTTCGCCCTGTACATTCTCGGTTTGCTCTCGTTAACCCACGACATGGAACACTGTTGCATGGATATTTCTATGAATGCGATGATTTCCGTGAGCATTAATTTGCCACGGCATTGCTGTAAGGCTACAAACGTTATACACCGCTTTCAAATGATCCATATAATTACTAGTGGTAGGATAGATGTACTTTTTTAGTTATAAAAAGTGTATTTTTGGCGTTGTTACATTGAGAAAAAATTACTAAATTTCAATAAATATATTTATTTGATAGTGTCAACTAAACGTTTACTTACGGTAAATAAATATTTACTCAATAAAGAAAAATGATTGTTAAATTAATGGTTTTTATATCAAATAAATGTGTATCACATTATATCTAGTAAATATTTAATTGATACTATTCAAACAAATGATTTCTTAAAATTTAGTATATTTTTTTAGTCTAGCAATAATCGACGAAAAATTATTTTTATCATTTTTTTCACATTGTAATATTATTACTTTCTTTTTTCTCTCATTAATTCTTTGCTCAAACTTTGATAAAAACTTCGGTAAGTCCTGTTAAATCTTAGATCAGACTTCTTAAATCTTTTAACTAAAATTTTTTACTTTGTTGTTTTGCGAATGTATTACAAAATTACTTTAAAATGATTACGCTGCTTATAAATTGATTACGAGAGTCGCTCGTAATAATTTGTGCGCATATCTTTGGTCAACAGTCGTCGATGTTACAACTCGCACTCATGGCGAAGGTATGGAAACAATGCGTCGAGAGCACGTAATCAAAATGATACGTCACGCGCGAGATTCTCGTGAGAGATTAATAGAGTATCCGTCGCCTGCGAAGGGGCGACAAATTTCCCACCACGTGGAAGTAATCTCGCGTCCCGGAGCTTCGAGCGGTCCAATAAATTCCTAGCCTACTACCTCGTCTCATCTGGAACATCGCATTCGGCGGACTCGTATTTCGGAATTGCAAATGACTGATGGACTCATGTGTACGCGCAAACCTTCCATTTTCTCGACGCAAATGCAGCTTTCATTCTGCTTCGTTAAACAAAAGTCCTGCATGATTACTGAGACAATGAAAGGACAATCCAGAATCTCATGTTTCTTTCGCTATTAAGTGCCTCACGTTGCTAACGAGAGCAGAACCGTTTCGACGTCGGCTATGACAAGTTTTAATTTAGTTATCTTTTTATGAAAACGAAAAAAAAAAAATCACTGTTATTCTTGAGAAGAGCTGAAATTATCAAAGTTTTATATTAGAAATAATAGGTGTTTTATAATGTAATAACAAGTCAGTGTTTATATAGTTGTGTGGAAACTGTGGTAGCTTCAAAGCCGATCCCGCTGGCATGTTGCTCAGTCAGAGGTCTTTCTAATTACGGAAGGTTAATCTTTTGCGGGCGCATTATGTCTGGATGTGGGTCATGTTAACTGGCGGATTCGGAAATAATACATATTCCTTATTAAAGAACAGAAAATTTAATACTAGAACGTCATTTTGCGAGACATAAATTCATACATTTTATTTTCATAATCTTATTTAATTAAGAAACTTTTTCAAGATTTATAGCTGGTCAAGTATCATGCAAAAATTTTTATTTATTTAACAGTATATATTTTTTTACACATTTACTATGGAATACCATTAGAAATCGTAGTTAGAATTATACAAGAATCAATTCTAAGAAGCGTATCGACAAATCGCGATGAGAGAAATGTTTAGTATGATATGTGACTTTTGCAAAAACTTCCTTATTTTTTAATTAAAAAATTTTGTTTTAATAAAAATGTCGTTATTCAAATTTCAATGAGAATAAAATTTTTTAAAATTAAAAAGTATAAGAGCTTCTGTAAGTCACTTGTACAAAACATTTTTCTCAGTGCGGAATCACGCTTTTGCGCAAATCACGTAGTATTCGTTTTACATCGGACATACTACTTCGGGGCGGAAGTACGCGTATTTTTTCGCGCGCTTTCTCGTTGCTACATTTATTTCGGTATTTACGCAGCCCGAAATAACCGCACCGAAATAAAGTCACTCACCCTCGTTAACGAACCGCGCCTTTCAAGACCAGTTCTTTAAAACCTGCATTACGCAACTCTCGAGTACATAATCGCCAAAAATATGTCTACGCCTCTTTTGTCTTCGTTAAGAAAATTCTTGGCAACGACGAGGAGGGTATACCGTTTTAATTAATCTTTTTTAATTCGGAAGCGTTAATTAAAGAAGGAAGGTTACTGGTGGACTCCAGTACATAGTTCCTGAATTTCCTGAATAACGTCCATTTCATGTCACATGATTCATTAGATCTTTCGTTGGAACATTTTACACAATGCTTGCAATTTTTTTTTCTTTTACAATGTGCACGGGGCTTTTGCACGTACTCAATCCGGATGAAACGGCTTTTAACATGAAGACCGGCTTTAAAATCGATTGTGATCCGCAGGCGGTGCAGATTTCACGATGCTATCTGTGCAGATCGTGAAACGCGAGCCAGATGTTCGTTTGTAATCAATAAAGGCGCTCAAACTGCGATATGGCGCTGAGAATTTTAATCGCGCCGGACGAGTATGTTTCCGCATGCGAATTACTCCTTCGAGTATTTACGCGAACGCAAATCCGATTTTTCCGCACGTTCTACATTCTATCGCCTTTCTTTTGATTTCGACTCCAGCGTTAGAATCAGATGCACGCCCGCAGCAACCTGATGCATCTTTTCAAATTCACAACTTGATTAGCATATGTAAAGCATCCTATCTATTCTGAATTTCCAGAATAGATATTATAGAACGTATAGAGATAGGATTTTTCCAACTTGAAATCGCATGACATAATATGTCAGTTGTTTCACATAAAGTCATTAGTTTGTGCATCTTAAGCGCATCATGACTAAAAGCAAGTTTATTTATGTAGGCTATATCAATTTTGCAAATTTATTTTGGTTTCTTTTTATAATTCCTTTCTCTGAAAACTTTTATACGTGTGATTAAGTCAATACACGTGAATCAGCTTGCACGTGTAATTGGATGCTTTTGCGCTTAATGAGCTAAGAGACAAACTGCTTTGAGTTATTATATATAAAGCATAAAGTTAACGAGGTAGTATATATTACGATAACAAGTTTCTTTTTTTCTTTTCCATTTTATAACGTATAACCTCTTATAATTCAGTTTGCAGAAACTTGAAAGATTTTCATAATAAAATCGACATTTCCTTTTGTCTGTTATGTATTATCGTATAAGATTATTCATTATAAAACATTAATTAGATTATGACAATACGCAATGGATAATTTATTTAATGGATCATTAATTGCAGGAGGTCCTTCACTCATAAATCCATAAAATCAAATTTCTATTTTAAGTCGCCACTATGTTTTAGTGTAAAATAACGATATATTGAGTAAGAATAGTGATGATTTAAATTAGGTTAAATTTGACACTTTAGATTTAACAGTATTTATAACTTATTATTTTTATACTTTTATAACTCTTGATTCTCATGTTATAATTTCAGACAGAGATCGCTTTTAAAAGCGCAATTTGATTTCGCGCGTATATGTCGTACCATAAGCATCAAATTTATTCATAATATATTTTGAATCCTATTAAGTTTAATACTTCAATCAAGATTATTAAATTAAAACAAATTCGATTTGCTCATTAGGTACGCAAAGTTGTTTCTTTGATCAATTTTATAATATTCTTCAAAACAAAATAAGTTCTTATTTTAGGTACTTAATGATGAGTTTGTTTAAAATTTGTAATCAGTACCTTTTAAGATTATTATCAATAAAATATTCTCTCTCTTTGTTAAAGATAATCGTTATTTAAAAGGAAGAAAATAAATGGAGTAATCAGTTTTCTTAGCAACAGAATGATGTTTTTCTATGATGTACATATACGAGTGGCAAGTTTTTTTTCGTTCAGAATTCCGTACCTGACGTATTTTAGGTATTTTCGTTAACGTAAAACGAGAAATTGCATTTGCTTGCTTATCGTTCGTTCACTTGGCTGCGATATTTCCGTCATTTCGTCAGGAAGCATTGCCATTTCCACGGAAATCATAGGTTAAACTCTTTATCGACAGCTCGTCATCGCCACGAATAATTGAATCGATTTCGCGATGTACGTTCGCCAAGTGCGTAATATTATTTCTGCATCGTCATTGCGTAGCGTCTTTCTACGCGCTACGAAAAGCCTCGCATGATTTTCCAAGACGATCTATAATTTAAAGTTAACTTGAACTTAATAAGCTAAAGTCTGACATGAAATTTACGAATTTGCGAAACATTTCACGTTGAATGTGTTATTCTACCGCGGAATTTGATAAGGTTTTCATAAGCGAAAAGTTCTTGCGCTCCGCTATTCATCCCATTATAAAGAGATGTCTTTATTAATGGTGAGGGATGAGAGAGAGAGAGACGTGCTTCGCAACAAATGAATTAAAGAAAGATCATTTCATAAGACTGTAGCGATAACACGATAGAAACGGAAACAATAACTAGATTACTTTAAGCAACAGACAAACGGGTTTCATTAAAAAGTTCTTATTTCGCTCCCATTACTTTTCCCATTTGCATCAGGTAGAAAATACGAGGCATAGAATCATCCGCGCGAAACGTAAAAGCAAATTTCAGTTGCAAAGTAGTTTCAAGAAAAGCAGCCAATTTGTTAAAACCGTTATATACATTTTACCTCGATTTACCGTTTATCGAAGGGAATGTCGATCTAAATCACTTTGATGTCGAAATTGTAGCTACAGTCTCTGTACGAACAAGAAGTTTTACATTTCAAAATTAATGATATTATCAGTGACAGATCGTGACATAATTATATTAATTATTTAGCATTTTTGTTATATCCTTTCAGCATATCCTCACTCTCTTTTCCTTTCTGTCTCTCCGATGATTTCAAATCTACGAAGAGTGTCACGAGTGTTCACGTTGCGTCGTATCCAGAAGATGCTGCGCGCGATCAAAAGTTGTGATTCGAAAAGGATTTGCGACGAGAAATCATGTTAGCTCTGATATCGAATCTTGCATTCCCGAAAATTGCGAGAAGGCTCGCATTTCTTTCTCCTCTTTCGCCCGCTATCGATTCCTTTATCGTCTCCGAACGAACGCGCGCGTGTTACATCACATCACACAAGCTTGCTCCGCTTTCAGAAGTATTGCATTGCGTCTCGGATGGACGCAGCCGCATAACAACCGTGTTTATATCCGTACCACGGAAGTTTTCGCTTCTCTTTCGAAGCGCTGCCAGCCGCGAATAATATCCATCTACATATTTATGCGCCATGCGACGCGCATCCACCGCGCGCGGCAACAGAATGCATCAAGTTTCGAAAGACGAAAGCCACATTCTCGACGAGAGCGACGCTGAGGTATACAGCACCGCAGGTGCCTTTTATCCGATTGTATTAAATTTATATTTCGCCGACTTTTTATTTCCGCCGCATATATTTCCTTTTTACCAACGCTTTTTAATACTGTGCAAAAGATTCTGTCTTGTTGTCGTAAATTGAAGGGACGTTTCACGCAGAAACGTTTGACGAGAAAAGTTTTAAGTTGAAAAATAGAGATTTGCATTTTAAAACTATAAATTAAAATATTTTATAAAAATTTATTCCTTCTGTTTATTATTGGACATTATATGACAATACTGTTACGCTTCAACATTTTATCTATTTATATTTTATCTATATTTTTTCAAGAAAAGAAATATTATTCAATAACACAACTTAAATATCCGATGCAATAAAAACTGTTACAGTTATATATAAACACATTAAGATGTTCAGTATTGAAAAAAATGCAGCATTCAACAGATCCCTTTATAGAAAATTCTCGAAAATGGGAGTAATCGAATCTTTCGTACGGAATTCAGCAGATTAACATAAATGAAATTTTTCGACGAAATTATTTTTGGCGATAGGCTCGGCGCCTATCATTCTTTTCGCGTTGAATCACCTACAGCGGGCTGTACGCCGGTATGCAGATTATCGCAAGGCGAAACCCTGAACTCCGTCATCGTCATATCTCGTTATCGCCTGTTTACACGAACTTCTCTCCGGACGAGACGAGGGGCAAGGCGAGGAGCAGGACGGCGTCGTTTGACGCCGCGTATATACACGGTGCGAAAATTTACGGCATCGAGTTAAATGGAATTAAGGCCGCGAGAAGTTGTGCGGCGAAATTAGAACGGCGAAGAGACCGTCGCGCGCGTTCGGCACTTAATGATGCTCGCTTTTCCCCGTTTCCGATTTTCCGCCGTGCCGTGCTCGCAATGAGACGCACCGTTGCACCATCGAGATTTCTTCCGCTTGCTCAAAGCCGGATACGGATGACTGATATTTCAAGACTAACGAGGAGCATAGAAAGAGAGCTAAGAACCTCCTTCCGTCAAGTACACGGAATGCGAAGTTCAGACACGTGTGTCTTATTTTGCGAGACTGTCTCTTTTTCACATTTTTTTTTTATATTATTCTCAGATATCCAAGTATTATTGTATTCAATAAGATTTTATACGTGAAATAACTTTTATAAGATGACTGAGAAAAGTATGACAAGAATAGTAGAATTATTGATTTCATAAAGTTTAATACGATTAAAAATTTAGTTCGCTAAACATTCGTTATACCTATGTTTTTTATGTAATCTGTGAAATTAGATTTTTGTTAAGTTTCTCGATTAATTATACCGTAAAATTTTGTCGTTTATATATTTACGTTTTTCTTTGAATTTCTTAAAATTCTAAATCCTCAATAAAAGGAATTTTCATGATTAATTTTAAATCTTTGTTTAAAAAGTTGATGTTGTCAATATTTGTCAAAGATTATTTCTCTATTAGGTAGATATATTATATCATCATGTCATATTATTACACCATCTGTTTATTGAATATATTGCATTATGCGGCAAATCTCTGATAATTATAATTCCTATCATACGTAATTATATTAATAGTAGTGTCGCTAATCAGAACAAACATAATTTGTAATTAACGTACGTAGAATATAGGGAAAATTAGAACGATTATTAGAATTCCTCGCATTCACATGCGTAAACGATTTATTACAACGGAACTTTCTAATGTATGATTTTGTGATATGATTTTAAAATGCAGCACACGAAAAGATTAGATAAGCGTTAAAGCCGATAAAATACATACATCCGCTTATTTCAGAGATTATTATCACAATTCATCCATATTCAACGTCCATAATATAATTGTTACGTCATAACATACTCATAATTAACCGAATTATCATTGCATTGAAGTACGCAAACGCAGTAATTTAATCAAGTTAACGATAATTATAATGTCGCTATTCTGTAATAATGCTGCTTTTGTTTTTTAATTCCGTTGTTATATTTTTTCACCTTTTCTGTTCCCTCGTACAATTATTGCCACTGTATTAAATTTATGCTTCTTCCTTTAACGAAAAAGGGAAATATTTACCTTTTACAAGAAATTCTTTGAAATATTAATGAACTAATTTATTATATAAATATACTTTCTCTCTTTAGAAAATAATTTTCAAAATTAATGAAATTAATGTTATCTAGAGTTGTTTTGTTTTCATTATAGATCTATCATCGCTTCACATTGATATCTTTAATTTTTGTATAAATAGAAAATAATTGAAAGAGTTGCGACAACGTTGATATAGAAGAAGAGTTATATGGAGTAAAATTTAAATAAATCACAACTTCCTTGTTATTGTTGGATGAAGAAAATGAATCCACAGTCATGAAAATAGAAGGTACATCGCGTGCAGGATTAAAAGTTCGTGGTAGAAAGGATTGACGCGTTCTCGCAGGCACGCGGCACGAGTTCACGCGAGGCGTGTCTGAAATATTTTCGAGCGGTCTTAAGAGCCAGGGAACACGTCGTTTGACGACGGACGGATTTTGTCTTGCACATCAGAGTCGGCCGGTATTCGAGAAAAAGAGAAATTAGGCTGATCCGGTAACGCGCGACGCCTGGTATGCTGGCGACGCACATTGTTCTGCTCTAATAATTGCGTTCAGAATCAATTTGCCGTGACGAAATATAGTCTCGGACGACTGGACGTGATTTAGAATCACCCAAATGCCCAAAATAGTTCCTTTAGCAAATTCCGACTGGCAAGATGATAGGCGATATCGTTCTTCAATGTTTTTAGGAATTATTGTTTTTTTTTTACTCTCGAATTTAATGTTTGGTGGTAATTTATCACGAAGGAGATTTATTGTAGAAACATGGATAAAATAAGCTAAAAGAAAGTGTTTGGAAACTTTATTTTTATAATTATTACTGTGCTGTGATGTTAGCGATAATAATTATATTTATAGTTCTATCATAAATATGTAATTGGTACCGAAAATGAATGTGAATTACAGTTAAATTATGGTAATTGCATTTTTTTCTCTCAGGGTGCAATCGTATTTGCGCAAATGGGATATAGGCAAATTTTAGGGAACAGACAAATTTTGTTAAATGTAGATTTAAAAAAAAATTTTTTCTTAAATAATAAATATAATTTTCAAAGCAAGTTTAATTATTCTGCATCATTTTCTATTCTAGTCTTGATCTTAAGAGTCGCTATCAAACTTAAATATCCGGATAAAAACTTAAATTTCCACGAAGAACAAAAATTGTGGCGAAAAGAAGTTTAAAGGTGAATCAGAAATTGTGATACGACACGCGACAGGAAGGCAAAACGGTGGTGGATTAAAAGCGTCGTGAAATCGCGGAAACTTTCCGTGTTACGTCCTGGTGAGAATTCCGGCGGTGCTTTTTTTTGGAAGGATAAGTTTGTAGTTCGCGCACTTCTCTATCTCTGCCGGTCCCCAAAATGTGAGAAGACACCAGCTGTTTGGCTGCGAAATTAACACGAAATGCACGAAAAGTTTCGTCCTGCCGAGGATGCCGACGTGGCGGGAGG
Organism: Trachymyrmex cornetzi; assembly: GCF_001594075.2. Classification (NCBI taxonomy): domain Eukaryota; kingdom Metazoa; phylum Arthropoda; class Insecta; order Hymenoptera; family Formicidae; genus Trachymyrmex; species Trachymyrmex cornetzi. The sequence continues at coordinate 2,504,512 of NW_017296956.1, forward strand.
TCCGTACGTAATTCATAGCCGACAAGATAATTGGGGCACGGCGATTGCACACATACACACACACACACACAAACGAGCGCACTCGAGGGAATTCGCGCGAGAACTCGACGCACGTAACATCTAACCGGTTCGCCTATGCATTTTCCAAGAAATCGCATGCTACGTGTTACTATTTATTCGTCCGATTCATTAACTCGCGTTGCGCTCGTCGTTATGCTTTATTACGTGTTAATTTTCCTTTGAGAAATACATGTGCTGTTGCATTCAAACGCGAATATTTCGCAAATTACTTGTACCCAAATTAATAAGCGAAATTATTTAAATATTAAAAGTTTTAGTTTTTACACGTAGTGTCATATATCATGTAGGTATAATTGCACATTTCTAAAAATAGTTGAAAGGTATGAATAATTTAATAGCGTTTAAATGAATCGAGAAAAATTCTTGTTACAATATTATTTTCAGTGATAAGATCAAGTATTATTTTTACCAATAAAGCATTTTGCTTCAATAATTGTTCGTAATCGTTTAAATCTATACTTTATATAAACCAACGCAGAAATTAATGAGTTTTACCAGAAATTTGAGAATTTGATTTAGTGATGTAACTAAATACTCAATTATATCGAAATTCTGAAAGTACTAGAAAGTAAAGTACTATAGTTGGAAATGTGATCAGGAAAATGCGCAACTTCGCAATTGATTATCATAACAGGAAACGCAATTCTCAAACGAGCGATCTAGATAGAATAACATGCGAATGTTCGAATCTTCCAAGTTCTACCGATCATTGTGAAATTCTATATAGTAATGTGTGTGAAACTCTTTAAAGACTCGTTTGTCAGAATTTCGATAACATCTTTGAGTGTAAGCGTAAGAGAAAATGAGAGAGAGTGTAAACTTACTTAAGGTTTCTTAACAAATTTTATTTCAGAAAGTTCACATTGCTCTTTCACGCGCGCTATGAAGTAAATTAAATGTTAACAATCTTCACAAAGCGAATGTGGATTTTTCCAACTATGTGCACGGAAAGAACGGTTTTGCAGAAGTATAAAGTATCAAAAAATTCGCTAAGTACAGATCTGAAAATAACTTTATTGGACCATCAAAATAATTATGTTATAAGAATCTCGAGTATGATGAACGATGCTGTAAAAAGTTTTAACATTGTAACAACCAGCTTGATCGTAATACATAGCTACTTTAACGGTTCAATAACATTATTTTCAGCTTTGTATCTAGCTAAATTTTTTAACTTTTATTCCTCTTTTATGTATAAAGGAATTGGAAGAGTGACTTTACTGAAATAAAAATACTTTTTCTAAATTGTTCTACGCTGACTTGAGAATATTACAGATTGAGAAAATTACTATTATTAATATTTTATTTTTAGCCATTTTTTTGATCGATTATCATCAAAATACATAGAATTCCTAAACTTCGCTTAGTCTTAATATATGTTAATAGAATTAGTTCTGTTCGATGGCGTATCTTCGTGAACTTGCTATTTCGTAAATCGACTTGAATTTGAACGACAGTTCAATCGATTGACATACTCATAGGTGTGCGCGCGTGCTACGCTATTACTCGTCTATTCTCTTCCCGGTCAATGCTCTAGCTGATCTAGAACAGTGGTTAGAGCAAATCGATGCGAACTGCAGGAGTCGAATAGGTTGCTGCTCTATACCGGGGAGAAAGTCGATTGGCTACGTGCCAGCCACGTGCTGATAAAGAGATTACAAACAGGAGCAACGCCTCTGCAACGAACTTTCTGCGTTCCCGCGTGTTCAGAAGCGAACAAGTTGTCGACGATTCTGTGCATTCGCGATAATTTTGCATATTTTATCTTTAAATAATTGTTCATATACCTGTAGACTTTTACGTTATGAGTCTTTAAAACGGAAAACTCTCTCTCTTTCAATGGAACATTGGCGTCCTGTTTATCATTCAAGATGACTTTTTCAAAACTTAGCGTTATAGCATACGATACGACAGCGACACGATTTTTTGTATACTACTCATGAATAATCGATTTTCACTCGTAAGGTAATTGCATTTGAAAGGATGTGTTTGGTCTCGTCTTGGAATTTAAAAAAGTTATGGATTAATTTTCATGCAGATATTTTACATAGAAAAGAATAATTGCCTCGTGTATGCGCTGGATACGATATATGTACATATATGATAAATATAAAACAACGATAGGAAAAAACTTTCGTTAGATGTAAGAAAAGTATAAAAAAAAGCAATACAAATATTCAAATAGAACATACATTATTCATATCATCAGTTTATAAATTATTTAGATTAATATAGTGTTTATTATTTGAAATAAAAATAAAACATTTTAAAACTTTAGGAAATAAAATTAAAAAATAAAATGAATTGTTTCAACAAATTCGATATTTCTCGAATATATGTGTATATTAGTTAAAATACGAAAACAAATCTGTGTATTTTATCATATATGAAAACACTTTATCGTTATTCATCTCCTTAACATTGATCATACCGGATGATGATCTCGCGTGATCAGCACAGCGATTTTTTTCTCAAACGACCAGCGCGACATCCATTGAGCGCGAAAGCACGTGGTTGGTCGCGCGCCAATAGCAGTTATGTTTATAACAACGTATGACAGATCCCCGCGGTATTCTGCCTCGTAACGGCGATACTATGCATGAGCTATACGACGTTCGTGACGACGGAGATGTGGGGACGCAGTGCGTCGGATATTATCTACATCTACGCAGACTTCTTCTCTTGGGAGTCTCTCCGCTTGGCCGTCCGCCCGAGCGGATTCTTACCGCTTTATTCGCGTGGTATTCTTTTTCGGCGACCGTTCAGCTGCATTTCACAAGTCATGGACGCGACACCGCGACGGCGAATAATTAACGAGCGATCGTTGGCGATAAATCATTATTCTCGGCGACGCTCGAATTGCGCTCATTCGCGAATCCGCATAACGGTGAACGTATGTCGTTCCGGCTAGATGTTTCGCACCTCGTGTACTACAAAGTCTATTGAAAGTAGGTACCTCTAGTCGTTTGCATCCATAAAGCTAGTGTTAAGCTAGGTATGATGAGCCAAACGCGATAAATATCAATGTAATGTTTAATGCATTAATTAGAAAAGAATCAGATCTGTCAAATCAGTACGATATTCTATTCAATAAAAAAAATAATTAAACAAAATTTTTTTTAGGAAAACAAACCAGGAATTCGTATGCCGTTTTGCTCCATCAGTTTTTTACTTGATCGAGAAAAATAATGGAAAATCTCTGTGAAAATTGAAACATTTGGGGAAAGAACAAGTGTAAATATGACATTAAAATGTGGTTGCAGAACTGATTTAAATATATTTTGATACGTTAAACAAAATGTAAAGAAACAAAAAAAATTTTTTTGTGGTCTTGTATTACAGTTACCAGCACTTTTCACAGTTCCACTGTTTTACATAAAAATTAAAAAAATTAGATAGAAATTTTATTAGTTGCAAATCGTAAAAGTATATTCTTTTTCTATACAATTTGACTAACAATAGCCTTGTATTTCATTGAAGATGACATATTTCTAATTCATGATGTACGTTTTTGTTTACGCTTATCGTTCTTGCAGTAATTGCTGCCTAGCGACAAGAAGAATAGACATTCATTAAAACCGCCGTATTCATTACGTGTTCATTATTCAGCGAGATGTTGCACGAAGAAGATACAGTGATATTAATCAAACACGATACACTAATGGCCGTAATCCCAATAACAAACATGCTGGCTTGTAACGACACAGAAAAGAATTAAAAGGATCTAACTATGGCAATAAGAATTCTATCAATCTCTTATTTAATGATAAATATTCACGTTTAATACTTACTCCCTCTCAACGGGAATAGTAAAAACGCTCGTTAATCGCTCCACATCCTTACGACTTCATTATTTAACGATCACTAGACATTCCGCGAAAACGATACGCCTCGAATGTCTCACTTTACGCGTAAAACCAAGTGGCAGTCCGCCTTTGTCACCTTTGCCATTCATGCTAATTTTGTAACCGGATCATTAACGATGCATACGTGCAGATTCACACACAATTGAATGAGCTTTGTTACGTATTTTCTTTGTTCATATTTTTTGTCTTTATATTTGAGCCGATAATATAATAGATGTTACAAATTAAAACATTTAATAATACTGAAAGATTAACATATATTTATAAGAATTATTGTACTTTTTTAAATTTTTTCGTCAATTTTTAATTTATTCTTTTCAGAGAAAATGTAGAGTGTTGATTGGAATGTTTATATTATCGATATTTTTTGACATAACTTGTTTTAAAGTAGACTTACTCTAGTTTGAAATGTATTCTATATGTATGTGTATTAAATTATATATCTTTCACGGACACGCGGTTATACTGAAACACAATAATGCGTAATAAATATTATTTTTCGATGATTAAAAAAAAATTTTCGTTTCGGTTTTCATTTACAAATTGATTTAATAAACATTTAATCATCTGTTAATGTAAATGAAAAATAGAAGCATACAATAAAAAGATAACTGTATTTAAATGGAATTAATCGCTTTTGTATTCAAACAATAGATTCAGAATGATTCTAAAGCAATATATTCAGGGCATTATGAATTTGCAGTTTTTTTTTTATTTCCCCATAAATGAGCCAGCTTTTGATTTTAATTTGTCCTGTTGCAACACGTGCAACCGTTGCAGTACGATTGTTCAGGTGTTTTCGAGTCTGAATTTACCAAGTTACCGGATAATCTTGTACTGATAATTGGATTCGCGTGAATACTCGGATTTCACTTGTTTCGCGGTTGTGGAAAATACGAATGAATTATTTACCCGCGACAAGCGACACGTCACTCCGACGTACAAATGTACCCCGCTTCATGTTTTATTCACTACACCCGCTGCGCTGCGCATTACGCGTTATGAGGCAACTAGACGCTTAGGGATTGACATTCGCGCGCGGTTTCACAAGGTGGATTATGTTCGGAAGCACAATGACTAACCATGTCGCGGTGGTTTGCCACACGGTATGAAAAATAGATAAATCTCGTCTATAATTTTGCTACGAGTCTTCGTACCGATATTTTGATCAAATTCCAACATTTGAATCGATGTTTGTTGATATTTTGATATCTGGTTCCACCAAAAGGATTAATTATCACTGTTTTTAGAATTCTGATAAGATTGCTAGAGAGAAGAAGTTTTCATAAGTCGGTATTTATAGTCTGTTCTTATACTGTTAGGTTTTAAGATATTACATAAACCAATCACGAAGTTGTAGCATTTTAAGACATTACTCGATATATCTTGAAATAAGAATTGATTAGGAATACAAGCCTTAATTTTTCTCAAAGAGTTTTGGACATTAAAATCAAAGTTAAAAATGTTTTTTAAAAGTATGATATATGAAAAAAAAAATTGTATAATACTAATAAGACTTAAACTTACAATTTCATTGCCACAAAACTGGAACTCAAGGAAATCAGGGAATTGTTAGGGAAGTCAAGGAAAAGTCAGGAAATTTTGCAAATTTCTGGAAAATAAAAATTCTTGAATTTAAAGAAGTTTAATATATACGTTATATTCTATACGTTTTTGAAATACTACCAACTTAACAATTAAAAATGCAAACAGTGTCAGTAACATCAATATAGTAATTGACATTGCTATGTTAAATTGATCTCTCAACAAAATATTTAATGATTTTTAAATCAAGATGGAAAATACCTACAAACAATTTTAAAATATTGAAAATCAGGAAAAATCTTGAAATTTTGTCTAGAAATCAGGGAAAATTATGGAATTTTCGGATGAGAAATTTGCGACAACCCTGAATTAGATCATTAATTTTACTGTAAAGTATATGTTTACATGTCTCTAAACCTCTAATTTGAAGGATTGGGAATGGCAAGTTTTGCTTTTTTTGCGCCCCTTAATTATGTGATTCAGATTGGGTCGCAAGAATTTACCCAAGTCCATACGTCACACAGCTCCTAAGGTGTCCCGCTGCACTATTTCCGTCGCTTTGGGTGCCATGGTAAAAAGACGCGTGCACACGTATTAATAGACTGACCGAGCACGACGCATCCACTAGTGACGTCGCGCGCACCATCGAAATTCAGCCAAAATCGACGCGCAAATTTGTCTTACACGATTTTCCTTACGACGGAAGACGACGGTAACACATGTTGCTGCGAGGTGAACACTGGGAGGGGAAACCATGCTGCTCGGGAAATGCGCACTTTCGACTTGCAAGTAGTTACTTGCGAGAGTCGTATTTTCGAGAGAACTTGCTGACCGCATGCGGATGGCAAGGCGAATGATGTCGCTTGGATAAAGCTATTAGGAGTTTTATCCGTGCGGATTTAACAAATTGTCTTCAAAGAAAAGTTACTAACGCTGTTGCTCATTTCTTGTTGCAGAATCACGAATATGGCGGGTACGGAGATGAACCACGTCGAAAAAGGTGAGTTTGCATATATTGTTGATTCGCGTAAATAGAAAGTCTTATGTTTATGTTTTCGAAATTTCTAATTGTGGGCAATTGCACGTGCATCAAACGTGTTCTATATTAATAAAGAGATAACAAAAAATTAAAAACTATGAAATTAGCATAAATAATCTTTGACTTAATTTTTGTCATATGTATCCGCTTATATACAAAATCATATTTATAATAAAAATTATGGAATTGTTAGAAAAAAATACTTCTATCGATTTGTTTGTGCATCGTTATTGATAGAATTTTAACAATCAAACCGATGACAGACAGTTATTTGTCATTGCAAAAAATTTATCAATATGTAAAAAAAGCAGAATTCTACACATCTTTTTACGTAAAATGTGATCAATGATTCTGAGTGGAATTATTTTTTTAAATTAATGTTTTTTATTAATAACTAATACACTGAGAAAAAAATGCTGTTGATTCAATTAAAGTCTATATTACGGGCTGTCACTAACATAAGTGATTAAATCATGTATATTTTTATTGACATAAAGGCATAAATTATTATTTCAATAATCAAGCCTTTATGTCAATAAAATGACAAAGTGACGTTTATTACCGTCATCTTGAGTTTTCTCGATATATTATCAACTGTGCATCATCATTTTTTAGACCCATCAACTTTTGCAACACTTTTAATTGGACAATGATGAGTTTCACTCTTGATGGCGCCATTTGATCGTCTCGCAAGTCTCATAGGCCACTTAATATTGTATAAACAAGTTGAAATCAATTACATGCAAATCACTCGTTCGATCGTTCTCAGCTGTTGATATAATTTTACGCATCATATATTGCAACTTTTAAAAATATTGATATTTTTCAGATCGCATTTTATTTAAATTATTATTTTTTCACTTTATATTAATTATATCTTATATTACACGACTTTTTAAAATTATATTTGCTTTTTCCAATAAAAATGCAAATGCGGTCTTTCATCCAGAAATACGTTCTTATTTGTGCCCTATTATATCAATGACACGCCATTAAGAGAACGCTCAAGCGTGGAATTGGATGGCTGATAAGCGCCAAGACGCGCTCTATACATCGCGACAACGAAAATTAATTAAAACGCAGCCGGTTGTCACAAAGTTTGACCCTACTGCTGCTATCCTACAGTCCAAATCTAATAATAAAAAGTTAAGTCGAGCATTAAGCATGATTCAATCCAACAGAGGCAATCCGATAGCGAATGATATCTACTGCACGAACTCACGATAACTTCTGGGTAAAGTGAATTCGAGCTGGCGAATCATTGAACGGTCACAGATGCAGATATTAGATGTTAGATAAGCAGTAAGAACGGTATAGTAAAACGATATTAAATCTTTATTCACGAGTTCTATATTTTCGTAAAATTTCCAATAAGAATCGAGAACGGTATAGTAAAACGATATTAAATCTTTATTCACGAGTTCTATATTTTCGTAAAATTTCCAAATCTATGATTTTTACTTTTGTAATCGAGAAAGAAAGAGAGAGATACATTTCTTCGTATACTTCAATCTTTAAACTCCAGACTTCTCCAGACTTATTTCTTGGAAGTATTCCTAAGAAAGATGTTGGAGCATTATTGCAGACGTGTTTTCATCCGTTTCGAGATATCCTATGAATAATAAGCCGTAAATCGCAAACATGAGAACTTGATACAAATCAGCTTCGAATAACGATGATCGTTACAAGTGGTAATTCAATTTGTATCAATCCTCGCAATTGGATATTCCATATGCTATTAGACGATGCAACGGCATTCTCGTCATTTCACTTGTGGAAAAATTACAGCGATTGATTTTTACGTTGGATGCAAGTCACGAAGAAGAGATGTATACACCAATATCAATTGTGAAAAATATATCGCGCGGTGTCCATCACCGGTCGGTTGCTTCACTATACAACACGTGAGCATGTCAAATCTCGGTTGGAGATTACTTCGTTTCGCTTTTCCCTCAACCGAGAATGCGAGATACCTATCTTTCTATTCTTGACGTCATAATCCGTTACACTGTATGATGCACGTGTGCAATCCACGTACACTCTATATATCAAAAATATTTTTTGAATTGTGAATTTTAAATAAAATGCAATACTTCCATTTATATATGTGTATATATTTGAATACACTTTGTGTACATATCCTTCACAATTCAATGATAGAATTACGTGTGTGCTGCTAACAATGTACAATAAATTAGTTCGCTAATATTGAAAAGGAAATTTGACGAAGTTTGACATTTTAATTTCACGGATATGACAGTGATGTAGATGCTGTTGATATAATTTATACGTATAGATCTACAGAATTTGATTTTCTTTATTTTCAATTCGTGTAAAAACGAAGCCGGGATAATATTTCTAGTTTCAACGAGTGCAATCAATTCGATTTTACGCGACGTCAGCAAGACGTCCGTGCTGCAGTCAACGAAGAATGAATTATTATTGGCGAACTAGTTTTTGCAAACTCGGCGATAATCCAGGCCTCGTTTTCGAGCGGGCTTCCGTAATTGAATTTTCAAATAATTGAAGCGCCTTTTAACGAGGACAAATGATAGAAATTCATGATTTTATCGTGCACTTATGCCGTAGAGCGAACTTCATTAAAGTTCTCTGTGCGTTCACTGGAATAATACGTATCAATTAATGTTTCAGAGAAGACAATAATAAACCGAACCACGTCCTCCTCTTCACAATTATCAATCCAGTTTACCCCATCACTGTGGTAAGTCTTTCACTTCAATTTATTAACGCTAGTACGATCAAATCTTTTTTCTTTTTTTTTTTTCGTTTCATGCATTCATAATTTTTAAAAATGCATATCACGTAATTCTTTTAACATATATCTTTAAAGCTGTCGTGTATAAAAAAATAATATAATTCATAAATTATATTTTATTCTCAAATTAAATCTTTTAACATTTAAAATGTAGCGCGAGAGAAAGCTGTAGCATTCATAATATATGTCCAAATACAGAACAATTGTTATACGTGCAGTGCATTTCTTGTTTTTTTTTTTTTCCTGTATTAACTCGGTGCAAAAGAGTCGGGACGGAAAAGTGGCGCAATTCTGCGACACGGACTATAACGGGAATTGAAAATATTGAAGCCAAAGCCACAGAGAACAAAAGTTGGCAGCACGTCAGCCTCGTAGATTTCACAGGCCGTCGCACTGCATTTTATTTCTGTTTTGCGCCAATAATAGATGAGCTTTGAGCTCTCCCGCCGTTTCTCTCCCTCGCCCGCACTGGCGGTCGGGTCGATGTCATTCGACATTGTTTGCGCTGCTTCTGTTCAAGCGCTCACATAGCTATCCGGTCGCACAAAGCTCGTTTTCTTACATCTCTCCCGCGATTGAACCACTAATTAAAGAGACGACTGAAGACTTCTTGCTCGCGCGATAACAAAAAGTGCTAACAATACTGTGTTACTACCGAAGTGTCTACATTGCGCAGTGCGAACACAACGATGTTTTTGCTTTATGTTGCGAAACCTTCTTGATCCTATTATCTTGAATATTATCTTTATTGTTGATAACAAAAAGTATAGTTATCTTCCTATAAAGATAAAAGTAGAGAGATTATATAATCTAATAATCTCTCTATTCACAGCTGTATAATAACGTTGTTAGTTGTATAGACTGCGACGAAAAAAGCTAATGTCAAAAATTTTAAACTGTACAAAATACAAAGTATGTATCTCATTAATATTTATTATAGAGAAGACTGACATTGTTTGTGGTTGTGTAATGGGCAATTTATCTTTAATATGCAGTAAAATGAGCTAGAATTTTGTGATGTGTACAAGCACCCGTTAATTTCAAGTCTGCTGAAACGTGACTTTATATTCCATTAACGGCTCATCGTTTCAATTTAATTAAAAGCTCATATAGTTAGAGCTTCCTTGAAGGTTTTAACTCTTAAGCACGCTTTTACCTCTTTCTCCATTTTCGTTTTCATTCTCTCCCTTTCTTTGTTTCCAATAACGCAATTATTCGTCCAACATTTTGCAGTTTACTTCGTCTTGACATTTACAAATGAATTGTCATATCTACTATCCATTAAAATAAATTAATCGGTACATTTGCCTTCCCGTCTCACAAATTATTTTGTAATTTTCTTTTCGCGAGGGTTTCTGTGTATTCAATCAGCAAATGTATTGATCGATATTTCATTTTGCTCGAAAACATACTGCCAATTCGATTTCCGGCTTTTTCATCCGCTAGACAAACATTTATCCAGGTAGAATGTTTTGCATAGAATATACGTGTGTTTTACTGGACAGGATCTGTGAGCATTAATTGGAAAACCGTTATTTTGATAAAACATACTAAATTTAAGAAATTTTTACTTCAACGCGCAATCAGACCTGAATGTGTATATCAACTTGACAGTTGCAGCTGGAAGTAGTCGATGTAAATCTAGATTATATGCTGGTAGTGCCAATATGTTTCCTCGACATATGGTTGGCGTTATAAGCGAGCTTTTATGAGGTGCAAGGCAAATTGAACTAAATATTATATTTATGGCGGAATTTCTCGAATAGGCTTTCGATACCAACGTATATAATCGCCAAGCAATCTATATTTGTCACATTGTGACATTTATTAATCCGTTATCGAATTATGTTATTCTATCGGCATAAGTTAGCGACGGGCATAAAATCTAGGAATATCAAAGATTTTTTAATTTTTATTTTTAATTCATTTAAAATTTATTTTATTTATAAAAGTATTATAAAAATTATACACATTAAAATACGATATATAATTAATCGAGCGTAGATGAAATTTTTTAATATAACAAAATGTTATCATTATTATTTGTTAAATAAGTATCCTGTAAATGTTTGTAAACTATTTGTAACGAGATCTCTTTATAACTAAGTTACACCTGTTGGTGTTATCTTACTTCATCTAGATGTCGTCTGAGACCGTAAAACGAAACCAAAGTGTATTTCACAACTTACATTAATCACAGAGATATGACGTTAATTTAAGTTATCGCGATACAATATTGCGGGTGTGTCGCCATATGGTTGCCAATATTTTGCACCTGAAGTGATGGTGATGGCGTTGGAACGCGTAAGACAGTGCACCTCGTGTCTACTTTATCGCGATGCACATGTATCACGAACAAATAAACGTCACATGCGGCTAACGATGTATTCCGTGAATCGCATCGTAACGAAGCGAGATGATTCACAGATTTTATTTTCAGATTGTCGTATTAAGTGAAATTAATTTTTTTTATAACTTTATCCTTTAACAAAAATTTGTCCGATCCATTTACACAATTAATATTGAAACTTTTTTTAAGTCTAATTATAATCTAATATGTACTACAACATAAATATTTCAGTGTACCTTTAACGATACATAAAGCCAACACTCTTATTCTTGATGTTGAGTTGAAACTTTCTAAGAAAATTGCAATACATCATGTTTTTGTCACTTGAATATTTTTTCATAAAAGTTATGAAAGTGTATCTATCTTAGGATATTATTCATAAACTGAAACTAGAACGTAAAGTATTTTTTTATTTATAATAGCCATATATTTTCTAGACACAACACGTGTACCAGACTATATCTAAATGCGATACTATATGTGAATAGAAATTGAAAAATAACTCGATATTATATCATAACGCGATTGAACAGATATTTTAAGATGTCTCATTCAATCGCGTGGAAAAATTGAACGTGACATCGACCTTCCGAAATACAAAAGCTTTCGGGTAGGTCTGGGATACATTTGTTCGAATATAAATTCGAGCGTTGTATTGGAGTCTTTAAATAGCTGCGCCGCTGCCGTGTATATGCAAAATGATTTGAGTGTTGAAATCGAAAACAATGATAATTGCAAATAAACACCTGATTGTCTCGAGTCATAAGTTCCGTTGAAGCGTATGAATTTAATGATCGTATGAGCATTTGACAGAAGTTTATTCGGACGTATCATAGGTATTGAATAATATAATAATTGTTTGGAGTTTTATCTATAAGAATTATTTAATCTATTAAAAAAATATTATACACAAAAAAATATATTAAATATATTAATATATTTTTAAGTAAATTATTTTTACTAAATATTTCAAATGACTCTTAGTTTAAATAACAATGTATGCAGATTAAAGCGGCGTCCACAATGAGATTTTGAGGCGTAAAATTAAAGATGTAAGTCTTAAGCGGTAAAAAATCGATTAATTTAAAAGTTAATTAGTATTCAACTGTGATTCATCAATATCTTACAGCTTAAGATATAAGTTTAAGTTTTATGCCTTAAAATTTCATTATAAACGCCACTTAATAGGTGTATTTAAGTACAAATTAGTTATGCTATAAAAAAAGTTTCACCAACGTTTTGTAAAATAGTTCGTAAAATTTTATTTTATATAAAATTTTAACAAATAAATCGCGGAGTCTTTAAATTGATATCTAGCGCAACTGTATGCTTACTCCATGTTGTTTATGTTGAGTTGTGTATATAAATATATGTTTTGTGTGTTTATGCGTTTAGCGACTTGACTTGTTACATAGAATGTAGAAATAAATTTTCACACGCTTTGACTTTGGCAATAACATACATGATGATGTGACAGTCTGCTGGATTTAGATTAATGAAGTAGTTATTTCAAGACTAAATTCCGGTCCTACTCGGAATTCGTAATGTGATCTCGACCTATGTTTTTGTCTAATAATCTGGTAAAATTGATCGTAAATATAAAAAGTTGTTTTGCAGCGTATTATTTCTCTTTACGAATTTATAACACAAATTAAGGGTAATATAGTAAAATAACGCAAAATTAATAGAAAATTTCAGCAGCAAACTGAGTAGGTATTTAATATTGATTCAAAGATGATAGTCATAATATTTACAGTATTATTTAATTGCAATACGAAACAATGCCTTTTATTGTTGAAATTTGACATTATCGAACAAATTGAGATAAATTGTTCTGAATCGCGGTATAATATTTAATTACTCGGAAAATCACGGTGCAGTTTATATTAATTCGTATTTCATTGTTATCGTAGCTTTGTTTATTTTCGGTGCTGAAAAGAAGTGAACGGTAAAGCGCGTACGTATCCTATAAAAAGTGTTGAATGCCATGCTGGGGAACAATAAAATTGTCTAGTGACGAAGTGTGCTATAAAATCAGCGTTACCCAAATCTTTCTCGACATGCAAAAAACATTTTTATAGTGAACCATTGAAGCTTTAAAAACCTATTCCGCTTTTGGAGAAAAAGCATGTGGTTTCGTTAAAAAAGATAAATAAAACCAAGTATTGCTATAAAATTTTAAAATAATCTAAAAAAAATTTTTTATTAATCCTAATTTTTTTTTTTATAAATAAAGAAATATATTAAGAGGTTTATTGTGTCGAAAATTAATACATTTTAAATATTATTAACTTGTAATTTGTTAAAAACAAGACGTTATATAAAGTGAATATCTGATGTTTATACGAAGTTTTGATGCGCAATCGTGTCTCACAACTTAGATTTTAAATATGTATCACGATATAGTTTGAGATAAATCAGGTTAACTTTAGGGTTGACACTAAAAATCTCTTGGGGTTCTTCTTTCGTGAGTAGAAACTTTTCACCGTTCTGTTTTTGCTTTGAGGCAACTTTAGGTCATAGCTTTAGTCTAAATAAGTTCAGTCCGACAGTTCAGAGGAAATATTTCGTCGAATTATCGTCGTATATACGCGATGTTCGTGAGCTTCACGCGTAAATTTGCATCTTATCATCATAGTTGCTCCACGGTTTGCACTCGTGTCTGGATAAATTTTGGTAGGCAAACTTAGCGGACATGTCCTCCCGAGATGGAAGCTTTCCTCCCTAGAAACGACACGTGGAATTATATTCTCACATGAGACGACGGTGCAAAGTTTCACACCGATTTCGGAGCGCAATACGCATGCGAACGTCTAACGCATTTAATGTTTGCGACCTACTTTCCTCGTCTCCAGAGAGAAAGTCTACATTGTCGATATCTTCCCTATATATTTGCTACCAATTCAAAACTAACTCGCATCCGAAATTTCTTAGAAACCAATACAGAAGCAAGTATAGTTTGCTAGAATTTCGATCGCGTCTTTTTTCTTATCGTTTTAAGTACGCATGTCAAACTTTGATTTCTTTCATTTAACGACGAATTAACTGAGTTTCCGGAGAACGTTCGTTACAGAGTATTGTCGGAGAAAGAATAGAAATTTGCGTCAATGCTCGACAGTTATTTACCGTCTTGGTCAAATTGGGAGCTTCATTAATTTACACTCTGTGTTTTTTATTTTGAAAAAAGTAAAATTTATATGTGTGATTGATTAACAAATTAGGATGAATTTTATTTTAATAAATAAAATAATGAATTAAATTATTTATTGATTTATTTAAATAATTGAGTAATCATGTAGATTTTTATTAAAACAAATAATTATCTAATTATATTTTAATAAACGATATGATTATTGTATCTTGCAAGAAAAATTGAAATATATCGTTAAAAAGTAATTATTACCTTGGATATCACAAAATGATAGTTTATAATGTTTATATAATAGCCATCCTCTCTAGCGCTCCCATTCCTGTATCAAAGAAATGTCATACGAAATATCTATATGCTTTTATAAAAAGTCGTTTCGTATTCGATACTAATTGTTAATTACGCGGTCTAATAATTGTTTATTATAACAATCGCAAGATGCGATATATTTGTTATTTTTTGATACTTGCGATCGTGCTTTGAGGAAAACTGATGCAGTTTAAAAAGGCGCGTCTCTACTTGCTCGCTCGAGTATCGATAGGTGAATGCTCTCACGTCGACCTATGACTTTGCGCAACAGCATTCTGTATGTCGCAAAACAAGCGTCAAGGCCGCTCCACTCGACTTGTTGTTAATTCGAAGTATTTGATATTTTAAAGTTTAAAGAGTATAACTTAAACATTTTCGCACTACAAATCAAGTTTCGATATATGAACTATCTCGGTTCAAACGCTTTCTATATCTAAAATTTATCAGAAATTATTCTTCGAGAACTATAAAGTTTTAAGATCAAAATTAATTTTTCCAAATTTTGAAGTGCCACGGAAAGATAGAATTTAAATTTTAATTTAACTTTAAATTTTCGAATGTTAATTTTTCAGTAAAAGTAGTTAAATCAATGAACTATTTCTAAAACTTATAGAACTGTTACGGATGCAACGAAACTTACGTTAAAACTTACGATGCAAAAAGATGAGTTGCCAACTTTTCACTCGCCTTAGTGTATGCATCTGTGAAGTTAGTACGACATTCTATTAATATAAAAAAAATAATTTAGTAGCACAGTTCCAAGAGCACTTGTCATAGTTCTACAGTTCCTATAAAAATAAAGAAAGTATCTTATCTTTTATACTAAAAAAGTAAAAATAAAAATATGTCGTGCTAACTTTGCGAATCTAGCAGAACACTTCCTGTTTTAAAAAGTGCAAGAAAAAGAAAAATATTTCCACTTTTGACTGTAGTTTCCCGTTAGCATTGTTCTACTTATACTAACGTATGTAATTTGAAAATAAAATTTCAATAATTATCAATTTTAAATGTAGAAAATATTGCGGTACTTGGAACAAAAGCGCTGATAATTTATTCAATTTCAATGATATTTGTTGTTAATTCTAGCAGAATTCTACGCTTTACAATCATTTTTAAACAGATTTTTAGCTTCTACTTTTTCAATTTTGGTGTTTAATATATGCGATTCTTTTTAATTATAAAAATGCTACTAAAACTGTCATTTTTTATATCAATAGAATGTCGTGCAAATTTTACAAATCCATTCAAATTTAGGTTGTGACATTAACACACCGTTCTATTAGCATAAAAGAAATAACGACAGTTCTAGTAGCACTTTTCATAGTTCTACAGTTTCTTAGCAAAATAAAAAAAAAAGTTTCGCATTTTTTATACAAAAAAATAAAAATTGATAATGTATCTTGCTAACTTTGCGGACTGCTAACTTTGCGCCTGTTATTTTATGATTTTGTTTCTGTCTTACTACTTTCGCTGCCTGTTTATTTTGATCTCCAAAAGAAAGATTCTGCTCGCATTTCATTTGAATTGCGTCCGCACATCCAGAAGCTCTATATACTAGCTGTTGAAAAATTTATATGAATGATAGATTGTTGAAGCAAGTCGAGGATCCGACTCGTTAATGCAACATTTTTCCGTTTGAATAGAGACACTGTTCCACGCGCATAAAGCGGGTTTATTCGCGATGTCATTATTTCAAGATGCTCATTCGTCTTATAGTCCTCGCACGATTAATCGTGATATTTTGAGCGGCGAATCTACCGTAGTGTAATGTCTCAAAATGTCTCGCAATGTCTTATAGCATTACATTCTATTGAGAATAAATTTGCATACACGTCAACGTACAGACGTGTCACACTAATCCAGCGCGGCTGGTGTTCTTCTGAAAAGTATTTCTATGCAATGTGTTTATAAACGTATCCAGGAATGTCGCCGGTATACATAAGGAATGATTCATCTCGGAAATCCGTCGATCCATCTTTCGCGACGCCGCAAGAAAAAGTAGAATTTTTTCTTTCTTATGACGTGGCGATTTTCCATGTGATTAAATTTATAGCGTTTGATGGAGATATTACCGTCTCCATTTATCTGCAATTGCATGATTAAATTAAAAAAAAAAAAACACTTTATTTTCTAATAAATGAGTAAACACGTAGTTTTTAGACGGATTTAATTTGTACATCTTTCGATATTTTATAAATAAAGGATATAAACGTATATCAGAATACGCAAATTATTGATGTGCAAATTGTTTAGTAAATAATTGGCAATTATTACTAACCTATTTGGATATTAACCACGCTGCTAAAATGATGCAAATTTAGCGTTGTGCGATTTAAATAGAAATTTGATCATGCGATCGAATTTCTAGGGAAGAGGGCAGGTAACATTATCGCTTGGTTTCGATAACTGTTAAACGGCCACCGAACGGTGCTTGAAAATATCTATACGGCACTGCAATTATGCTATCGTTATCGAATCATTACGTATATTTAACCGCACGTTTCCATTTTGTTAATATTTACACTGTATCGTGTAAAATTGGTAGGTTATTATAGTTCTGTGACTAAATTTTGACGAATTAATTTTTTATAAAGTTATTTTTATCAAATTGTCGGAGAAACGTAAAAGTTTCTGTGTCATCTATGGACATTTAAACATGAATGATACCTTGTATATATATCTTGTTTTATCCCATAATGTATGAACCATTAAAATAGTTGGCATTGTTTTCATTTTTTTATATAAAATTTTGTAAAATTACTTTTTAAAGAAAAAGAGATTAGATATATTTTTTTATTTATTCTATCTTAAGTATTTTTTTCTTCTAACACATTCTCTTTCTCATAATTTGATATCCAAGAAAAATATTTGTATTTTCTTCTCTCATTAAGTTTAAAGCACTATTTATGTTGCGTATTAGATGGTATATATTTGATACTAAATGAAAAAAAACTAGATTTAGTTTTAGAAAGAGTCATACATGTAATTCCAGTTTAATTTGAAAATTCAATTAACGCCCTGAAAGGATGCGCGGTTACTATAACAAGGGTTTCTCGATGTGTAGTAAATATAACATACCGCGACCCGAACTTCTGTGCATGCGTTATAATCCAAGATATGAGTCATTCTAGTTGTGTCGCGGGATTGCTTAGGGACATTGTATTGTATCTAAGTGATATAACAATAGTCATTTCAATGGATTGCTTCTATTATTCTGCGAACACTCTGAATAGCTCTTATCTTAAATTTGATTTATTATACACAAAATGTATAATTTTTTTTTAACAAAGATATTTTTGCGTTTTTCTTTGAAAGGTATTAATACAATTTAGCAAAATCCCTTTGAGAAATATCTTTCCCGAATAAATAATTTCCTTTCAAGAACTTTCTTTACTTACTCCGCTTCTAATTTGAATATTTTAATCACATTCTTTGTTTCCTCTATATTCTTCTTTACACCGCTTAATGGTTACCTAGCTTTTCCGTCTTTATCATGATAAAGTTCTAATGCTTCGTAAGCGACATTACGATCTGTTTTTCATGATACTTTTGACTTTGCTGTATTTATTTTTTTTACACATGTCTCTCATATGATAGCGTTAATGCACGCCATTAAAAAATAAACTGTTGTCAGTGAGCATTTGAAAGATCGATAATGGGTATCGAGTTGTAAAAGAAAGAAAGAGAGTATTTTAAAGGTACTCTCTCGGTGTCGTATTTTCGGGTCAGTTTTCCAACAACAGTTTGAAAGTATTTGAGACGAGCAAAAAGAAAAATGTCACGAAATGTTAGGCTCTAATGCTTTCACATTTCCTCGCTCTCTTGTCCGATTTATTTTTCTGCAAACAGCTTTTCGAAGTATTTTCAACATGAGTTGTATTTTAATACACGAGACGCCAATTTATAAAAATATAATTAATATCGTGTATTTTTTATATAAATTGTGTTATACCCTCAATAACAGTGCTACCTGCGTTCGCAAGCGTTTTTTCTAAATTAAACTATAGTGTTTTTCTAAAATAGAATAATCTTTAAATAATTTATAGTAAAATCATAATTCTGTAAATACTATACGAAATAAATAAATACATATATTACAGATGTGAAAGAAGAATTATAGATATATTATAAATATATTACAGAAGATAGTAAACTCGATATTAATGTAACATATATTATAATGTGTATCATTGTATTGTATAAAATCTGAAATATATTTTAGATAGCATAATATAAATTGTATTGCGTGACAGAAATTATTTCAAATGCAAAGATATTCATTCACGATAAATCATTGAGAGGACACTTGCTTCAGCACGGGCGCGGGCGAGAAAATCACGATGCTTTTCGCATATACCTATAGCGCGTTCAAATGGACGGGTCTGACGGTCGTACCGTAAATCAATCGCAGCCGGCGGGAATAATTCATCGGTTAATTCTGATCCAGCGAGCCTCGATCGAATTTCGTAGCTGATTGTTCTGATTGGCAGTGTCGAGCGAGCCGTTTTTCTGTACCGACTTTCGATTTACGCAATTCCATCAGGTTGGTGCATGTACAATTTCTGAAGTGGGTAATTTGATGCTTATACAAAACCTATTGTTAAATTTATGTTTTTCATGCTTGTATCAATATTGCGAATATTGAAGATAAAAAATATAATTCGTCTTTTTCGTCCTCTAAAATTTTTCTAATTAGAGATATATTATTATATTTCTATAGATAATTCCATCGTCTATTTAAACTCAATGTGAAAGATATCCATCTAGAAAAAAGAAGTTTTGGTCATTTCTTTTTGCTAAAATGAAAAAGTTCCGAGATATGATCAATTACATGTCATATATTAAAAGTCTACTCAAGCGAAATCGAGTTGTTTGTCGCTTATGATGGAAAACATTGGGGGACATCATAAATATCAAACATAAAAATCTAAAAGTTGTTAAATATGATCAAGATATTCCGAGAATTAAACGAAAACTGCATTGTTAATACATATAATTTATTAAATACACTCTCTAAATCTGAATCAGCGGATAGTCACTGATTACCAGTGGCATACTTGGCACTGATATCAGTGATTATCCTGATTCAGATTTAGAGAGCATATAATTTGATAATCACGTTTGTTATTCAAAGCTATAATTCAAAACTAAATGATTATTTTGTGCCAGACTCTTCGTCGTTCACCAATTCGCTCGAAAAATTATACATATTTAAGTAACGATATAGTCCTTCATGTCAACTTTTTATCATTAAATATGCTGTTAAATTTATTGACTTTTACACGCTTGAGATAATTTCTCTTTCGCTTTTAATATCGGCTAACGTCGAACAATTTTCCGTGCGGCTTCGGATACTTACCACGATACTGTTTAACAATGCACGTCAAAGTTTCGCCGCATTTCGGACAGGTAATCCATTGTTGGAGCAGGTAATCCATTGTTGACTTAGTCGAGTGGATTCGGATCTCTTTCTCTGGATCGATCACTCTTTTTCTCCGAAGAGAGAGAGAGAAAGAGAAAGGGGAGAGGGCAAAGAGGGGCGTTCTCGTCGTTTTAACCACTCTCACGAAGTGGCCGCGACGGGGTGTGGTTCTGGTAGAGTAGGCGAAAGTGGTAGGCTGTGTTTGAATCCATCAAAGCCTGCTCTTTTTCCGGCTCCAGTCAATAATCGATAAAGAAACCCAGCCCTTCTCTTTCACCCAAGCTACTCTCCTTTTTTACGCCCGGTGTCTTTCGTCGTCGTTGCCCGGAGAGGCGTCTATCCACCTAGCAGCCTTTCTTCTGCGCGAACATCCTGTAAGATTTGTCATAAATCCAGGAGTGCTACCACCCACTATCTCACTGCACCACTGCATGATATATCGCGATAACTTTTATTTACGACGCCAACGCCTCGTCTCTTCGCTCTGAGAAGAGAATTGCGAGCCTCGCTGAAAAATTCTCGATCCGCATCGCGGTAGTGGTCGCTGGTGTTTTCCTGAATTTACGACTATAAAGCTTACGATATATTTTTAAAAGCTTCTCTTAATTACTTCAGCTGTTAACTTCTCGTTAAAGCTGAAGATGCGCTTGATCACTCCAGAGATCTGTTCTACAAATTATACACCTATTAAAATTCTAATAAAAAAATATTCAATATTCAATTTATATTAAAAGTTATATATAAAATATTTTAATTGAATGTTTGCAATATATACTCTCTAAAAGTGAATCAGCGTTACTGAAAAACAGTAAATGTTTTCTGATGATTATATCAGTTATAACTGTATAGCACTGAAGTCAGTAATAGTACACTGATTCATTTTTAGATAATAAATATGTGGAGTGAAACATGTGGAATTTTTTATGAAAAATATTTATCTTCCAATTTATTTATTGTGATTGCAGTTTATATAATAACTGGTTTCATAGATTATGTGTGACATACAGAAAGAAAATTTCATAAGAGAAAAGTCAGAAGAATACTTGAAATAATAATATTGAAGTTTTCAGAAGATCACCGGCAAATGAATATACCATCAGCATGATTAAATATTATTCTTTTTAATGTTGCTTGGTAGAATGGTATTAAATTTCGTTCATTTGCACGCATCGCAGTTTTTGTATATTTGATGGTGCTCCGATTTTGTTACAAAAAAATCAACGCCGTAAATTTTTTCCCACCCGGAAATGAACAATTGTAAAGTATATCAAGGATTCCAACTATGCACGAGGCGTTTTCCGGAATGGAATTGGTATATGTCAAAACTCAATTTTGAAAGATCGTGGTGTAGAATTTGAAATTCTGACATTCGTGAAATATTTTCAAACGTTTCAGCTGGTAGAGTATATTTTACGCTTTCTGCAAAGAAAATATTTTGCAGAATCCCGTAGGACGAAACCTCTGCTAATATTCAATGTAGGGTGAAAAAATTCGGTGGTTTTGCTATAACATTGTATTACTGTATTTTATACATTTTTACAAGGAATCGATCGATATATGTACCATGTGTGCCAAATTTATATTTGTCTAATTAAAAATTATTTTGTATGAAACCATTCAATTTCAAGAAATAGAATAATAGATATATGAAATATTTTTTATTTCTATACTTCTATATTTTCAGATTATTATTAAAATAACAATAATTTGCAAATTTTTTTATATTTTCCATCTGCTATACATAATATTGCATGAAAATATTTGTAACGTTTTACAACGGTGCAAACTTGCGGTGGAATCAGTCGTGAATTTTCTGTGACTCTCGATGACGAGTCCGTCTTTACGAAATATTGATTTTTGTCACATACCACTGCCGAGAGTCCAGTGAGACGTAATGGCGGATTACCAAGTGCATAGCTGGACGATGGTTGGAATACCACCGGAAGATATATAACTGTTTGAAATTTAAGTGCCGTTGGTGTTGTGACGGATCCAACCAGCCGATACTCATGTATCACGTGTCTTCGTGTCGCTGTGTCAGGGATATTATCGGGCAGATTACGGACTCTCGCGCTTATATATGTGTTTATTTGCATCGCGTACACGTCGCGGTTAAATTCGAAATAAATCGGTGGATTATCGCAATGCGGGCGCGAACAATCTCAAACTGTCAAAACCGTTTATTTGGAAGTCGATCGATGTAGCCTCAATCGGAAAATTATTTATCTGTAAAACGATCCTTAAATAAATGACAAATCATTATCGATTGCGTTATTTATAGACACATGATGCATTCTGGAAAAATTGTGTACGATTGAAAAGTCCAATGAAATATTTGAGAGGTAAAAGATAATATTTGTGTACAATTTAGTGGAATAAATTGCGCGCGGGATTTTACGTTTATGAATTTTACTCTCTTTTTCCAGTAAGTTTGAAAACGAATTGATCTGAAAAGGATGAAAAATCGGCAGGTTTAATTACAATGATAATTAATTTTATTGTAAAGCACATTGTTATCAACACCAATAAGCGACTGTTAATTAATGTAAATAAAATTCTTTTCCATAGCCTTTTTCATCGTTATATGCATCGCGCGTTTCTAATTGCCGTCCGCTGACTGCGCATCGTAATTATTATTGCTTTCGATACGTTGTATTAATTTAGGTACGCGTTGCGCGTTCGTTAGTGGAGTAATATTGTCAAGGAACGGTAATAAAGTACTGTGTCGAGCGAGAGGCTTTTTCCGGCGATCATGCTTCTCGTGAACTTTCCAGCCTGTCATTACATGTTTGTCGCGTGGGCGGTTATTATTATCCGTCGATTATTATGCATATGCATAGTACGTAGCCGCATTGCAGCGTATTGCAAGCAAGATCCGCGTGTGTTGCGTGGACACGCTGCATTGTGTCCGTAATTGCGTCACGCGCGCAATGTATCTCGCAAATTGTAAAATATGAGAAAGCGCTGCGGCAATGTACGAAAAGGTCACAGTTATGTTCCTCAAGTGGATTTTCATAAAAAATGCATTTTACGTGGAAATTACTTGCGGTGCCATTTTTGTACGAGAGAGTTTTATATGAATATATGTATATATATTTTATAAGGATTTGTTTCAGATATACTTCTTACGTGAAGTTGATTCGAGATTTAAATTTTTAGAATGGAAAATTAATGACGGTGATAAATGCATTACATTATATTTTTAATGAAGATTTTTGACGAAAATTTTGTTTTTTACTGAAAATATATTTTATACGCAGATGCAACTATATATCTCTTTTGCGAGAAAATATAAATCTTTTTTATGATATAATTATTATGCATGTTATACAAAAATGAGATACTAACGATGTATCGTAATAATAAATTAATTATTGAACAAAGTACTAAAATAATTAATGAGAAATATAATTAATGAGTAAAAAATATAACGATAATAAAACTAGAGTAAATTGATTTCAAGCTTCTGATTAAAAAATATAGCGACTGTAATGGATGGTGCCTCCATATTTATTGGCTACTGGCAGTTACGCGTCGGCAATGCTAACAGTTGGTTACTTCCATGCCGATCTATATATAAAACACGCGAAAGTGCGTGAACGAACGTGGACGCGGTACTAAATACGCACGCGAGAGCACGTGGTTCCGCATTCTGTGTCGCGGGCGAAATAGTCCGCCACATCTCATTCCGCGCTAAATCTCAATTAAAAACAGATCTGAATTTCTGACGCTGCAGATTCATATATCTAGATAGACTAGATTAATCTTTACACGCGTAATATTCGTCAAAATTCATTCTAACTTCCGCACTTCGTGCCTAAATTCTTGGCGATTAGCCTTATAACGCCGCCAAAAATTCGAAAATCTTATTCGTTCCTACAAGCGCGTTCTAATTCCTATCTAGTGGGAGAGGAAATGAAAATTTATTAAGGGATAACATATTCCAATATGTATGTATTAAAATTCCATTCCATATTCGAATTAGTAAGTGTCTAAATATTTTATATTCTTGGTCTATTTTATCAAATTTATGATTTAAAGTATTTTTAAACTAATTTAGTCTTTAAATTCTGCTTAAAAAAATATTAATCTTATTTAAAAAAATTTGTTTACCAACTTCAAAATTTTATTATTTATAATAATTACGATTTATTTAATTCGTGACAAGTTCTGGAGTTTGAATATACTCTCTAAAAGATTAATCACATAGAGTCGTGCCCAAATTTACTTTTATTCCGAATGGAAAAATCTAATTTTATGTTCGTATTGTAATGTATTTTCTCATAATTTTTTTTTCTGATTATTTTTTTTCTGGTCACATTCGCGAAGTTTTTTACCAATGGTGATGCATTATCCGATGTCCGGGACAGTGAGCGCGTTGTATATCAAGGGAATTTGTTTGTTATCGCTGGGAACGCGGAATATCAACTGTGTGCTTTGAATTTGGACGATTAATCACAACCGCCTGACTCTGCATACCTACACTACATACGTTGCTTTTCGTGCAATATCGATCCGCGACAAATGCAGATTGATCACGTAGGTAGGTGGTGCGCGCCTTCTCGCTTTCAGACTTTTAAAGAATCGCGTGGACTAACATCGAATTTTCAGTATCGGATTAGACATGATGCGAAACCGATTTTGCAATTAAAGGAGACCTACTGAAAGGATGCATAAGCATTGAATTTCAAATATCATATTCCAGAGTTCAAAACTAATATAGACATAAATATAATTATTTTTTTATTAACTTTAGTTTGTAATAATAACTTAAATTTTTATATAATGATAATTTTATACAATAATAGTTTTTATAATATTAATTTAATTAAATTTATCTTGCCATTCTTAAGTTGTAATAATATTTCTACAATAAGAAATAACAGAGAAAGAGAAGGTATCATTAATTATGCTCGTAATTTCTGGAATTTTCCGTTAATTATGCTCGCAATAAATACAGCCATTCCCGCATCTCCCGTCCCACATTTCGCGTCGATGTATGCAAATCTAAACAGCGAACTGTATTTTGAAATTGTGATAAACGAGCGGGATAGATTTTTGTGTACAAAAGCTAAATCATATAATCCGTTATCTGTGTTTCTGCAGAAGAAAAACTTCGATATGATCACAAATTACTGTCATCTAAGGGGGAAAATATGCTTTGCGGGATAAAACTTAGCACTTTTATACCAATAATTCTTCATTTCCATTTTTACTAACGATGTTTGCCATACATCGTATTTGTAGACGTATAAAACGTGAAGAATAGACGTATGAAACTGAAGATTTATTTATGATTGAGAATAATATTATATAGTAAAATCTAAGTTGTTATTTGTAGCATAATTATATATCAAATTTTTTATTGTCTTTTTTTTATATATTTAGTAATAATTTCTAAATTCTCTCCATCGTTAGTATAGAGTTATGAACAGATGAAAGTATCCCTATTTCGGCTTTATGAGGAAATAACACAAGTAATGTTCGTAAAGGTCAGGTTTATTAGACAGCTGATATACCGACTTGCGTCGAGAGAACAAGGGAAAACTTCTACCTATATGTTCCAAAACATGTCCTATCTTGTAGCAGGTACGTGTGAATCGTGATCGTATCTGAATATTTTATACTCCCAATGCGAATTACCGCCGTGATTTATAACGTACTAAATAAATAGAAAGTATCTGTACTCTGCGTCATGATCTCCTTTTGCGACAGAAGAACAAAAGAATTGCATAAAGAAATGCATAAAAAATTGCATAGATATATAAATTGATGAATTATTTCATGAATCTTTCTGAACTTTCCTTAATTGCGGTTGGATTTATGCTTGTATAATAAGAATATATGCGCATGTTATTGAGGTTATTACATTCTAAATGCATAACAGTAACGGTAATTGGTTTACTCTTACAAATAAAAGTTTCCATAAGCGTTAAGGAAGCGTAAAAGGATTTCTTTTTCACACGTACATGATTTTACTCGCAATACTGTTCAGTTTCGAGGCAATACACGCGGGTGTGAAAAACACCTGCAAAGCTTCCTTCGTAGACATTTGAAGCGCAGTATTCTTCAAATTTCATCGTGCACGTATACTCTAGCAGTGAAATCATCTGAATGTTTCAAGAACTTTGCCCGGCAAACGTTTTACGGATAAAAGCCACGGTGTTTGTGGCCCTATATTTTTCATTCAATGGGATTTCCATTTGGGTAAAGGTCAGAGATCATATATATGAATGGCAGATTTTTTTTCGCCGATTAACAGCACTGGATTTTTGATATTTGTGCTCACGCTCGAAATATCCGATAATCGAATATCGGAAACTAATAAAGTATACCAAGAAATATTGCCGAGGGACGTGATTGAAATGTTTTACTTCAGGGTCGGTTCTGAAGCGAAGATAATTTTTATAACCGGAAATAAGAAGTATCCATTTCTGAAATCGCCAGCAAAATCTTTAGTATCGGGTTGGAATCTACTGAAAGAGATCCGAACGTATAAATTTTCAGTCTTGGATGCAGTATCTCAATGAAATTGGAATAACTTGCCATAAACCGAAAAACATTTGTATTAAAAATTCTTTTATGTTTTTATTAGAAGGAAATCGGAAAATACACGGAAAGAACAATTTTGCTGAAATATCTACAAATTTAGGTAGATACAGATCTAAAAATAATTCTATTAAATAAAATAATTACATAGAAACTTCAAACATGATGAGGAATGTTGCAAGAAATTTTGATATTCTAGCAGTCAGTTTAAACATTCCTACACAATAAAAAAATTTGTGTATTTGTGTTGAAAACGGTCCACTCACGTTCTGTGTTAAGTTTGTGTTGAATTTTTTAACATAAGTATTTCATTGTTGATTTAACATAATGTGATTATGTTATATTTAAAGATTTTGTGTAAAAATTGATATTCAACGTTTCTTAGTGTCAAAATGACATAATTTATGAGTAAGTGAACAAGCAACATAAAAATAATGTGTTTTAAAATGTTAATTCTAAGTCAAATGAATGAAATATGTGTTAATTTTTCACATATTAATATTAATTTTCTGAAAAAAATATGTTTCCACGGTTTGTTTACAAAACGTAACATTCTGTTGATATTATCTTTCTTCGTATTTATTCTCTTACATAATATTTGTGTTACCTTCTAACATATTCATCTTATGCAAAATTAACTAAAAAATTTGAGTGGACCGTTTGCGACATGCGATTTAAATTCGACACATTTTTTCCAACAGTGTACATAAATATTTTGATATATAAGTCCAATCAAATTATGTTTAGATTTGTATCTATAGCTAAATTTTTCTGATACTTCAGCGCAAAATTGTTCCGTGTAGAAAGAGACAAAGAGAGGGACGGGGAGGGGGGAGGGGGGAGAGAGAGAGAGAGTATATGTGTGTGTATAAGCGCGCTCGGCATAAAATTTTAATGCAAAAACAATAAAACAAGAGAAAACACCTTGCACGGCTGAAAGCATCGAATATTCTCCAATACTCTCCGGGGAAAATTTTTGAATCGTGATAGATACTCCCCTTCTGAAACATATTACGGCGGAAGATAACGCGGTCTTCTATCATCACATCCACCTGTTCGACATATCAATTTTATACAGATGCGGCCGCGGGAGAATGTTCATGCGCTTTCACCTATTCTTATTCGCAACTTCTTCCTTGATGCATTTTGTCGACAAACTGCATTTTCGCTCGACGCGTAAATCTTCGGCGAGATCCACAGTTTCCACAAGTTTTGTGCAGAGAACACCCGTTGGGTGTGTCGCGCACTATGACTTTATTACACCTCGCGCATCTTACTTAAGTCTTTGTGCGAACATTTAAATATTACTCTACGCGCAACTCTAGGTGCAACTTTGCATCCGGTGCATCTCGCTCAAAAGACGCGTAAATGCGAAACATCGAGGCTTTGAGTTAGATGACGTCAGTCAGAGTTTAGTGATGCAGCTCTCATGGTTATGACACTTATGCGTGATATACATGCGGAATACGTGCACCGTAGTATGCACACCATTGTTACCTGTAATAGCGTAACTTGGTGATATTTCACACGATTATAAATTAAGGAGACAATACCCCAATGAAGTTATATTAGTAATATATTAGTGATATATTAGCAAAAATGTGCTCGAGTGGAGAAAAGCAAATTGAGAATTAGTAATATTTTATCACAAATATAGCTATTATTTTGTTTTCTTTTTTCTTTCATAATATGGAGAACTCGTAATATTTCATATTATAATGGCGCAATAAAACTGAAAGATTTCATTGTTATACAAAATACCGAGGTAAATGTAGTCCGTAAATATTTCTGCAACTTTGATAGAAAGCCGTATACACTCATTTTACTATTTGTGAAAACGCTCAACGTTGGCTGGTGGTATCATTTAATAAAACCGGGTTTAAGTGTGGTAAAGCACGCTCCTCGGAATATTCATAAAGCGTGCTAGCTGCGAGATTCGCGGAAAAATACAGATGTATAATTTGAGGACAAAATACAACGTGCACCGGAATATTTGAGCCGTCATTGCAATTCTATTAGTCCTTGGGAAAAATAAATTTCTCTCTTTGTAATGGATATAATAATTTAGCATATAGCTTTTCCAATTTGAATTATTGCGGAACTTCTTGTGTAGTTGAGATATATTTGCATTTAAATTAATAATACTATTCAATACCGAAATTCTCTCCAAAGTGTTATGAAGTATAGGGTAACTCCGGTATATACGCCGCACCTATCAAAAACTTCATTTATTAAGTATTATTTACTATGTTTAAAATAAATGAACTATCAGTAAAAACTTTGTACCGTCTACTACTATGAAAAAAATATTAGAAATCCGAAATATTTAATTTTCGTATTAAAAAATAAACCTTTTGAAATCTTGCATTTTTGCTATGTATAGATAATGGGTGGGATATATGGCAAAAATGCACGGGTTTCAACAAACGAAAGCAAAGAATACGAAAGCAAAGCACTTGTATTTTGCTATACAACATGCTTTAATATTCCTCTACACGTAGGTATGTATCACGAAATAACCACTAGGTCTTTTACACGCCTTACGGTAATCATTTTATGTAGATTATAATTTATGATAATGCTACTTGTTACACACACAGTGACAAATCGATTCAACTCACAATAATTTCATTAATATTAACAGTAAGAAGCTGAAATTATAACTCAATATATATATAACATAAAGGCATGTAACAGAATAGTTGCGAAAAAATTACCCCCACTCCTTCTATTTTTTCTGACTTCCGCCGCGTAAATCCCAGCGCGGCGTATATACCGGAGTTACCCTATATTTTGAAAATTTTTTTTCGCTGAACACGATGCCGTTGGCAGAATTTGCGTAGCGCTTCAGAATTTTCAGTAAATTACAAGCAAAATGGGCCAAGCTATCATAGCGCTTTGGAAAAAAAAAGTTTTTTTTGTCGAAGTGTAATGAAAAAAACTCAAAGATTCTTGTATTATAAACAATATCTGAAAAATATATATCTCTGATATAAAGATTGCTTCTAATGTCATTTATATAAGGCAAAAATCTCTATTAAATTAACTCACACGAATATATCTTAATTGCACAAAACCTCACGCAATAATTCAAATTATAAGAGCCATTGTGTGTTCATATTTATATGCACGTCAAGTCATGATTTAGGAGCGTAGAAACGACGTCCTACACTGTAAGTTACAGCGTAATTAAGTTGCCGGGATGATACTTTCGCACGTTCGTAATTTACTTCCCACGCACCTTATTTGAAGCATTCCGGAACGGGAAAAAATGCAAGGCCGCGTATTCGTCGAATTACATTCCTTTCGTGAAATCCTTGCTTTTTCCGAATTTACGTTGGAATATTCCGCGCATTGCCCATTTTTTGTGGGGTCACTTCTTGTGATTCGGACAGAAAGTATTAATGTTTTACGCGGTTCCGGGTTTTATGGACAGCGCGCGTAATTAATTCGCAGAGCAAATAGAACGGGCGAACGCACTACGTATTTACCTGGGATCTCTTTACACGTAAAGCAATAAATTTAGTTAAATTTACGAAATTTACAAAAGCGTTTATCTCATGAATAAAAAATTGTATAAAATAATCCACCCTGTTCTGACTATGTGAAAACCCGTATTTACAGTCATTATGTGAATCTTGTATAAAAAAGCGTATCACGAGATAAAATTTTTTATCTTGATACATTATAGACAATTCGGTATGTACCTACACATTGTGATTAGATAGAGCACTTAATTATGAGAAGCGATTATATTCTCATGAAACCAAACATCATTAAAGCATAGATGAGAAACGTTCTCTGCAATTATGTACGCAATGAAATAGTTGTCAAGTCTTAATTTTATTAAATATCTATTTCAGTATCTCATATTAAGGTGATTCTACACGGTGACTAATACTGATCAGTAATATTGAATCAATAATACTGACAGTATCCATTAATATTTTTAGTATTTTTACAACTACGCATCAGTATTAATGACAATATATTTTACTTTAGTTTTACGTATATTATTTATTGTACTGTAACATACTGTAACATGGATATGGCTATAATAAAGCGATACTGATAATGCTCGACAATTAAAATCCAGATCTAGAAATAAATACAATTAATATATAATATCGACACCAAATATCAGAAAGATATTTAACCCTTACCGTACCATCTACAATTTGGTGCCTCATTCATACCATCAAGGGTCACTTCAAATCTCTTCGTTTTTTCCCCCCCCCCCCCTCTTCAAAATAATTTTAAAAATCTCTAAAAATTCACCAACATACTTTCTAGAATAAATATTGACTCTTTATTTTGGAAAATAATAAAATGTAGTATAATTTATAATTACCGAAAGGTTCAAAGAAACTTGCATGAACAGGAATCGCTCGGTCACTAGTTACCCATATTAGTACGGTGAGGGTTAAGATTATAGCGCTCATAATAAAAATAATTATTAATTATATATTTTAATTATTTCTACGCAGTTAATTCCAATTTTTGATCGTGCCTACTCAAAGTTAATCAATTGCGCAAAATACTTGCTTCTCTCGACAAGGATGTAGTCAATATGTTTATTATCATTAATCTCAAGAGTTGACTGACCGCGCGGGTTGATAGTTCGCGGTTCTTTGTTTTCTTAATCGTCGTGGAAAATAATCGTATTTTCCCGGACAATATGACGACACACGCAGCGATTCATTCTGTTTCCTGCCAGCTCGAATCTCGGCACGTAAATGATAGTGCGGCCGGCGGCGGACTGGCTTTGTGTACCGAGCGCACGCCGTTACGCCGTTACGCTACCAAAACAAACATCAATGCCGCGAGCCAGTCAGCCTCGCTTCCTCGAAATGCTTACCGTTATTGCAAAATAAACATATGCAAAATTTCGAACTAATTGTCACAATCTGCAATTAATATAACGCGGTTTCTTGTTCCTCGAAAGACGCCACACACACATCCGGCGATTTATATAATATATGTATATTTATATAATATTATTTCGCACGTTATCGATCTCAGAATTATGCGAGTCGCATTTAAAGAAATCCTAAGGCAAAGGCCGAACTCCAGTGATGTCGATAAAATCAATTTTTTAATTTCAAAGTAAAAATATTGATAATAGT
This sequence comes from Trachymyrmex cornetzi, assembly GCF_001594075.2. NCBI lineage: Eukaryota > Metazoa > Arthropoda > Insecta > Hymenoptera > Formicidae > Trachymyrmex > Trachymyrmex cornetzi. Next base: position 2,536,723 of record NW_017296956.1, read on the forward strand.
GATATCTTTCATTCAGTTTCTTAAAATGTAAAATTTACGTTATTAATCTATCTTATTCAAATGCGTACATTTGTTCTTATCTAATATACTGCAACGTCATCTCTTGCAAGGTCTTTTGCAAGAGAAAAATATTAATACCTACTGCTATTTACACACAATATTGCTCATCTTTTTATCACTCTTTATTTCTGTTTGCATTTATAAAATATAATTAACAATTTTTTTTCTAGACTTTTAATCTTAGTTCTAATTGCACGATAATTTGATGTTTTGATGTTTTCCAGCAAGAGTATATCATAGTGATCATTTCATCTTTGTTTAACTATAAGAATGTAATGATTGACTAAGTTACACAGTATTATCTATCTACAGTGAGAGCAAAAAGTATTCGTACAAGGAATTTTTTTATAAAAAGAGTCTTATTTGTAAAAAATAAACATTTATTAGCAATTTTATACAATGAATATATTCTGTTCTAACATAAGTAGACGAGCTTTGCATGTATTCCAGATTTTAGAAGCTAAATTTCTCGACTGTACGAATACTTTTTGAGGATCCAAACAATAGGATTTTTAATTTTCGCTTATTTTTCAAATCACATATTTTCTATAATCAATATATACATCTTTTTGGTATATATAATTTTAAGAAACATACAATCTATTGTATTTTTTATGAATAAATTGTTAACTACCTAGCAAGAAATAATCGTCAACTAAACGTCGAATCGACATCGAATTAGTGTTGAAATCATCGTATCGACATCGATTCGATGACTCATTTCTCGCTGGATAATATTTACTTTTTAAGAATAAAGTTTTAAAAATATTTTCTTTATACGAATACTTTTTGCACTCACTGTATATCTCTGAAAAGCACTTTTCTGTCTCTTCGATATCTGACAATGAGTGAATCAATCGCATGAGATATCGTTGATGATATGAGTTAGATATGTTTATGAATTTGAGTTAGTGATCGCTTAATAACTATGAAATACAATGATGTTTCGTAGCATTTGATATCTACACGTTTCGCGGGATAATGTGATGGCAAACTAAGCGGCTTTCATTACGCGAGTGACGCACGATGGCTTTGTTGCGAAAACAAACCGCCGAACAAGGCCAATGTCCAATATATCATGAAATAAATATTCATACGCTAAATATTTTATTGTTTACGCTTTAAATTAATTACGATAAATGATTTATTACATAGCTTGTGCGTGCATTTTATTTCGTGATTATTTATTTGTTTAGGATAATGATTAATTCTCTTAAATGCGATTTGTTTGATTCTTTTTTTACGGCAATTTGTTTGATTCTAAAAGATGTGAATGAGATGTGAAGGGCATATAAGATGACTCAATTGAGCGTGTATGAAAGAACTATAATAGGATATATTAATTGTATAAAAATTGTTTGATTCTCTTTTTAATGGCAATTTATAATAAATGGCTCGTTAATTAATTTAAGAAACATTTGTCTTTGTTTTGGGTGAGAACACGCTTTTTTATGTAAATTAAGTTGTTAATACTTCTTAATTTTTTTTTATTTATTAAAAGAATAAAATTGTACGATCAATAAATCGTAAACTTTAGATTAGAACATCTGTTTTGTTTACAAAAAATTTTGTAATAAATGTCTTGTGTTCTTTTACTCTTTTTTTTTCTTAATTTAAAAAGTTAGTTTTGCTAAAATATTAAAAAATTTAGCTAAATACGGATCTGAAAATAATTTTGTTGGATCATTATTTATAATAATTATGAAGGACGCTTCAAGCTGGTTACTAAAATGTCAAATACATATTTTTGCAGCATTGCTCATGCATGTTTTCTACATAATTATTTTGGCAGTCCAATTATTTTCAGATCTGTATTTATTTAAATTTTTAAACACTTCAGTAAAATCCTTTCTGTATAAAAATTTACGTAATTTTACTGCTCTTTGGACGCGCGCGCGTTCTAAAAGATTAGAAAGAAAATAATATAATATAATATAATAATCTCCACAAGAGAATGCTTTTAAGCTTAAATTTTCTTTATTTGCCCATCTTAAAGCAAAGAGAGAAAGAAATGGGACTGTTTGACGCAACATGCAATTCAATATTTTTGCGTCGAAATAGCTGCTTGATTTATAACTTCGAGCCTTTCGGTAGATACTGCCACTCTCTTTCCACGTCTTATCGTCCTCGAACTTGTAATAACCGAAAAGAGCATAATCCCAATTTTGCACTTTGCCGCTGATGGCAGGCGTCATTCCGTGTTAGGACGGCAGATAGGAGTCTTATTTCCGACGACGACATTACAAATCCATTACGAGTGTCGAAGAACCCTTAATCTTATCCGTAATTGCAGTTGCACAGTCGATAACTCCCCTTAATAGACACACATACATGGACAAAATGTGAAGGGTGTATCGATTCCCTTTCAGCTGCGACTTTAACATCATCTATTTCAGAAAAATATATCAGTGAGACACGGTCGGAAATTCGATAAACTATACGAACTCGAAGATAAGTATATGGATCTATGTTCTTGCAAATTTTTAGAGAGTTAGTCGCTACGAATTTGCAGTCACTTCGACTACAGTTTTAAGATAAGCATTGTGCAAATCTGATAGCCTTCAGATATCAGAACTTTGACAGACTTAAAAGTTTGAAGAATTCTCTCTCTCTCTTTCTCTCTCCTTTTCTCTCGAATATCTCTCTTTCCAGAATTTATAACAAAGCTTTCTGGGAATATTTTAAGAATTTCGAGATTTTATGCGTTAAAATATAAGAGCAAAATTAATGCAAATGTATGTAAGTTCACAACACAGATTAAATTTGCATTTAAAAGTAATGAGTAATATTTATCCTAACTATTTGAATTTTTACGAATTTAGAGTATTCCGTGCCACTGTTTATGTTATAGTAACATACCGCAATCTGGATTTACTCTATGGATAATTTCAGCACATGAAAAAGGTATTTAAATTTTGCATATTCTGCATAATTTAACATTTCATTCGGTTTTTAAATCCTACTTAACCTAATTCGTAGAATAAAGCATTAAAATCCGCGGTAACCCTCTCGGTTTGTGGTATGCAATGCGCGCAAACTTCATAAAGATAAATCACTGTTTCGAGATGCGACAGCTGCGGTTATTTCGAGAATAAAAAAAAATTCATTTAGCTTCTCGTGAAGAAATTTTATGTAAATTTTCAACTCTGAGGATTACCTCCCTCGAGATTCGCGTATTAAAAGTTCATAACTTGTGACATATAATTGTTCAAGACCTTTAAACTTTTGTAGCTCGTAATAATATTCTTCAAGTGACAATATCGAGCGGACCAAGCGGGTTCACGATTACACGGGACAACATGGGTCGCATATCGAACATCGATGACACTCGCGCCGATCGATAGCTAGCGAAGTGAAGTATAAGCTCTTTACAACAGAACGTCGAAGGATCAAGGAGGATGAAATCCGGATTTTCGGAAAGCTGTATGGAGAGAAATGGAGAGAAATGGAGAGAGAGAGAGAGAGAGAGAGAAAGATCACCTTGCATGCTCAACCGCCGCCGCCGTTACCATCGTTACATCCACCGTCGTAGGTTGCAGTTTGCACTGTACAAAGTATTCGCCGCATTGCTCGCATTGAGAGAGTGCATGGGCTTTATGGGTTTCGCGGAAGGGCCCGCCTGCTTTACGGCACGCGATTATGATCGGCCAGTTGCTACTTGTTGAACAACAATTTCGTTTGGCTAACGCTCTCGTCGCGATAGATAGCGGAGTAGAGGTAACTTTGTGCAGCCGTTCGTTAACTATTTCGTATACACTGTGCATCATTAACTATTCCGTTGTAAGAAGGAAGTTCCTGCACGGCCGGCTGGTCAGTGAAATAGTACATCTTCCACATCTTGCGGGAAGAATGGTTGTTAGTATTTTGTGAAGGTTTAAGAATATTCATGTTCAAAATATAATCATGATGACATTGTCTGTCTAACATCTTTTAACGTGGTAGTAAAATATATACAGTAAAGTCTGTAAATAAGATATAATTTATGAAACCTTCTCTTTTAAAATACTTAACGTGCGCATTTCTAACAATACGACCGGTTTTTATGACCGCACACGACGTACGCGAAAGGTCGCGTGGTTGATTTATCGCTTTCGGAATGGCCGAAACGTTACACACATGGCACATATTTGTTGTTAGTTAATTACGAATTTTTAGTATCGTGCAAAATTAATGGAAACGCTAGGGAAAGTAATTATCTGTAGTTACCGCTTGTTGGACAGCAAAGCGCCAGGCTTCCATGTAGTTACCACGATAACTTCTTGAATTTCTCAGGCCATTAGCTATCCCGTTAGCAGTCTATTAATTTGCGTGACACGCTGAATTAGGATCCAAGCGGGATCCAGTTTAGAAACTCGGATACAAAGTGGTACCTAGTGAATTTATTCGCCCATCCTCGAGATGCACAATTGCGTCCCGTTCGCGAAATCTTTGAATATTTTGAAAATCCCTTTTCATTCAAATCTTCCTAATTGGCTCGGGGATGGAAATCAATGATACACCAAATTCGCAACGGCTGTATCTTGCGCTGACCTTAATGGGATTTGCCTCGAACGGGTAACTCGGCAATACGAGGTCGACGGTTATCTTTGTACGACCTCCGCTCGCGATAAGGTGCACCCGATGTTACTCCGAAATACATAACCGCTCTTCAGATAAACCCGTGCGCCTCCTCTTCCGGGTATGAACATTACCGTTAGATGCATCGACATCAGCTATTCGATTCACATTGTTGCCTTCGAGAGATAATGACGATCACGTACGATTTTTTCCCTTCACGTTGTTAAACTCGCGTTATAAGGTTTTTGCTGTAGCGATACAATATTATTTTTTTTTCCATTGAAAACTGTTTCCATTTATATACATTAGACGTATATTAATATGGCCTACATTTACCTTGTTATATTTCAATAGAAGGTCATACGGTTGACAGAGTCGCGCTTCTTCGGTGAAAATAGAAAAAAAATCGAGAACGGGATCTTTTATTACGTTTCGAGCTTTCCCTTATTGCTTTAACATTATCTATTGGTTGAATAATGTTATTATTGGATAGAAATAAATGTATTGCTGTAATAAAATAAGGAGAGATAAAAAACTATTGTATTTTTTTATTTAAATCTTTCTTCCTTTGAAAATTTCCATTCGCATTTCTGAGTTCGATGTCGTCCTATAGATGGTTAATCGTGTACGCGAAATGGTCTTTCTCGAAAACGCATATCGCCATGTGCACAACGGGTCTCTTAGAAGTGCACAAAATAACGTAATACCGGAAGAATGTCTCCCGTGAGCCTCCAGGGAAATACAAAGCAGATCCTCCTTGTAGCACAGATCTACGTCACTCTGGAGAGCCTCGGCTCCTCGACTTTTTTCCTGACCCGTGTCACGTGCCGCTCGTTGGAAAGTTTTCCGTATTCTCTTCCCACTTGATACGACGCGGAACAACCTTTTCGCGTATGCAGGCCAGTCGCTGGAAAATGTCTCTCTCTCTTTCGGAATGGCTTAATTACCAGATGGCTTTGGTCTTTATATCTGTGAAATATGATTATTAACAAATGCGGTTGGTCTTTAACTCTCGCAAAACCCTTCTAGGTACTTGGAATCTCTGAATTTCCTTTTGCTTTACAGTAATTAGTGCCTGAATTACCGGTGTTTAGTATCTAATGTTTATGGCATTTTAGTTTCTCATGGAAAATAGTGATACCGAAATAACAGGTTTTCTCTTTCTCTCATCATATATGTACGTGTATGATAAATGTAAATTACAAATAGGCATATATTGATGCGTTAACAATTAGTCGAAATATTTTTCATGAAATATATAGTATTTCCGCATATTTGAAGCTTTGTAAACGATCTTTGAAACGGCTCAATTCATCGCTGATCAGAATTTCCCTTGCAAATGTTCTTCTGTGATAACAAAAAGATTTAATAATTTATTTCAGTCTTCATTTAAATTCATTCTGCGATCTATATAATTTAGCCACATGATTTAATATCGAAATCTTTCGATTTTTGAATAGCCAATATCTTGAGCCCCAGTTATTTCCTTCTTCAAATATTGGGTCGTTGGATATGAAATGTCAAATTTTGAAAGTTTGATCTTTGCAAAACGCCCTTATGCGACAAACGCTTAATGGATCATTGCGTTTTACAAGCTTAAAAATTTTCAAGTTTGTTGAATTTCGTCGAAGCGAAATTGAAAAGGTGAATAAAATCTCGGGGTGAAAATTTTAAGAATAGATAGTTACAGTTATTTTATTACTTAAACTTCGCGTAAGTAACTTTATGTGGGTTACCTAATTAACGTAACTAATGTAAGTACTTTAACGGAGAATTGAGTAGTTAAGATTTAATTAATTACGTTATTTAATATTGAAACTTGGTAAATTGCGGAAAGACGACGCGCGATTAAAGTTTCAAACGAGGAAATATCATTTCAATGTTTTTCGGCAAGCAATACGCCGTCCATCAAACCCGCACACTAACGTGATCCTGCTTTTCCAATTTCCTGGAATTATTCGGGGATCGTAGACGTAAACTCAATGTTTCACGTACTCCATTGTAATGCCTTTAACACCGAAACAATGACCGCCGAAATGCAGCTCCGAATACAACTCCATCGAGAGAGCCTTCAGTGATTCCGCCGAAAGTAGTGAGTGCACGTTGACCTTAATCGTGTCTCTCTATGTGTGCGTTGTGCATGTCTGTGAGTTAGGAAAGCGGATGATTATGGTCAGCAGCATTCCACAGAATACTGGGGTGGAGTTTTACCTTCTTACCTTTGAGGGAGTAACAGAGATCTCTGAAATTGAGCCCACACGCGCAGACTTCGGGGATCGTTTTATACTCTATATCGTCTGCGTGCCTCGAATTTTCTTGCGCTTTTACTTGCTTTACCCAAGATGATACGACACGTACATAGTAAATTATGCGAAATGACGAATATTTCTCAAATAATGAATAAACATTAATTTTCGATTTTTAATTATGTTAATTGATATAAAAAATTTATTACTATTGCAGAATAAAGTTAAAGAGTTTTTTTTAATATGAGATATATTTTTGTAACTTAGCGACTTAGCGTTATATAAAAAAAAAAAGTAAATGGTACCTTTATTTTTATATTTTTATATTCCAACATTCCATATGATCGTCGTATGCTTTAATTAAAATCTCTTGCTTTCACACACATAAATATATTTTATATAATTTTTACTTCTAAATAATTCACTTTTTTATCTGTTTTGTCAATTTTCTCAAAATAATAAATAACGCAACACTTTTAAATTTAAAATTTTTTATAATAAATAATACATAGAAAGAGATTAAATAAAATACGTTACATAAAATTGTCAAATTTACCACAAAATATATGGAGATTATACAGGCCATAGTTTTCTCCTCGGGACGGATAGCGACGTGACATTTTATATTCGTAAAAAAGGCGAGAACAGGAAGAAAAGGGCGCGCGCGGTAGGTCAGTTATGATGCCAGATTTCAGTAAGGCCGAAAAAAAATGAGCTGGCGTCTCCCGGATTTTCCGCCGCTTCTCTCCGTAGAGACTTCCCTCCACGTCTCATGCGGCACCCATTTATCTTGTCCTCGTAACCGACACTCCCGTCTTTCTTCCCTCTCGAGTGCGAGACGCATTTCGTGGCTCGCGCTACGACAACCGCGTGCGGGAAAGTAATGCGTGCGAGGCTGTATCACACGCTTTCCAGGATCGTTCTCACGAGGCGATGTCCATATCCGACACTCGACCCGACGAATTTCCCCCGAGAAATTGGCAGCAAAATTGAGACTTCTTCCGTCGGCTATTGCTCGCCCGGGTTTCTGGTATTCGCGTTTCATACACGCTCGTATCCCCCGCGCTCCTCGCTGCAGCTTACATCAGTGTTGTTCAATTAGTGTCTGGCTGTACTGTCGAGCTGCACTCAGAGAGTTTCCCCAGTCCCGATCTCGCTAGATTCTCCGAGAAGATCCGCCGGAAATTAGATTTTCGACAACTTCAACTGCCCGAAAAATAAGATTACCTCGAGTACAACAAAATTTAATTTCGGCCCTTCAGACAGAAATGGGTAAACATTCTTGTTCTACAGCCGCACTATACCTACCTATTGCGCCAAGAAATAATTTTACACTGAGAGAAAAATGTTTGGTATTTGTAACTATAATTGCATGTTACTATAATTATGACTAAAATGACTATATAATTATAGTTATTATAACCATAAAATAGTTGAAATTACTATAAAAATAATTCAAGCAACTATAATTTTTATGGTAATTTCAACTATTTTATGACTATAATAACTATAATTATAGTCATTTTAGGTATATACATAGTTACTGTTATTATTATTATAGCAATAATAATCATAATTATAATAATATATAGTTATAGTTACAAATACAAAACATTTTGCTCTCAGTGTAATTACATTTCGATGTACGTGAGTCATGATTGATAACGTAATCGGAAAATTCATACGTGTAGATGCTTACGGATGTTCCATTAATTTTTTATCAATTATGTGCTGATAAGTACTGCGCCTTAAAATTTAATGATGTATCGATATAAGTATCAAGATACCTATTTTAGTAAAGTAACGTTATAGTCACTTTACATTTTGTCTTCGATTAAACAATAAACGTTTAGTTACCTGGAAACTTCGATCTTTCAATATTTTTTTATGCGAAACAAAGAGCTCTTTACTGTTTCTTAGCGAAATATTAATATGATAAAAGCAATAGCTAAACCACAAAATATTTTTGGAATTTTATTTTCAGCGAAAATAATGAATTTACCGATATAAACCATGTTACATATATATAGGTCTAAGTACATATCGTAATAGCTGATGGGTTTATTTATTGTCAATATTCGCGAGTGGAGTAATCACATATAAATTATAACTTTAGAATTCACAGTTCAAATTTAGAGGATCTAGGTTACTACATGAAAGTTCACGAGTTGAGAACTTGAAGTTTAGAGATTAGGGACGGGAGTGTGTTAAGATTGAAATCACGAGTTGAGAGTCAAATTTACCTATGTACATCGGAGTTTGGGAAGATAACATTCGCAATAATTTAAGAGCTTTCAGTGGCCAGATTAGTACGTAACAATTGAATCTTTTGCAATAATATGAATACATTTTTTTAAACATCTTAAAGAATATATTAATCACGATCTATGAATTACTACTTTTGTTTTTAGTGTTCTTCAACCAGTATCTATTATCTACGTACTTACTGAAGATGGCTCAAAATTGAACGGAAACGTAATGTTTTTAAATTTTTATTACCTTTTTGGTATACTCTGGGTATGGCTTTCTTTTTTTAATATTTTTTCTGTTGCTTATAACTTTTCATTAATAAAAATACATTTGCTTGGTATCGTTATGTCCTTTAATATCTAGCGTTTCGATTGAAAAAAACATTCTTTACAATATGTTCATTTTTATGAAAGTTATAAGCAACCGAATTGAATTGGATATGCCATACTCAAGTGTGTCGTTCTCGTAGTGTGAAGGGTTAAACTCGCTACATTTGATTTATTAATTTTGCGCATTAACTTCTGCATCTGACTCCTCTATGCCCTTTTCTACGTTACTATCTAAGGAACATGAATACACTAATCCTCGCATCTGTAAATTATCATAAAATTTTTGTTGAATAAGAAGATGCGAACCTACCTATATATAATGTACCGTATTTTCTATGTGCACTGAAAAAGACTTAAATTTTAATAACATATTTATTTGATACAAAAACTGTTAATTTGATTTAACTATCACTTTTTATTGAATAAATATTTTTACTGCAAGTAAATGTTTACTTATTACCATTCAAAAAAATATATATTAAGATTTAGTAATTTTTTTTTTCATTGTGTTTTTGTCGACCTTAAATTCATCTGTCGTGTTTATAGTGTAAGTGCCAACGCTTATTAGATTCACGCGCGCATATATTGAATGCACCCCGACGAAGTGCGCCAGTATTGCACTCGGGGGAAATACCCCAGTTTTCAAATGCATCCCTGGCGCGTTGTCTTTGTATCCGTTCATGCTCTCGTGTCGAGCAAATTGATGTCGTAATTGTGGGCGCTTTATGACTTTTTTACGCTCTTTTAATCTCGCAATGGGGTTGGAGCGGGATTAGGAGCGGGATGTGCTCTGCCCGTAAATTCGGCCTCCTTCATCTCCCAACGGCACCGAAAGATCCTTGCGCGGCAAATTTTTCAACGCGGAAGACCTTGGTTTTTTTTGCATCGAAAATCCCTTGAACAACGTTCCCTTCGATTCCCTAAAGGATTTTCACGAAAACTGTCACTGGCATGCGGGCCTGAGAAATGTGGCTTTTCTCATGAAAATTTACCTGTGCAATTTTTCCTGTCTTGCGTAGTTATATAATCTTGCACAGCTTAAAATTTAAAGATATTCCGTATTCTAGAGACGCGAGTGATACGTCGCGGTCCATCCACTTTAATTTATCGCCGAGCTTTTAATAAATATATCGTTATTTATTTTTGTACGCGCGCTTGTCATTTTTCATCGTGGAACTCGCAATCTTCCAAATTTACGGCTACTTCTAACCTCGCGCTTTACTTCGTCATCAACGACATTTATGATACATTAATGAATGCTCCGTTCCATCGTGCACATTTGTTTCATGTCCCCTCTAATTAATACGGCATCTAATACGACATCACTGCGGCGTTTCTGTCTTTCGCGGTCGGTGGATCGGGCTTTGAGGTGGCTTTCGTTGTCGGTATAAAGCGAGCATTATGCCCGGAACCATCTGGCATCGAGGAGGCGAAAGAGCCAGCGTGGAATATTTATCAACAACCCGGAAAGAGCGGTTCACGGGGAGGTACATCTCCCCGCCGCGCCGCGCCGGAGAAATGTCGCTATAAATCACCGGCTCGCTTTTCAAAGCCGATCATGTTTTATGAACGAAGGCGGATTAGTCGTATTAACACGTCCGGAGATACGCGGGAATGCCAATGAATTAAATAAGATGATACGGCCTGTTTCTCCACCCCCGCGCGCGCACCCTGATTGATGTCCTTCGAAGCAGATCTATTATTACTGTCTGACCTGCTCAAGAACGAGGATTAAACCCCTCAACTCTCTCTCCTACCGACAAACTGCACTGTCACCCAACCGGGAATGGGAACGCGGGACTCGTCTGTAGACCCCCAGGCGAGTAATTCTTACCTGCACTTTGTTGCCTCGTAAATGCAAGTTACGTTATCCCCTTTCACAAACGATCCTTATCATTTATCGGCTAATCTTGGAGAAGCTCTTGTAAAGCAATCTAACATCTGTTTTATTATTTTTGTTAGATTTTTAACGTGTGTGTTCCACTATCATCAACACGAACACACGAGGGTGAGTCGTTTCGCTTCTGCTATCTACAATCAGTTATCTCTATTCTCTCTCATAATTCATCAACTGGTCTAGTTTGCAAAGTTTATTATTTCCGTCAAGATTTTTGTAAGATCTTTTTGTTCCGTAACACAATGCCTTTATTCGTATCTAACATTCAGGATATCTAATTTCGACGGTGCTAGAGCAGTCCTCCTTCACGCCTGACGTTTTTCCGTCGCGGCAGATAAGCTTCGGTAAATCACGTTTGCACCGGTACGCGGCTCAATGCGCCCCGTCCGGGCGAATGCATCTTCACAGGACAAAAGGATTACGTGCTTTCCTTATCACGATCTCGAGCGGACAAGCGGGCACGTTCTATCACTCTCTCTCTCTCTCTCTCTTCCTCTCGCGAGGCTCTGCTTTGTGCGTCGCGTCCGCGGAAGCATCCGTTCCTGAATTTATATCGCGGCCGACCCCCCGAAGGATTTCTCCTACCACGGGCATCGTATCTCGCACGGACACAAAAGGAGGTCGTCGACCCGGATCAGGTAACACCCCGGACAATTAGGTCTGTTTTTTTTATTCCTGTACACTGAAGAAAAAATTTACCAAATCTTAATATTTCTTCGAATAGTACTAAATATTCACTTACGATATATAACTAAATATTTACTCGTCAAAAAAATGATAGTTAAATCAAATTAATGATTTTTGTATCAAATAAGTTTGTTTATTTTTAGTAAATATTTACTTTAGTACTATTCGAACAAATAATTATTAAAATTTATTAGTACTTTATTTTTCAATGCATTAGACTGCACTAGAACTTTCTTTCTTGTTTCCAGCAAATATCTATTTCGCTTTAAGTTCTAAAAGATACTCTGCAGTTTAGCTCAGAAAATAGACCTTAAGTTTGCCGGTCGGACGCGTGCTTGTCGAAGAACGTAGGTCGAGTGATCGCGATGGCGACGATTTGCACGCGCGAATTCTCGCTTCTATTCATAAGCCAATCTGAAATGCAACGGATCATACATATTACATGGTGCACACTGGATGCAGCGGCGAGCGGCGCATAAAAATTTACCGGTTGTTCGCAGATACGGCGACAATTTTACATAATCCAGTGTATCTACCGTTTTTTTTCATTAAGCTGCGAAACAATTTAATCACATCGACCGTTCGATTTCTACCGGTTCTTTTTCTCAACCTGACGAATGTCGCGAGGACTCGAGCCGGCGGAAATCGAATTTCCGTTTCTATTTAATGATCGTCGTACGATATTTCGTGCTCACGCCAAGAGTCAAGCTGCTCTTTTTTGAGATTATATCACATGCAGAACGCATACATGATACATTTCATCTGGAATTAGTTTGAAAATATAGAAAAACTCATGTTACATTACAAAGAATAAGCTTAACTCTTATAACCATGACTATAATTATAGAAAAATATAAAAAATCGAATTTATCTTTTTTTACGAATAATTCAGACAGAACTTCACAAAATTAGGTATATTTGAATTTTACATAAATAAATAATTTAGCGATGACAGAATGCTCGAATAATTAAGTTCAAATTATAATTGAGTAATAGCGAATTCGGTTTGATGCACTAGTGCGCACTAGTGCATGTTAAAACCGTTGTATACCGATTTAATTGTGTAAAAGTAAAATACAAATGTTTCGAATTATAAAATATCGCTTTTATTTAATAGCAATAAAGCGTATTGAGGATTTAATCCGTTTTTATATTTATACTAAATACTTTTTACGTCTATTTGTACGTTTTTTTATTATGGCTTTAATATGCACCAGTGCATCCAATCGAATTCGCTACAAGTTAACGATTCAAACATTGAAAGAGCAGACTGTTACCCTCATTATCGAATTTTAAGTATATTATAAAATATTTTACATACAATCGCTATGACGTGATCGCGCCCTCGAGACCTCGTAGCCGGAGATTGCACTCACTCGATGGGAGACTGACAATCTCGTTCGAGACCTTATTCAGACATTTCAGGCTCCTCGATTCTCTGCGATAGTATGACTAATCGCGAGCACACGGAATAATGTACGTTGGCGCGTCTCGCGTATTCAGACTGCATTTAAACAGCGCGACGAACCGCATTTTTCCTGAATAAACGGCGTGAGTCACTAAATGCGATTCCACTAGTTGCGTGTTTTCGTCTAGTCGCATGAGAGATGTGCCGCGCAGAGAAGTCGCGGGGAAGTTACATTGGCAGCGAGCCACGTCGTGTCATCGCTCGTGCAACGCAAATTCGAGATTTCCTCGGCTGGCAGGTAAACACGCGCCCGCTGCTAAATGCTCTCAATTATCGACCATCTTGAAATAAAATGTGTTGCGACCCGTCCACACCCCGGCGCGATACTTAACACCTTCTTTGACCGTGTCGCCGCCGGGGACTCCGACGATTATATAGTTCATCTCTAGAGAATGCGCAACTTCGTCATAACCAACACGATATATACATGTATATATGTTCCATTCACATTTCTCTTCGTAAAAGTTATTCATTTAGTTTACAGTACAAACGGAAATTTTAGCAAAGAAACATTAATTTAATCATAAGAAGTTAAGAGAGCATTATATTATAACGACTTATTATAAATCACTATTTTAAGATTGATGTTTTATTAATGTACGACAAAGTGCTAATCTTCAAGTACGTTCTTGTTATTTATGTTATTCTCACGATTAAGGATTAAGGATTAAATTAGAGAGTGCTAATTGCATTGTAAATCAGTGCCAACCGAACATGTTGCAACTCTGTTTTCTCTCTAATCTGTCCTACACTCTGCTTCGTGTTACAATGTCTAGTTAGCCTAATTCCGAAGTGATTCGTTTCTCGTGTTTGACAAATTCGTAAATCGCTGTGTAATCATTTTATATAGATCTTCATTTACGTAAATCTTAATTTTATGTTGAAGATTAATAAGATTAGATGATTACTCGAGAATAAGCGATACAACGATATTTTATGCATAATGTCTAATACACATTTATATTAATATAAAATATTATAAAATCCAATCTATTTGAATTTTAAATTTATAAATTCCAATATATTTGGTTTTTAACACGAGTATATATTTAACCAAATTAATTAATTCAGTCGCGATTTAGCAATTAAATAATTAAATATGAATTTATCATGATTAGACAAGTTACAGAAATATTGCTGATATTCTAAGCTTTAAATTCCGGTTGTTTTACCTGATGAAACGAACTATAAGGCTCCGAATGAAAAATAGTAGATGGCAAAAAATCGACTTCTCGAGAAAATTTAATGTTGTCGATGCGTCTGTTAGGATGTAACATTCATGAATGGACTGAAATGCAGTTTTGCCATTTGTCTCGTGTTGCTCCTTGACCTCTCGGTTCAACCTACCTACGCCACGCAAACTTTCTGTCTGGATGCGTTGCGAGAATAGTGTGAGAACGGTTGAACTTATACCAAATACCTCGCATACGTTGTTGTTGCGCCAATGGAGATGCCCTGGAGAACGCACCAAGTAAACTTCGTTTCGATTTGCTGCGCATGATATACGACGTGCATCGATCATGTGCTCGAAATAGGTTAGCGGAAATACGAGGTGCTTCAGAACTATCGCCGCTTCCCCTTAACGACAGGTTTCAGGAATGGACTGAAAAGAATGGCGATTGCTTTAATGTTGAGTTATTGAGCGTTTTCGAAGCGACTAATTGAAGCGATTTAGAATAAAGCAAGACATCAAATAATTTTTATCTAAAATTGTTCAAAAATGTCGAGGCTGTAAAAAAAAAAAGGAACCTTTTGTAAAATGAAGTTCGAATCTATCGTAAATTAATTAACTGTGATTAAATTTATCATAAATTAATTCCATTAAAAAATATTTTGCGTTTAATACACGAGTAGAAGTTTTACATAAAAAAATACATACATTGAAATTTTTGTTTATATGATTTTTTTAAAGATCGATAGTGCATCGACTATAATTTTTTTCCTTTTAATTGCTTAATTTAGAACTCGAGATGCATTTAATTAAAGATTAACATCCTTATTTCTCGATTTTTAAGCTCCCTTCGGAGAAGCCGAGGGACGATCCACACCATAGCCTAAATCAACATGGTGTGAAAATGTTCTCCTAAAATATCCTCGCACACATCTGTTAAAGTGCATTGGTCTTTTCTGTTGCAGGAAGTGTTGCACACGATCAGTGCGCCCAGCGGGCAGGTTCAGCGCATCGTAATCTTTAAGAAAAATGGCGTGCAAGCTATGGTTGAATATCCTTTTCAATACATATTTTACTATAGTAGTGCTTTTTATTAGGTCTGTTGACGTTGCTTGTATTTTTGGCACTTATTATCTTCGCTTTCTTTTTCTTCAATGCTCGAATACATATCTCGTTTTTAGTACATAAATTTTGAGAAATTTTAAACAACGCGGACAAATCTATTGCTCACCTGCAATTTCGTTGATTTACGTTAACGATTCTCAGAAGACACCATATGACTCTCAGCTATGTAAATTAACACTTTAAATTCAGTTGTATTCGCACAGTAAATTACCGAGAAGCGTACCGCTAATGTCCTGTTTGCCAAGCATAATACTGTTTTACAACCGCAGATGTTACATGTTGTATATAAAGAATTAACAAAGAGCCATTATTACTCCCTGATGTTTAGCTCGCTGGAAATTTTTAATTTTCAAAATTGATTAAACATCTCCGTTGTCTTATATTTCACTGGAAATTCCATTAAAAATACGATTTAAATTTATTGAGGAATTTGCCATTCAAATTTTGACAAGTAAATGTACAAAGAGTTCGAAATTTAAAAAATGTCTAAAATACGAGTTCAAACAATGCCGCCGGGAAACAATTTATTTTATACAAATAAACGTTGCGTTTTCGCATGAATTTGATTTACACGGTAAACTTCAGGGCGCGTTGAACACGCGAGTCAAGGGTCACCTTCGGTGAACTCGGACCCCGCGGGATCAACTCTCCATCTGACACGCTTTCTCAAGCCGGGAAAACTTTGTCAAGACATGCACTGCCGTTACGGCGTAATGAAGATTTATAACGGGGATGTGAACTGACGGAAAGGCTCGATTTTTTTTAACGTCAACTCTTTTTCATGTATTCTGCATACGAATACGTTCAACAAGCTTTGAGCTTTATCTCGCGAGTAGCGTGTCGTATTTTCGGTGAATCTCCGCATAGAGGAGTATATATTCCGGACTATTACGATCCAAATAATAGTCAAGCCGCGTCCCGCGTGACTATAAATTCGTTAGAACTTTACGTCATGTCGGATTTATACTGCACGACGGCCACTTTGTGGGAAAACAACATTGTAATGGCACAGTGAATTCCGTGAGATTTCTGTATCGTAGGAACGCTATCATTTTATCGCGTTTGCCGTAAAACTTGGTGATGAACGTTATAATTCATGTAATTTTGTTTGTATGGTAATTTTACGTTGCATCTTTTTTTACCAATCTTTTTTTATTTATACACGGAGAGAATTTTCTTTTAAAATTTACCCTGAAAATATGGTGATTGTGGTACAATACAATATTTTAAAGATTTTTACCATCCACTTCAGTAAAATTGATCAAACTTATTTTATAAAAGCAAATTATATATAAGATATATAAGATAATATATATATAAGATATACTTTACTGTAGTTTTATTAATGAATGAGAGAGATTTATATTATAAAATTCTTCGAAATACAATGTTGTCCCACGACTGTCATATTTTCAAGGTAAATTCTAAGAAAAAATTCTCTCCGTGTAATAGTATTAAGGAGATACGAAAGTTTAAATAAGGCGAAGTAATTTTAAATTTAATTGTCATTTCACGAAAAGAACGATTTTGCTGACGCGTATTTAAAAATTTAGGTAGTTTTAGATCTGAAAATAATTTTGTTGGTCCATAATTGGAGAATAATTATGTAGAGAATAATGATCAATTATCTAAATCTGAATCAGCGGATACCAATCTCAAGTATGTCACTGGGTAATCAATAAATTCGCAATAAAATTTAATTAAAAAATCACTGAAACGTGGAATTTCTAATCTAGGTAATTTTATTTTAGTGTATAAACTTAATATATATAGTATTGGAACGTGAAAATATATAGTCTTTTAATTATATATAATACTCAAACTCTCTCTCTTTTTCACTTGAATTTTATTGATTCAGATTTAGACTACCAAACTTCACGTATTATTGCCGAAATAATTTTAAATTTTGTATACATATATTTTTTGTACACACAAAAAATTACTATATATCCTTAACTGATCGCGTTCTGACCATTACGTTTGACTCGGTGGAATCGGCAACCAGAGCAAAGGAAACACTACATGGAGCAGACATATATTCTGGCTGCTGCACACTAAAAATCGACTTCGCAAAGGTGAGTACATCAGCAATTATCTTCTGTAATTGTTCTCTTGTTTTTAAAGGAAATTTATGCGAATTTAGATATGCAAATATTACGCAACGGTAAGGCGAACCGCATTCGCCGACGTTAAAGAACAATAGAAAAAGTACGGTTTAAAAAATTCTGTCGTCTAGGGCATTTTACATAATGCCACTCGTGCTAATGTGGTGGAAGTTCGGAAAATCTATTTGCACCATCCATTTTACGCGTCTCGTTATCAATTCTAATTAGCCACACTATGAGTGCAGTTGCTTGTAATATAAATTTTGTATAATATTTACAATTTATTAACGATACTTAATATAAGTATATTGATAAAATCGATTTAATTGCACTCACGGTGCATCCATAATGAAAAATTCTATATAATTGCAAGAGATATAAATTATGTTAAATTATACAAATTTAGAGCTATTGTATTTTTTCGGCCATAAATTATGTCACGAAAGGAAAAACCTAAACCTTTTCCTCTCCTGTATTAAATTTAAAATAAAATCTGATTATATAGAATTGCTAAAATAATTTAGGACGTGACCCAAAAAGATTTAATTCGAAAGTTAATTATCAAGATGTTTCGATATTTCATTAAATATTAAAGAGCTGTTCTTGTTAATGACTTTCCATCGAATTTCCGTTTAATAATAATACATTTCGAATATGTCAAAGGGAATATTAACAGGGAAATATCGATTATTCTGTACAAAATATTTTACGAGAAAATTTAATCCGTTTAAAAGAAAAAAATTTCATATTTGTATAGTTACAACTTATTGCAGAATGATTTTGCAAAATTTACCCACGATATATCCATTAATCGAGCGAATCTTTTATGTGACAAGCGAAGTGTATATCTTTTGTGCATGATATTATAATACTGATATAATAGGAGAACCTGTTTCTATAATTACGTATCATATAGCTTCTGTCCTGATTGAATCTAAATCAGCAGAAGCTTACATCGTCGATTTAAGTAACTTATCGTAATCAATGCACCCGACGCTGTCGTAAATCTTGTAATTTAACGCTTGTAACGAATAAGTGCGACACAAGATGGATTAACCGGTTTTTATCTGATTCTACCTACCTACCTACCGCGCGCATTAGCGTGACACGGCTAACAGCTGCACTCTTTCACGCCCCTGTCGCGACTTTCACGCGAGAAGAATTAAGCTTCGTTCATACACAATACTGCTATTGAACGAACAAACGTTTGTTGCTAAAGTACCGTAAAGAGAATTGTTTCGAGTAATCCTTCAAAGGTGTATATAAAAATTATATCGCCGACTTCGATCAACGTATCGCCCTTATATTTTCAATTCGTAATCGAACTTTTTGTAACAAAAAAGAGTATGCTGTTTGAAACAGCTCCTTATTTTATTTTGCTCCCGTTAGTTACGGTCAGAAATTATTGGTGTTAGCCCCAAAAAGTCATAATTTATTTTTGCTTTTGTGATCGCAATGTCGGCTCGCGATAGAGACGTTGAAAGGAATATCCGGTACATTAGGCCGATGATTACAGGAGGGAAAAAGTGGCTCGTGCTATACGAAAGCATGTCTCTTTGATGAGAGCACGCATTATTCAGAAAAACATACGAGGAGCAGTCGAATATTAACGAAGCGTAGTAGAATAAAATTATTCATTAATGAAGACGTAAGCCATGCGTGTCATATTAGATTGCATCGGATATAACTGTTTTTCTACAAGTCTTAATAGTCCGGTGTAATTATTATGTAAAGATTGGTGCAAGAAATATTTTATCATCACGAATCCATCTTTACATGATAATTGTACCGCTTATTGAGATTTGTAGAGGCTATGCCGATAAAATATTTGCTCCGACAGAAAGAAAAGAATTCGTTAGAAAGTCGTATAAGAATATTTGCAAAATATTGTACATCCCTTGCTGGCAAGAATAGTCTCAAAATTCGATTAGTATAGAACCCATCTTTTTACTTGGTAGAAATGTGCCTTCGTGCCAATTTCTTCACCATCTTTTTACGTTCAACTTCATGGTATCTTTATTGCTAACTCCCTTTGGAATATCGGTTTAGGTTTTCCTTGCATAACGAAATCCAATCATAGAATAGCGAAAATAATGATAACGACAATGGTCGGCGATAACATTATTTTCTCGCTCGAACAGGTAACTCGAAATTACTTCAACTTGCTATTATCCTTCCCGATCGCTTTCTTGCTGCCGACCGTGCGGGTCATATTGGAAAATGTTAGATATTTATTGGCCAAGTCAACTGTATTTTTCGTTCGAATATCGCGCACAGCTGCTTCTTCTGCAACTGAGTACATACTTGAAATTGTGAAATACGAGTTAATCGACTACTGTCGTTTTCATTTCTTTGTAACGAATCTTTATTTATTTTTGGAAATGTTAAAAATAATCACTTAATATACAGTACAAAAACTTAATACAGTAACTAACTACAATTAGATTTACAAAGCTTTTCCTGAAAAGAGAATCACGATAAGTACATCAGGAAACGTTAAAGATTAAAACAGCATTAATAATTAATAATTTTATTATATGCACTTAGAAATATAATTATTATACATTAAATCTGTATGTAATATATAAACCTAAGATACTATGTCTTTTGATTAAAAGAAAGAAATATTTAAAGAAAGCGATCTACATTTAATAAAGTCAGAGACAGCCTGTACAATTCGGACACAAAGTTTCAAATGAAGAGCATAGAAATGTCGGCAAAAATTTGGGGTAGTAGAAATATGCACATAGCAGAGAAGCTCTAAAGATGCTCGCGCACGCTAGAGCGAAAATAGAGTCGAAGGCAGAACCTAAAGCTCGAAATTGAATTTCGAGGCGGGGCTTGTGACAGAAGTTTACCCACCCCTTATCTCCCTATTGCCAATAGAATGGCCTGCCAAATAGCGGTCGTACTTGTTGAAAAGCGCGCGTCGGATGTAATACTGTATCGCCACGCATGAGCCATATGAATCATACGATGGATCTTATACTCGCGTATATTTGCGCGCCAGGATGAAGTATCGCAGACGTATTGGATACATCGAAGGAATATTTGAACAAGTCCCTGCATCCCATGCTGCAAATCCCTTTCGATACATCCTCCCTTGAGCGTCCCTTTCGATGCGTCCGCGTTCTCTCTATCGTAGGTTCTTTTTTTTTTCGTAAGAACAAACGTGAATGGAATGACAATATCGTATCGATTACGACACGGTCTTGCAGAGATTGCTTGGCGCAGAAGCGGACTTCCGTACGGAGATTTTCTTTGTTTCTGTAAAATCTTCTGTAACATGTTCTCTTGTCTGCGAGTAACATTCGCTTTTAGACAATAAAGAATAGCGCCATTGTGTACTCTTCCATAAATTCTTTTTTTTTTTCTTATATATAGCTTGATAGCATAACTTTGTTACTCTTGTATAATCACAGAAGAACATTATGTACATCAACTTGTACTATGCACTTTTTCTCGCTTTTGAAATTTCTTTTTAATGTGAGCTGTTTTTAATTTTTCTTTCTTTCTTTTCGGAATTTGTTGCTCTCGCTTGGGGACATTATTAGTGATCCCGAAACATTTACGGAATTAGCACTTCCACATCCATTGTTCCGTTCTTCCTATAAGTTTTTCTTTCTCTTTTCTCCCTGAAATTTCTCCTCCTCGAATTCGGTATTGCTAGCGCTGCAGCTCGCAATGTGTAAAACGTACTTTTCTTTACTCAGTAATGCCTACGTTATCTTCATTTCTTGAGAGTGCAATATTCAAAGTTTCATTATTAAACTTTCGTTGGCTACGGATCGGCGAAGAAACGAGATTGTTTGTTGAAGTTGAAAAAGTCGATAAAGTCATTCATTATTTAGACAGTAAAAGCCGGTTGCGACGTATAACTGTACCGATTCAACTGCCGTTTTTAGTCGGAGCGTGAAGTCAAATTAATTTAAATGTCATACCACTGTTATCGCGAGGCTTCGACGTCGGTTTTCACTTCCGGAACTTGAAACCCAATTAATTCCTCTTCGTCGCCATATCATAATTCTCGGAGTGACGATAAGACGGACGCGCAACGTGCCCGGCGAGTGATCCTCATTCGACGAATATCATAAAGGACGTCGACAGATTGACAAAGTGGGTCTACGTGCTTACCGCCCTCGAAAGTGCGCGAATTTATCGGACGGAAAGTATCGCCAGGAATTGGAAGTATTTACTCGCCGTTGGAGCGACATTAACGACTTTGGCGGTGCGAACACGCACGTCCAATGTGTTTTACGGCTCTCTAAAATCCAAAAAGGAGAAGTAGAAGAGGCTGCAAGCGCAAAAAATCAACGAGGAGTGCCAAGCTCATATAGGACGTCTCGGGACGATTGCCAGCCCTTAATTCAACATTTCTTAATCGAGTCGAAGTCAGCTTTACGATAATTTGATCGAATGCCAAAATGCTGTTTTTTTCGCTCGTAGCTTTTTATCTTTGACATTAACTATCTAAATGTTAAACAAAAAAAATGTTTTTCAAATTTTTGTTAAAAATAGAAACGCGTCATGGATGTATAAGGAAATTTTCATTTCAAAGTGTATTTTCCGCGCATATCGTTAGTGCTAAATGCGAGAGAGAATATAATGTTCCCCTTGATTACATCACACGAATTCTATTTTTCACTTATTCGGTTTGCATGACGATGCGATTTCCGCTCGCGCAAATGGAAGAATGCAAATTTCGTAATTACTCACGGGATATTACCCCGCGTGTCGGGTACTTCTTTCCGTATGAAGGAAATAACAGGGCATATCACGCCCCGTAGAAAACGACGTTACAAAGGCATAATGACGCGCATAAAAAACAATTACCGGCACGATTGCTGCTTAAAAGTGGGCGGGATTTGAAGAAGCGTAATTTTCGGCGCCTTTGTGACTTTACAAGTGGGATCACCGTTGTGGGTTCCCGTATTAAGGTATGCCGTTGCGATCCCGAAATTACATTTTCGCGAGCGGATGTACCGCATTCCGCATTCACACCGTGAATTATCTCGCTATTCACCCGAGAGAATGCAACGCCATTCTGTTATTTCGCGGGGAAAAAGTGTGATAATTAACGTTTACGCTATTTAAATATTTACGCAAAAAAGGACTATATCGGTTTATCGACTGTATCGCGCGATTAAGTTTTTATTAACGAAGGTAAAATCCGTGTGATATTGCGTTACCTCACATTATTTTCAAAAATATCAACACTGGATCGATATCGGAGCTGCATTATATTTCGAAGCTTGCGCAGAAGCATTTATTTTCATTATTGTAATTACTCGTCATTACGCTCACTACATAGATACAGGCATTGTAGCGACACGGCGCAACGTTTATGTCTTCTCGCCGCGGTCCCTCTATTCCTTTACGCTCGTGTAATGGACGACGGTCACTGCATTTTATCCCCGTCTCGTATGCGAATGCCACGATGTAACGCTCTTACTCCGGAGACGTACATTATTGTTATTTCTGCCGTGTCATTTCGCGTGCGAATAACTACCTTAAATAACGATGTGAAATTGTGAAATTGCTGGATTACAAGTACTCTAATGGAACGTACCTATACGTGTCGCGCCCGTAATATCGCAATAACGTAATGCCACACCGTTACCCGTAATGTTGTGGTTGTTATTATATTCTACATTCAGCCGTCACGCCTTAACGTTTTATCATCTAATGCACTTTAACCCTTAGCCAATAGGAGCACTTAAACTCTCGTACGCAGAACGGCCTTTTTGTGCGAGGAAATTTTTTACTCTCGCACAAAATATAAAGTTCCATCAAATTGAATATATTGTTGTGTAACAGGGGATTTTTTTTCCCGCTCTCAACGTAGTTTTACGTTTTGACAAATCGCACAGGAAAGGAAAAAAAATTACGCGCATGAATAAAGATTTTATTCGATCATATCGCAGATCTCCAGTCATCAATCATTCAATTTAGAAATTTGAATTTCGCTACGCAGCGAAGAAATAATCACGCGATTTTACGTATCGTGGAAATGACATATATTTGTTAGCCGGCGTGTACTGTTTCATATGTTAATGCGAAGTTATGAAATTATATAGAAAATGTCATTACGCAATGTGACGTGATGCGTTTCCACGCGCTCTAAATTGGATGTTTTGCGTGGAAATTTGTAGGGCGTGAGTTATTAATATTACCAATTATAATTGATTTCGATAAATATTCTGTAATATAAATGATTGAATATGACTGTGATGTAATTATACAAATTAGCCTCTCGTACGTTTCCATGTTAGGATTTTTCCAACGTGACTCGCCTACATGAAATGTTAATTATTCTTTTCTTCCGATGAAATTTTAAATTGCAAATTAATGTAGAACCGAGAATAAAAGGTTCGTACTTTCTAAAGAGCCAACCTTTCGAGTCGACGGTTTCACACGGTCGACATTATGATCGGGACATTTAATGCCGCGTGAGTTGGTATACTTGGTGAATATGCGCCGGTTAATTCGGTCACGGGTTATCGGTGTTAAATTCTGAAACCGGCATGTGCCAGTCCGTCGCCGCGGTTGGTGTGCGTTAGAAAATCTTACTTTTCGCTTTAAATTGCAAATCACATGGGCGCAAATGGTCCAATTGCTCCGGGTTCTACTCTCGCGGATACAAGGCGAAGTTTGAAAGTTTTCTCCGTGAGGAAAAGTCTTCGTTCGATTTTCTGCTCGCAGAATATGCGTCATCAATCATCGCCCATGTCGACAAGCAACAAATCTAAAAATCGTTTTGCCGCTTCGACAGTTGCGAATCACCATAGATAGATCAGGCAGATCGGGTTAAAATTCAAAGCGCAAATGTTTACTCTCTTTTTTATCTTACTGTTGCATTAATTGTTATAAAAATAACTAATATTTAATACTCTTGTCAAAATCTTTTAGATAATTTTCATATCGCAACTTGGGCGGCATCAATCAGTTTGTTTTTGAAGGCTTTGAATAACTTAATTTATCACTGTCTTTCACAAACAGTATCTACTTTAAAAGAAATTTCAAGCTGTAGAGATTTAAATTTTTATGAAACATTACGGATATATATGGAGCATCTCGGTAGATAAATTCACCTACTTTTCACTTACGCAAGAGGATTATTATGTTTGGTTCCATCGTTATAATTAGAAATTCTGTAATGTATATTTACTTTTGACAAATAATCCTTAATATTAATTATTTGTACTAAGCTCTCCTGGGTTGAGTAATGCGAAGAGTCCTAAATTGCGTGTACAGAGAAATTCCATGAAATTATTCGGAACGGCGTGGAGAAGTGACTCTAAATTAGATTTCTGGATTAAGCAAATTTTATTATCTCGAATGCTGTGCGGAATTGAAGGGGACATTAAATGGTGCACGCTTTATATGCAGATAATATAAAATTATATGCATTATGGTGATGATAATCAAGAGGCAAATTTTAATCATATGTGCATAAACGTCTGAAGTCTGTAATAATATATGTCAAGATTACGTTGAACAAAGTGGCATATGATTATTAGAGAACTCCACCGTGTGTTATGCTACTTTACCGCAGCTTTTTTAGCATGTAAATACGTAAAGATATAAGCTTATAAGAGCACTAATAGCAAACCGGATGGCGCATTACATTTTATGATACATGATACAATCTGACATTTTTATGTATTTATTAGGTGTTAAACTTAATTCCTACCGTTTTTCGTCTCCAAAATTGATTTGTTTCAAAGGGAAATACCTTAATCGAAGTATTATTTATAAAGTATTATTAATTAGTAATAAAGTAGAAAATGGAGGAAATTACTTTGAAGGTATTCATTCATCTTCCCTTCGAAACAAATCAATTTTGGAGACCACAAACGGCAGGAATTAAGTTTAACACCTAATATGTTGCTAAGAGTTAAAAACAACGAACACATGTAGACTACATATAGTTAAAATTAATTAATAATGCATCACATAGAATTAATACAATTTAGACTTATAATTACGTTTACAGATTAGCTATTATTGATTTTCTTTACTCAAATTCTATTAATTTTTATTAGTTAGCTAATTTTATATTTTGATTTTTTCTCTTGATACATATCCTAATAATTAATTGATATTAACAAGCTAATTAATAATGAAAAAGTTTAACTGCTATATAAATTATTCAATCTTTTTAGTCCATCTGAAAAGAGTCGCGAACTTTAAATTTGAAAAATAAAATTTCTTTGTTTTGAGAAATGAATCTTATTTTGATTGGAAAATGAAAATTAATGTTATTATTTTCTTCGTTACATTTCGGGAGGAGTAAAACCATGTATGATTTAATTAAATAAAATAATATAATTAAATAGAATTTGGAAGAAATCATGAAGTGTATATTAATTTACGTGAATTTTTCTTTGGTGTGATAATGGAGACATAAATTTTCATTTTTCAACGAATGTTGGATTTTATATGCTACAGTAGTCTTATTGAAAGTGACTTAAAACGTTAATATATAGAAGATATTTGGACCGTGAATCTCTGTTTTACAATACGTTGAATATTTTTCGCTGCGATAAATTGGGCTTGTATTTGCGGTGTATAATAAGTACGCTATTGTGTACAAGGTCGGCACCCTACCACCGGCGCGCCGAGACTCGTGACGTGTTATCGTTCGTGCGCCGAGAAGCGAACGCGAGACAGTTTCTTATCATTGTGACGGGAAGAGCAGGCGTGTAAGTGGCGCAAGCAAGTTTCGCGTATCGTCGCGTTACTTCTTGAAACGTAATCGCGACAACTGAGAGATCCTAAACGCAGTTCTTACGAACGAATCACGAACCATAAAGTCCACGCAACTATAATTAACTCATATAGCTATTCATAAAGTGTGTCGAGACACTCATTGCTGAAGCGAACTCGTTTTACCGAAATAAAAATCGAAGAGATTAGAGTTATACGTTATTATTTTATTATTTCCGTTTTACAAGAGCGTCGTGAACAAGCAGTTCTCTGAGAAAGAAACCGAAAATATTTTTAAAAAATTGAGGTTATATTTTAAAAGTACATTACATTCACTAAAATGCATTTACTTAATATGTAGCATCCTATTATTATAGCTTGTTATTATACTTTCTGCGGATGTGTTTTTTTTCCAAATTTTCACAAACGTAAAAATAACGTCGATTGATGGAATTGACCAATCTCTGGACGCAAATCCGATAAAAAATATCTGCTTTGAAGTTTTTATCTTGGAAGCTTTGAATAGGAATATTTACTTTGAAGCATTTATCTTGGCACATTCGAAAGATTTGGAGGTTTTTACCCGAAACTCGGGCGCAACAAAAATCTCGTGGGAAGCATGTTTCATCGACAAACTGTAATCAATAATAATTCTAATTGGATACCATATTAAGTAAATGTATTTTAAGGTATAATATATTTTTAAAATTTAACTTTAATTTTTTATACTCGATTTCTTTTAGAGAACTGCTGACGACGCTTTTGTACCACTGACTGTACAACAGTTACTTTTTTATCGATGGGTTTGTACATAATGCGTTTAGATATAATATTTCGACTGTAAATTGAGTAACGTACTTTGCAGCCGTTACTATAAATGTGTGGTCGTTATCATTCGTAAGGCGAAGGTCAAGTAGGCAGGTAACTGCGCATCGCATTATTCCTTAAAATACTATAGCGACAAGTACCTGCAGACATCATTTTGTACGAGAAATTGACGATCATTTTGTATGAGAAATTGACGATCACCTTTAAGTACGACATATCTTTCATTTCGTGACACAAGTCGACATAAGTATCGTTCTACCTTTATCATGGAATGCAAAGAAAGATAAAACGATTCGTGTCGACTTGTGTCACTAAATGGAGGGCACCTACAATTGAGTCATTCGTGTTCTGCACATTTTTTTCTTCGAAAAACTAAAAGCCTCAAGCAATCTAAACATTTATGTACAATTTTTTTAAATATACAACTTTACAAATATTTCTTAAAAACGTTAAAGTATATGTATGAATCGTTTAATAATGTTTGTATACTTGTTAAAGTGATGAAAATTAACTCGGGATCCGAATGACTCATCACATGTATAAATACCTAAAAAACCGGAAAATCATCGTGTGTACTAAAAGTTAAAATTTATTACACTATTAATCTTCGTTATTAATTACGATTTGGAAAAGCGTATTTGTAGCGATGATCATTCATGGAGATAATTCACGATCTGTTCATTGGAAAGTAAAATTTGAAGAGGCATTCATGAACGATAATGATTTCTTAATGACTTTCATTTGAATATATCGCGTTTAGAATTCTCTTTTAATCTGAATGCGATTTTTACACGCTATTTTTGGAAGAAAATAGGATCGTACAACACGCGAATCGTCAAATCAGATAACTGAAAGCCATCTGATATCCGTTGCGTATTTTCTCGCGTTATTTTTTTTTTTTTTTCGTCGTAGCATAGCAAAGTGCGCATCGCGTGTGATTAACGTCGGGAGTGCCGTGAAAAGTACCGTGCAATCGCCATGTCTTGGTGATTAGTGTACACGCGATTGTAATTAATGTTTCGCGAGTAAGTGTGAGTGCCACAATGGAGAAACGATGAAACTTTAGAGGAGAAAGAGATCCGGAGAAGCATCGGTCGACATCGGAGCAGCTGCGTGGTAATTAATTTATTACTTATATGTACCACAACAGTTTGTTTTTAAAAATATTAATCATTCTATGACCGATATATAATTTAAATACCTATATTTGTATTTTATAGTTTAACGTAGCTTGCGACGTTAAAATATATGTATAGTTTGTAACTTTGTTGCTGCGCATCGTATCGGTGAGTGGCATACTTTTTATTTTATCAAGGTAACGGATCTGCAAAAGTTATCAAATATGATAGGCTAATTAGAGCATAATAATATTATACGCAAATATTATATATAAAGTTCCATAAATTTTTCCCTTGGCTTGAAATAGATGGGCTATAAAAGAGATTGGAATTAATATTTAATTCTGAGATGCATTTTATTTTCTATTGATTTATTGTGCATACGAGGATGCGCAAAACTCATTTTTTATATTAAACTCATTATATTAACTCATTATATTAATCTGAACAATATACATATATATAATGATTTCAGCAAAACAAATTATTTTTAAATGATATGGACATTAGTACTTGTATTGTTTGCCAAATATCTCACTTACGTGGATAAGATTTTTAAAAGACTTGAGAGTATTATGAAGACAAGTTATATTTAATATTAATAATGTTATTTTATTATAGTTTCGTGTATATTATAAGTGATTAAATTTTTTAATTTGTTAAATAAATGGGAAATTGTTCTCAATATACATTGTATATATTAAACAAATATAAATATAGACGAAGACTAAGAAATACTCTACGTAACAAAGTCTAATTTATTACAATAAATAATATAGGAAATAGAGAAAAATTCCTAATGTTACTATATTACTTACTTTCGTAATAAATTAATCCTAATCTGTCGTAGTCACTTATCATTTTTTTTTTATTTATTTTATTGACATGTACATATCAATAATAAAATTAATGAAAATTAATAACATATAGGTACATCAGTATGTGGAAACATAGAAAAATATAAATATAAATTTGTTTAAAGTTTAGACAATATCATTAAAGGGGCAACATTTAAAAGTTTTGAACTTACTATATATTTTTAACAAAAACATGTGCTTTGTAGTAAATATAAATTGAGATTTGCTATATATATTCCTGCCTAGAACTTTTGTAAACAGCGTTATAAAAGTTCTCGGTATAACACTTTGATTTTGTATTCTACAGATTTGGATCGCAGCACGAAAGCTCGTTTACCTCGATATTCCGAGTAAGCTTTGAGACCACTCAATAGAGAAGATGAGAGCGTCGGCTGTTACGAAAGAGGAGGGTCGATAACACCAATGTGAACTTTTTATAAAACTTTAATAACGGCGGGGGTGTAAATAAGTTGGTTTCTTGCGCCGTATCGCGAGTCGGATCTCTCGGCTATTAAGAAACTTCTCGATTGATAATCTAAGGGCCGTCAAGTGCGAGAAATCGACTCGATGATCCCTCGGCCCAATTAAAGCTATCGATATAGCTAACCTACTAACGTGCCTCGCCTGTAATTCGTGTAGGATTAATTACCCGCGTTGATTAAAGTCTGCCGCGGCAGTTCGCGACGTTTATTGCGTTCGTATTCAGTCGTCTCGAATCCGATTAATTTGTTTTTATCATCTGTTTACTCCACGAATGCTCTACGTGTGTTATCGAGCCCACTGCATTTCGCGGGAAAATAAAAATTTATTTTTGTCCGATCTATTATTTTTATTTACATTTATCAAACATGTATATTACATACATATGTATTTTTTTTACCTCTGTGTAGAGAATTTCGAATTCACTTCCTGCTATGAAACATTTTAACAAATGCGTAACGAAATACGTTTCACGTTTTTCCTGTCATTATTTAATTGCAGTTGAGAACTAGCGCGCTTAAAATATTTCAGCCGACGAAACATTTGTGACTCTCTATATATTTTATTTTTTAATTTATTAATTATTCTTGCACGTTAAATTGGAATAAGTTTATTCATTATTTTTGCATGTTAAATTGGAATCAGTTTAACATGAATCCACTTGCATTCTCACGATAAATAAAAGATAGGACTACTAAGTACCTCGTTAAAATAATTGAAATGCATAAATATAAAATACGATTTCGATTTTCCATCTAAAGAAGAAAAGTTCAAAAAATGTATAAATCATTGCAATATTAAGTCTTAATAAACGCATTCATGATCTTACGTAAAAGGGCATTTGATAAATTTTTTGAGTATTTTTTGTTCATATGGAAAGTTGAAATCGTATTTTATATAACATTTCTGTTACCTTAAAAAACTTTGTTTCTCTTTGGTCTGTAGCATACGATAGTATCATTACGTTCGTTAGCAACACTGTCTTACGTTATTTCGCGTTTATCGATTGGATATGTACGTTTTATGGTTACCGTGGTTGCGGAATCAATAAGTGTTTTTGCGAGACGATATCAACAAAATATTAACGCGGAACAATACGCACGCGTGCTATACGAACGTGACGAGCGTTATGCATAATAAAAATGAGTGGCTAATGCCGGAAGCCGATATAAAGCGATGAAATGGCGATAATTAAATTTTTCCCCCACGTCCGTTTTATTCGCTTGATTACACCTCGAAATACGCTTGTTGAAAATCAATTTTTAACGCGCCTTTGTCCCCTCGCGGGTTAATCATTAAATTTTTAACATATTTTTCTTGCTTTACTGCATTATTAGTGATACGATTTAAAATAGACTTCCCGCGTTTATTTTTCTTGAGAATTCACGTTAAATTATTGAGATGATTTATGAACATAATTAGTAAATTTAAAAGTAAAACATATATAGAAACGTTTTTTAAATTAAAACAGAATGTGTGTATTTATTACAAAACTTTGTCTCGTCTAAAAAATTAAACAGGTTTTTCTTTGAATTGAAGTACGAAAAGAACTTCACTAAGTCCGAACTCTTTGAGCAAATGTTTGTAATCCTGGTTTACGTGATTTCCACTTCTTTACTTGGAGACTGTGATTTCCTTTTCTCGAAAACGTCGACCAGCGAGTTGTTTTTCACTGTAAAGGATGGATAGTGACTATCCTCTTGATGAAACAGTACTTTCACGTAGAAATTGGTCGAGAGAAAAACCGCAGAAATAAAATAAATTGTGTTAATTTCTTGTCATTTTACATCGAAATAATGAAGCGAACATCCTTCTAACTGCCAAAACAATTATAATTTAAAAACTAAAACATTATTTCTCGTTTTTTAAAATTATGTTACATTACGAATATCGAAAATTAATAATTAAGTTAAAATTCAAGTGTCAATATATGTATGTAATGTAGAATAATGTTACTATTGATATTCTCTAATGTTTTAGCGTAATCTTGGACCGCAAAGAATTAAAGGAATTTTATTTCAGAGAGTGTATTTTATACCTAGTGAAACTTGAATATAGATCAAAGGATTGGTTGGTTTTATCTTAATCGAGAAATCATGGCCCACTTCGTTATTATATATCATAATTCTTACGGCAGTCCGTAGATAATATTGCGACAAATCCAATACATTTATCTTACAAAGCAGATAAGAAGGCATACCGCGTGCAGTCGGGCGGAGAATTATTGTAGCGCTTTACTCGCGGCGCATTGTAGAGCGTTCACAAAGCCGAGGAAAAATGCATCTCCGCTACGTGGATAGACAGGCCGGTAATATCTACCGTGAAAGATAGATAGTCCGTGTCGCGTTTCCCAGTTTTCGTACGTACTCACTGATCCCTATCTGGAGTTATGCACACGAAATCCGGCTCCGTTCTAGTTCCGTAAATATTTTATCCAACTGTTTCGCTCGTTTTAATCACGACCGTGTAATCGCCCTTCGTTGTAAAGGCCATTAAAAATCCGTGATTCGCTCTCGAACGTCCTTAATGCGGCTCATGTCCGTTATAATTCATGGATTCGCGCGCGCATCAAAGTTGCCACGTAAGATTTTACGAGCTCGTTTTCCCGTGAGTTTCCTTTTACGGTTGACCCACATAGTCTATTAGGTCTCGGATAGGCTGGTCGACTAATCCAAAGTAGAGAAACAGCGTGTAAGCACAAGCCCGTATTTAATATTCGGAAAGTCTTATGAGTAGTTAATAAAGTTATTTAAAATTTTACGTATTGCCATATTTGAATTTATCTTAGAAAAGCATTATTTAATGGAAATGAAAACATCAACATAAAGATACAAACTTTAATTTATTGACAATCGTTTTTAGCACTTCGCAGTGGAATTTAATATGACACGCAATAATATGGTTTTCTGTAATAGTATTTATGTTTTAAATTATTTGAAAAATAATTTGTTTATATAGAGTTATGTGATATAAATTTAAAATATCATAAATTGAGATAAATAATTTCAGAATTTAGGGTAAGGTTGCCGATATCGCACCGGCTCCTAGATCGCACTACCTCGCCTAAAAAATCAGTTATTTTATTCACACACTTTCTTACGGATTATTTACAAACTACAAGGTATTTCAACGCTGCTGCGTTACATTTGTGACATAAAATGCAGTAGGAGCCTCGTTATTTATGTAAATAAAAAAATCGTGATAGCGTTGCTGTTTTTCAACATAT
This sequence comes from Trachymyrmex cornetzi, assembly GCF_001594075.2. Taxonomy (NCBI): domain Eukaryota; kingdom Metazoa; phylum Arthropoda; class Insecta; order Hymenoptera; family Formicidae; genus Trachymyrmex; species Trachymyrmex cornetzi. The sequence continues at coordinate 2,569,836 of NW_017296956.1, forward strand.
TTCATAGCAGAAATATAAAAAATGTAAGTTAAATAATCTACTTTTATACAATTTGTCGTGTTTGGAACACTATTAGAATTAGATTAATTGAATTAAAATGTTTTTAACAATCTTGTTTGTAAATTAAATAAATAAAGTTTTACAAAATGCTACTGTTTCCTAAATCGCATCACAATGTAGTGGCCTAAATCGCACCGTGCAACACGGGACGTACACATAACCACAATGCATGTCGGTGTGACATAACCATAACCTCTACAATAAGCATGTACGTTTGGCGGACCAAAGATCTTTGAAATCATTTCTTTCAGGTGAGTGAGGTTCACAGATAATTTCTACATATATTTTACTTATATTTTTTACACTTTATTTCTTTTTTTATTATGTAAAAATATATATTATAAATGTATATTGTAATAGAAGTGCGATTTCAACAACCTATGGTGCGATTTAGGCAACGTATTTCCAAAATCGCACTATTTACAAGTATGTAAAAAATCTTCATTTAAAATATTATAATAATAGAAAAAAAATCTGAAAAAATTACATATGAAAGGGAAAAGCTTGCAGTTTATTACGCCGCAAAAAAATTGAGAATATCCTTCTTACTTTCCAAGTTATAAGCCTTTATATGAAAAGTAGTGCGATTTCGGCAACCTTACCCTATACTGTATTGAAAAAAAATTTCTGGTTAAAAATAAATAAATCAGAAGTTTTTTTGATCATATCAAAGTTATAATTCTGATTATTTCTATTAGAATTATAGTAGATTCAACTAGAAAATTCTGATTTGTCCATTTTCAATCAGAATCCCAATTAATGCAACCAGATTGTTTTTTCCAATGTGTCAGAAATGAAATATTTATTACTCTAGCAATACATGTATTTATATTATCAAATTCACAACATAATCACAAATGTAATTTATGAATGAATGAACGTTAGGATAGATACGCGAAAAAATTGGTTTATGTAGCAGAGATTTGTTTGATTTATCCCGTGGAAGCGCAAGCGAGAAAATAATTTCACTCCGCGAGCTAGGCAGGGGATAAAAGAATGTTTCATCATTTCTCCCGATATTTCTCTCGCTGAATGTAATATCGGCCTTTCCAGAGTATACTACGAATCGCGGAATGGTTTAATTTCCACGCTACGCGAATACCAATTTTAATTTATGATACTCGCTGTCAGCGGAGAACGAGTCGCTTGCGAGGAGAGGACGAGCTTGTTCCGTGAAAATAACATATTTCGCGTGCGGTGAAATCATCTCCATCAATCGCGGCACGGGTCAACCGCGTATAATTTCGGGTCACGGTAGAATCGATGGACGGAGGAAGTATCGTCGAGAAAATCTTTGGGAGAAATCTATCGGTTGACGGGCAGGAGGGAGAAGGTGGGACCTAAGATAATATTTTCTCGAGAGAATATTATTAAGTATACATTTTCGAACAAACTCAATTATATTCAGTTGTTACATACATTTTGAATATTTTGGTAAAATTGTAGTACGAGAACAATATTACGTTTTATACTCTGAGCAAATCTTACGAAAGTACATATTTTACACATCGAATATCTATTGTCCCCGAACTGTCACTGTCCACAGAGATATTCTTTTTTGAAATATTTGCTCCGTATGTCTCAAATTTTGAAAAATCACAATAGAGAGATAAGAGAGATGAAATAATACGTGGAAAAACATAAGATAAATAAGAATGTATAAATGTATGAATAACTCATTTTTAGTGCAGTTCTTCCGCATGCTATTCTTCCGATTTCATGCGTCGTGCTTCTTCACTATTTTACATTTTTTTTTCCTAATGTAGTATTTCTGAATGGCGACATTTCCGAACAATATATTTTTGGTATATGTTGCTCCACTTTTCCGATTGCCGGGTCTTTTTCGGGACTTGGCATGTCCATAAATCACCAAACTTGGAGCTCTTTGCCTCTCGATATTGCGGATATTGCTACGGATGCGGAAGACTAATAACCTACAGTAATTAAAGTTCACCGTTCCGTGGGTCCCGCTTGCGAAAGATGTTCAGCGCCCTGTGCCGTAAAGTTTTCAAGCGCTCTTGTTAAATTTACGATTTACCCGTCATAATGCGAACGACTTAGCAGAGATTTTTTGCCTTACGAAGGTCATAAATTTGTTATGCAAATTGTTACACAACAGAACCGATTAGTAGTGATAAAATAATTCTCAATTTAATTAGACGGTATGCAATTGTTCATAATGAATTTAAAGGCGTAGTTAATTGAGCAATTAATTTTACACAATACGAGATTAACGAAGTATCTAAAAAATGTGGCGTATCTTTAAATTTAGGAATAGCTGAACTTAACACGTTGCAGTTTATCAAAGGAAATCTCAGTTTTATCCAAATAAAGTCACTCCATTAGAACTTTCATTCTAAACGCAAACATAATTTCACGGGGGAAAAAGACAAATTCTCAGTAAACTATTCTCGTCCAATCAAACGAGCACAATATTTTATTTCAATTACCCGGACTGGCAAATATAATTACGAGTGGTCGAATTCGCGAGTTTATTCTGCAGCACGTTCCTACAGTTTGACCGAATCAATGCGATCCGCTTGGAATACAGTATGGTAGCCATGAGAGTTACAGAGAGCGTTGTTTCGCGTCGCCTCTCTTCGAAAGCCGGTCACGTACATATCGATTGCCAATCTAAAGGAGCGTCCTCCTCGTTCCTCGAGTCTTTCTTCGCATTTACCTTTCCTCCATCGCTTACGAACGTCGCCGTTGTTCGTCTCGTCGAGTGGCAGCGGGCTAATTTAAATACCTGTTGCCCTGCAACGAACGTCGCGTCTTCAAGAAAACATCGCTTAAAAAAAATCATGGTGATTAAGATTCAGTATACCTCCCAAACGCTACACACGATAGATTACCTATAGCTGGAAAGAAACGATCGACTCTCTATGCTGTTCTAAAATTAATTAAATAAAACCATCAGTTTGTAGTATGACAAATTACATTGTTAATTTGGCGCACTAATAACCGCGCAGTATTATAATTTACTCTTATTTGCCCATGTTGCGAATTTCATTTGTTGTATTGATATCAGAGAGAGAGAGAGAGAGAGAGAGAGAGAGAGAGAGAGTCCAATTAAATATGATATATTTTCTATCTGAAATTAATTATTACCATTTTTTTTTATCTCCTTGATTAATAATGATCTTTCAAATGCTTTTTCGCAAAGCTCTGCAGTTATACAAATGAAGATCACCATTTGACTATTATATCTAATGCATTTTGCTATTCATGCTAGTAATAATTATATAATAATTTAATTCTAATAGCTCGTACAATATTATTTCAATTAACTAAAATGTGAATTATAATATAATATTTGTTTTTGGAATAATTAATATTGTTGAAAAGATCTGAGTTAATTTCTATTGAAGCGGCGGATACAAAATAGAAACCCAATTAACTCTTCAGTGAATCGGATCGTCAATCAGATTATATCATTAGACTATTCGGAAACAATAGCAGAACGCGAGATAGTTATTAAATGGCGTGATACCTATGTGCATCGATACAATACCGGTTAAAGGTTATCGCGATATAAAGGATCTCTCCGCGATATTCGAATCGCGGCTTTCTACTCTCGAACCTCCCAAGGTGGAGGCGGTGCACTTCCGTTCCTTTCATTCCCAGCACGTGGCTTTGTACTTTTGTTCCTCCGTTTCGCGGCGCGAATCCTTCCGCCCCCGGAATCGCTGCAACTCGCTCGCTGCAGGTCCGTCATCAGCTGCGCACGTATTCCGAGCGTATTCCGATTATACGTTGCGTGCGTGCTCAGACAGTCGAAGGGATCCGCTCGCGTGTGTCGAGACTGAGAGACAGAAATGACGTAGTTCCCGCTTCGTCCAGAAACTAGCTTCGTGACTGACGTGCTCGGAATGGAAACATCTCTCCGCGAATTTAAAATCACGAGGCCTCGTTAGAGCGTACGGGGGAAGCTACGTGGAGAGAACGGAACGACGTGTCTCGCGACTTTTTAAATTATTTTTATAGCCCTATTATCGAAGATTATGTTGTAACATAATAATTGTACCGTGGACGTGACTTCTCTTGCCGCACAGATTAAATTGTCATTTTCTTATCTATTCGAACAGTTCACGAAGAACGAATGTAAGCTATATATTATAGCATCCGTCCAAGATAAATGTGTAATTAACTTATTTTGTTAGGAGACGTAACGTGTCACGGTTTTATTGAAAGTAAAAAAAGACTGAAGACTTATTAAAATCATTATGCATCTTTCGGAGCAAGATTGTCGAGCTCAAGGGAACGCGCATCACTCTGGTACGAGGACGTGACGGTCCTTAATCGCCTGATAGTCAAACCTCCTTCGTTCCAGGATAATTGATCGATCACCGAGCAACTTCATCGTGGATTAAAACGGGGCGTGGGGTCGATCCATTACCGTAAACGACTAGCTAGCAGAAGCTATCTGGAAGAAGCGACTAACACACGCTATACAGCACGGTCATTTATTCACTATGGTGCCGTCGATACTTTAAAGAAATTTCACGATTGCGCCTCTCTTGGATGCAGTTGCGTCGCTACCGCGACGAGTGCATCGCGTCAACTGGTCCGGAAAGAACTACCGTCGGCATCGGCACTTCGTGATGCGCCGCTCTGAGGATACGGCACTTTGGATGCATTCGAAGCAAATCGAGCGACGCGATTGTGCATTTGTCGACTGACTTGATAACGCTCTGCGAGTACAATGCTGAAAGCTTTCGGCGATACACTTGCAGTCAGTCAGTGGAGAAAAGAGGAAAGAGTAAGAATAATATGCAACTTTTAATGAGAATATATAAAACGGTTGTATTCTATTGATATGTCTATAATATTACACATGGATATTAATAAAGTAGAGTACATCCGTCAATAACAGCGCTTAATTTCCTTAATGCATCATCTCTACAGAAATTAATTGAGGTGTTTTCAACGATTATTAATTATAGAAATTATGTAAAGTTATAATGACATATATCGATCGACATAATTATGCGATATATGACCGTTTTTTACTTGTTTATTTTAATATGATGCATACATGTGTCATTAGCGGGATGGCTACGCTTTTTCACTCGCCCGTACGGTCGAGAATAATCGTCGGCTCGTGCTGAGAAATGTCGGTCGACAATAATGCTGAGAGGCGTATTCAACGTGGCGTCGTCCATCCAGGACATTCCCTAAGGATTCCTGCCTGCCTCTATGACATTCTAATGTGGTTAGTTACGGTCTCATTAGGAAATCACACGCTCGAAGAATTACGTTCCTAATAACATTCTGGGTAACGAAATAAGGTGCGAAATGATTCACCTTAATATAAAAGACAAATACTTTATTAAATATGAATATACACAGATTATGAACATTTACCATACCTTGTTTTTAAAAAATTTATAATTTTCATATAAATTTTAGTTTTATGCTTGGGAGAATATTGAAATATTGATTTTAAAATTATGTTTATATATTGCTAACTTTTTCACTCGCAAATAAGAGACTAAGTTTTGCTTATTTTTACCTTTTAAGTGTTTTACATGACAGTTAAAAATTATATTTTTAAATGTCTGCACAAAATATTCTTTTCATATATAAGAATTCTTAATAGTTTTATAATTAAAGTAATCGCAATTATAATAATTGTACGATAACAATTGTAAATACATAATGGAACTATATTTATCTTATAAACTTTGAAAGAAAAATTGTCTTATTACATGACGACTATAAGGCTTTATTTTGAAGGTTTACAAGTAAATATGCACTAACCATCTCTCTTGTCAACGATATTGGTATGATCAAACGGCGTAATAATTCGGCATGCGCGATGATAATACCGCGACTGTAATTCAGAGTGGAGGTAATCCGGTATATCGTCGCAAGGTGGAACATGTTCCCGTTCGTGTCCCAGCGGTATCAATTCCCCGTCGTGGCGTTTCTCTCTCTCTCTCTCTTGCGTGTCCGGAACTTTATTAATGCCGAACACAAGCGGAACAGGTATCTCAGATAATGAGCTTAACCGAAGCCGAGCCCGACGTCGACGATTGACATACTCGCGCGGTGCTTCCGGAATTTTCCGGCGACTTTACAGCACCAACTCGACAGGAACACGCGAACGTGGGATCGCCCGAAACCACCATATCCGCCGCTTACGGAAGTTGCACGTATTCCCGACAGAATTGACGTCAAGCAATTGAAATAACGAATGAGTTCGCGCCACTTGTCTCGTCGGCATTATGCAACATCGGCTCGGTCATGTAACTCCTTCTGCTCCACTCTCTGTTAGTCTCTGTTAATTGTCGATTGTAATTGCCTGTACATCTGTGTGACAGTTTCTTCATTTATGTACGCTTTTATTTTTGCGGTATTTGTTTGAGGTAGCAGTGTAAGCACGAATTTTGAGGTAACATAAAAGGTGACAGTTTTGTAACGAGCAGCTGAAAGAGAATTGAAAACTTGCATTTGGAAGTTAAAATCTCAAAGTTAAAAATTGGAAATTTGGAGATTTAGAGAATTGCGGATGTAGAGAGACCAGTGTTGAAAATTTGGAAATTTGGAAACAGTTGAAAAACTGAAAATCAAAGGCGTTGAAAATGTAGAGTAGTCTCTTAATACGAATATATTTCACTTCCATAGTTTTTTATTTCCGACCAGAAGTTTTTGAAAATAGCTTGCGTCAGATTCGTGAATGCGTGTTGGTATTGCGGTGACTATGTATGGACCGCGTTCACAGCTCTCTTTCACAAATTAAATTGCGGGAACGTTTGCCTTCAATACACGGGAAATCTAATTTTCTTTTACTCCCGCGAAAGGTCTTCGACGGCACTTCGGTACGAGGCGAGTGATCCGGCTGGGCGATATCGAGTTTCCCGAAATTTGGTGAGAGTAGGTATAAAAGTTTCTGAACTCCGAACTGGTTTTCGATGTCACAGTGTTACACTGACAGATTTTACGATCGCATCGTGCGCTTCGAGTTTCAGACACTATTACTCCGCCGTTCCAATTTATATCCTTTGATACTTTGGTGCATCGACATCATTCTTCCAAACGTAAGATTTTCAAATCTGTTTCTGGTCATTCTCGTTCATTGGTACATCGAACGCCTTTTGTATTAATAATAAATGCATACTCTCTTTGATGTTGTAGATAATCTTCATGTAATATTTAAAAATCATGATTTAAAATATTAAAAAATTTATCTATTAATTAAAAAATTAAAACATTTACAATGCTTGCTTTCCTTAGATTATAGCATTATGAGTAGACTTTTTAGATTTTTTTTTAGATCAAGATTTAATATTTGCTTACGACATCTGATATCTTTATCGATAAGATACAATCGCACGCCTTCACTTCAGTTTCGAAGTTTCTCCACGGCCTTTCTATCGAAGTTTAATTTCAAAGTTTGTCTATTCGATTGTTAATCTCATGGATGACTGCCACCGTCTCGAATGGACGATAAAAATGCCTTGGAAAAAGTTCGGGATCAAGTGACGAATTGCTTTCGATACTCGCTCTAAAAGGATCCTTAGAGAATCACGCCGGTCTAGCATCACTCTTTAATCTCCATTCATTCGAAGCGTTCTATTGAACTCTACGATCTCTTCTCTAAATTCGGCTATTCAAAACATCCCGTTACGTAAGATATCCGAAAAGAAGATTGCATCGATTTCAGGAAGTCGCGCCATCATCGCGATGAAATTTCGTGACATTTTTGATTCTTCGACGCGCTTTACGTATAGTCACGTATAGCAGAACGTACTGTGTGACCAGAATAAAGTGGATTTCGTGTTTACCGGAATTTTCGCTTGATTCTTATCCGCTGCAGATGACTTGTGCGGTCGAGATGTTTGGTCGAAAACCCAACTTTTAAAGTATGAAAAGAACGATTTCACTGAAATACCTAAAAATTTAGGTTTACTGAGAGGAAAACTGTTTGATATTTGTAACGATAATTACATATTACTATAATTATGATTATAATTATATATAATAATTATAATTACAAGTACCAAACATTTTTTCTAAGTATACATACAGATCTGAAAATAATTTTGTTGGACCATCGGAATAATTATGTAAGAAACTACCCCATTAATCTGGACCCTCCCACCATCGCAAATCAAAATCAGGAAATTCAAGCATGATAAGCAATGCTGCAAAAAGTTTTAACATTCTAGTAATCAACTTGAGCGTCCTACATAATTATTTAGTCCAAAATAATTATGTAGAATAGAACAAAATTTCTTTCAGATTTGTATCTAGCTAAATTTTTAGATGCTTTAGCAAAATTGTTCTTTCCGGAATTAAATTTCCTCCGCGATTATATTACATAATATTTTACACGTATAACTATCTTATCTTCACGAAAAGTTACATAAATACTTTCTCTGGTCCAATTCAAATTCTTTATCAACGGACTCGCATCTAGATAAATTTTATGAGAAAATCTTGCGTTCGTGGAAGTTCAATTGTCAGTTAGCTAGATGACAAAGTAAAAAATTTCTCGCATATCTTTATCCTTTCACATATATTTATCCTTTCTCTTCTTATCTTTTTTTTTCAATTATTAACGATCATCCTACGTGAAGCAGCGTATCTACTCAACCCACCAAATCGTGCAACTGTGATTTGAAGAATTTGTTATTTATAGCGATGGGAGATTCCAGTACAGAATTAATAACGGGAATTCTGGCGCATCTCAGCCGATAGCAGGACAACCGGCGTATGTTGCGCCGTTCATCTATCCACCCACACGATCTCACACAGACATCGGTCATACGCCGCAGGGCCGCCTTAAGATGCTTGAATTTAATAATATCGACGCAAATGAAATTTTATAATTAAAAGGCGTAAAACAAAAATTGCAAGAGATGAATACTAATGCCCAATTTCTTCACTTCCAGATAAGTTGCGGATAACCTTATCCACGAGTATCTTCATTGTATTCTGGGAGATATCTCTTGGATAAGGTCTATCTAGAGGTGAAGAAATTGGGCATAAGAGAAGAAATCTCCAAAACATTCATTCGAGCAATATCTACATCAAGAATGTTCATAAATATCAGTTAAAGTCGCACAAAGTTTAATGGACTCTTATTTTTTTTAGTCCGTGGAAAATAAAAACGCAATCTCAAGCTTTGGGTTAACACTAACTGATGTTTATAAAAACAGTTTGGAGTATTCTAAGGCGGCCCTGGTGGTTATACATACGAACATACGTAAGCACGAGACTGCTGTTATACTTGATACGAGCCGCTTGGTGTCGGGTAGTGACGGATATAGACGGGGTATTTCAGACACGTGACGTTGATATGACAGAGACGGAGCTGATTCGACGCACCGCCAGTCTTATACACTTCATTTGCCACCGATTAATTCGCGATACTTACGACTGTTACAGGATGTTAGCTACTTTTAATGTGAATCAGCCGCTACTTTGAAATATTTTGAAATGTTCTCTCTGTCCAATTTATCGGAATTTTATTGCAAAACACTGCGTAGGCGGGAGGCGTGTTTAAACGCTGCGGTTCCACAATTCTCCAACGTAATCTTTGTATCGATTATGATTAAATTTGTTATGTATGAGAAAATCGATGAATAATTAAACATTTGCATAAAATTACAAGAGAAACATAAACGCAATTAGCATAAATGAAAATAATTTGCAGAAAGGAAAATCATCCGACGTATGTGGGTTGATAAGCACACAATCGCCGTTATTCGCCACGTGGAAATGAGCGAAATGTCCGATATCTCGAAATCGGATTAAACCGCTTAAGTGTATCCTCGTGCTCTCTGCAAAAAGATAAGGAGGAATTTATGCAAGGTTTTGCCATTCTCATCGGCTACGAGAGATCTTCTCTTTTTTTCTCATTTCGCGAGATTAATTGACAGCTTCTACGAGCTGTGTCATCGATGAGATCTCCTCTACTCCTCGCTCAAGGCGTTATTACAGAGCGACGAAAGTTCACGACGCGATGCGAGCGAAGTGGTTTGAGATCACCGAACACGGAATGATCGTCGGCATGTTAATCGGCACGACAATGGATCTCATCGGCAGGTTTCGCTATTTTCAGATTGACCTACATCCGTCGAACGATTTTTGCGCTATCAACGGTATCTGCAAATATTGATTGGTTTCCCGATTTCTTATTGTAAATTCACCGTTTCCAGTGCGAAGGTGATCGATGTGTTTTTTGAATCGGATTCAAAGGTTTAATTTTTAATTTAACCCATTATCGGAAGTGCCATTAATCTTATACGCGCTATTCGGTAGCTTGAAAGTATTCATCGGCGTCACTTAGGTTCAAGATAAGTATCAGCAACAGAAATACTGAGAGAAATATTTTTGTACGTATAATCATTTATGTTGTTGATACGTGACTAATAAAAACTTTCTTATTTTCTTATTTAAAAATTGTATTCTAATCAGAAAAATTTAGTTAGAATAACAAAAATTGTTATTCTAACAAAATTTTTGTTTTAACAATATAGTTTTTAAATTAAAACATTGAAAAGTTTTTGTTAGTTGTGTCAACATGTCAACAGAATAAATGATTACGCGTGCCAAACATTTCTCTCAGTGAATGTTTTTTTTTTCTCTTGTGAATTGGAAGTAACATTAATATTTTTAACTTTATGATATTATAGTAGCATATAGTCATGAAATTAATGCGCGGAGAGAATTATCTTTTAAAATTTACCCTGAAAATATAATAGTTGTGGTACATACATTATTTTAAAGATTTTTACCACTTTAGTAAAATTAATCAAACTTATTTTATACTTTATTGTAGTTTTATTAATAAATAAAAGAAATTTACATTAAAAAATTCCTCGAAATACAATGTTATCCCACGACTATCATATTTTCAAGGTAAACTCTAAGAAAAAAATTCTCTCCGTGTAGAGTAACTAAATAGAAACAATAACTGATAGTTATTTAGTGTTATATGTATAAAGTGATGTAGGAGTCAGAAGCACGATGGTTATTATTTAGTGTTATGCAGAGAGTGATGTAGGAGTCATAAACTTAAAGAACATTAAAAAGTTTAGCATCGTGTATGGAGATTGTGCAACAAGGAACCGCGAGAAATTCAGAAATTTCTATATATCTTCTCAGTAAGCTGTTTGTCAAACATATATTTAAGTCTCTCTCCGAGAGTTTGGTCAAAGGTATTACTCTTCGAAGTTAATATTTGACAAAAGGCTAATGCAAGAGCGTAGTTATTTTCACAAATTTAGTAATGTTTTAGCTTAATCAATCATAAAAGATCAACATTTTGCTATAGAAAAAGTAGGAAAACACTTTCATTAGTTAGCAACGTTGACAGTAACAACAATATATATGTTAGATATTTTTTATCTTACTCTCCAGATACGAAATTATATTTGAGAGGAAAGCATGCGATGTTCTATCATGTAATCCTTCTTTTGATAAATCCTTGCTGACTCACAGAGTCACTTAATTTTCTACGTTCTCGTGAAAATTGGTAGTCGGGCGCGTTATGCAAACATGCAAATCGTGCTGCTCGTTGAGAGGGTGGAGTCGTATTACGTAAGGATCGGCGGAAAACAATTTTGCTCTCCTCGGATCGATGCACGGTGGCATTAGACACGCCCTTGGTCGAAGTCGGGTTACACGATAACGAATCTCTCGGTGGAGGTGCGACAAGGAGAGTAACAAAAGAGGGAAAGTCCGCTCTCACGATTGTGAGGATTTCCGTGGGCGATCGTGAGGCGAACCGGCTTCCGCGTTCGATCCCTCGGGCCTCCCCTCAGCAATTCCCTCCTCGCCAGAACACGTTTGAATCACGGAATCGTTGTAGCCTGTTTTGAGTATTTATTCTGTTACATGGTATCCGGTGCCTTCATTATCTCGATCTCTAGCTGTCGAGTGTGTGAGTTCGGATTTTAGAACTTTCCAATCACTTCTAGGTATAGTTGAAAAGTAATTGAAATTTACTCTTTTCAGGGAAAGACATCAAAGAAATAATAACCTCCCACGGTAATTGCGTGGGAGAGGATATTTGAAGGATATATTTTTAAGCTAGTAACATCACATTAAAATGTAAGTTTTAACACTAGAACCGCTGGTGCCATTTTGGCTCCGCTAATCATTCCATTTTTTTTTTCTTTTTTGTGTTAAATATACAATACTGAATATTGAATGTATATGATTATAATACAAGTAATTCAAATAATACAAATAATAATAAAATAAATATTTTTATTAGCCGAAAATAAGGATAGGATTACCAAGTTAGTACCTTGGACAATTCCAACGGGATACCAACCATCGGCAGTTTTAGTATTAACGTGTCACTTGATATTTTTTGTCCAAAGATTAAGTTTTAGCTATTAATTAATAAAAAAACGTATAAAATAGATGTTTTGTGGAAAAGTGAAACCATGAAGCCAGTTGATTTTAGCAGCAATTTAGTTAACAGGTAATATTCGCCACGTAGTGTTGGCACGCAATTCTGCTGGCGATGTCGGACAATTTTTATTGCCGCCCGAACAAACGAGAAACGCAATTATCGAAGTCGAGGCACGTAGGCAGATGGAACGTTCGTTTCCAGGTGGGATTCAAAGTAGACATGCTCGGACACCGCGTTCGCGGGGTCAATTTGACGGAACCGGATCGACCGCATCGCGCGTTGGGACGACGAATGAATCGGGCAGGTCCCATTGCGGGTTCAAAGCGATTTTATTGGCCCATTTCGTGATCTCGCGGAAGTCCACTCTAGGGACTGAAAAGTTTCGAGACTGAAACAGTTCGGGCGAGCAAACGCGTAAAACTCGTAACGGCGAACGGCGTTGCTCCGGAACGAACGAGAAGAAAAAAAGATTACGACGAAAGTCCGATTACCAGCGTGACGGGCGGACGCGAATTGGATTTCACCAGCAACTAGTGGCCGAAATTCACCGTCGACGATGGATAACGTGAAGAGAGGCACGTCTCGCGGTGATTTTCGCGAAGTGATTAACCCACATAGCAGTCACAATGGCGCTAACGAAGATTTGGTCGCCGATTCTGACCAATGACGTCGATGCTGCATCGGATAATTAATTTCCTTGGTTGTAACAGTTTGGGTCACAGTAATTTTCTTCAGCTGATTGCTGCACCGCCAAAGTTGTCGAGAACATCTTCCAGTTCAAGATTACGACTAGCAAGAGAATAGTTCAATAAGTACTGTTGAAGTCGGGTTGAAATTAATTGAAATATAAAATTTCATTGTTGATTTATATATCAACGGTAAATGAATTATTGAAAAAACAATAAAAATGCACAGTTTTCAAAATTTTATGGAAAAGACACCACATTATGTTAGCGTTGATGTATTAAAAAAATATTGACGTTGTTAATTTTTTTGTTGGAGGGGCGACGTAGTAATTTTCTTTAGCCGCGGCCAAAGTTGCTGAAAATATCTTTCTGCAGTTCGAGATTACAACTACCAGGAGAAATAATTCAATAAATACTACAAAGTCCGGTCGAAATTAATTAAAATACAGAATTTCATTGTTGATTTATGTATCAGCGATAAATGAATTATTGGAAAAACGATAAAAATGCAGAGTTTTCAAAATTATACGAAAAAGTACTGCGTTACGTTAGCGTAACGCTGTTGCATTAATAAATATTGACGTCGTTAATTTTCCGGTTTGAGAGGCAACGCGGGACATATGAAAAAGTTTAAGCTACGTTTGCCGTGACATAGCCCGTAAATAAACACGGTGTAGCGTAATTATGAATGATTCCCATCGCGCCGCTGCAACACGCCGCGTTTCAATTTCCGGTCGATTCCATCGCAATTAATGTCCACTGTTGAATTGCGATACACGATGCGCAAAACGAGCAACGTGAAACAATATTTTGGAATAATAATGAAACGGAATAATCTTTGGCGTTATTAATTTCCGGTCTTATATAATATAATCCTATTGTGCGGCACGTTACATTTATAATATACTCGTATGTATATACCGAAAGGTATAAATCCTGCTTATTTAAATTCGTGTAATGTATGCCATGCTCGAAAGAATATTTTCTATATCACGTTTTTACAATTCACTGCGTGCCTCGGCTCATAGTTTCTACCACATGCGCCCAGGATGGTACTGAAAAGATCGACGCGGTAAATTTCATTGCTTTGCGAGATAGATACCGTCCTTCGTGCTGATACGACCGGCTGGAACGTGCTTTAGCGTAGAAACGTCGCGCCACAACTGCACGAGATGCATCTTTGAAATATCCCGCTTACGTTTAAGGGCGAGGAACTGTTCGCGACGAAAAATGTTATTTCCGCACGTAAGCAGGTTTGCACTTCAGCTATCTTGTCGTTCCGGATAAGAAATGCACTTCCATGATAAAAAGAGGAAACGTTTATGTGCAATTGTGGAATGGTTGTCATATTTTTAATATTGCTAATTCAAGAACATACGTTGCAGCTAAATAGAATTAAAATCAAGTATTTCACATTTTTTCAGATGCCCGGTTTAAAGTAGATAATTAATTCGATTGAATTTTGGAGCATAAGATAGAGAAGAGCATATACAGATGAAAATTCTTCAAATAACTTTATATCTAATGTAGATGAAATGTTCTGTAAATTTAAAATAATTTTATGTTTTTCTCACTAATACTTTGTTTTTAAAGGCAGAAGTTATTAATACAAAATAAGAACTCATAAAAAACATATAACATAAAAATGCTCGTAATGCGTGTAAGCGGAAATTTTTACAATCCCAGAGAAGGGATCAGCATATTTTTTCATCTAATAAAAAAAGCTCGTAAAAAATTCTTTTTTAATAAACTAAATAAAACTTTCAAATACAGAAGAACAGGAGTATGTGGGACGCTATGAATTTTATATAATAGTAGTGATTTATCTAAATTATTGTAAAATCTGTGACATGAATAATCCAGTAAAGTTATAGGAAATTTTGAATTTATGATTAAATTTTAACAATATTTTACAATAGCGCTTTGAAGTTGAAATCGTAAAATTACCGCCATACTATTAATTTTGAAGTTTCGAGAAAGTTTGTTTTACTACGCGAAGTGGAGTCGAATTGCCGCTGCATCGGCAATATCGCCAAATGCTTAAACATCATCGCGTGCACACGCGCGTGCTGGACGTAGCTGAAAATGTTTGTGGATCACTAAAGTTCGCTAACGACCCATAACTCTTTCGGTCCCCTTACTCCGTCTCTGTCCTTCACCCGCGCGCACTCATTTATATTTACACGAAAGAAACGGTGATTTTACATCGGAGGAGGAAAAAGGATGGACGTGGTTTTAATAGGATCCAAACGCGTGGGCGGCAATTGTTCGAATTTTACCTCTGTAATTTGAATTGGAAACTACTTTGTAGTCCAATAATATGATGCCGTCTCTCGGGCGTAATTGGAGAGATTCAAAGTACATAAAAGATTTAAATTATTTAAAAGAAATTTAGAGTGTATTGGGCGTACTGCATCTCGAAGTATATTAAGTACATTCACATAAAATTTTATTAATTCTTGGAATAATAATTAAATTTTGTTTATATTGCTCGTGCATTTTAGTCTGATAACTGTAAATTAAATGTCGGCAAATTTTTTAACGCTTCTAGGACAGTAGCTATTTTATTTTTGTAACTTCATTATATTTGCATTTGTGTCTCATGATCCGGTAGATATAAACTTTATTTAATTAGCTTCGTGTTGCAGATTAAGGATGCCTTCAAACAAGAGACCAACATGACACGGTGTGACACAGTGAATCATTATATTCTTGTTGTTCGCCAATGTTAAACAAGGATGAGATTATGTTGTACCGAATCGCTTGGGAGGTACCCTTAATCTGCAACACGAAGTTAATTATCTGAAGTTTATACAGGATAAAACATCCACATGAGATAAATGCAAATATTGGAATCAGTCAGATAGAAATCAGTTGTTTCATCTGTGTACTTGATATTTATTTAATTTCACGTCTTTTGTGTGTGTATGTATGTGTGTGTGTGTGTGTGTGTGTGTGTGCGTGCGTATTGGTATGTGCAACAGAGTAATATCGAATTCCTTTTAATTAAACTTCAATATATTTATTATATTTACATTTATATTTAATTGAAATATATTATCGTTATATAAATCAAGATTTTCACTGAAAATCCGGTAATTTTGAAATAGATATTATACTGTACAGAAAGTTCAGATTACTCGATACGCGTCTCGTACCGTCCAGCTGGCCGAATCAATTCGCTTCGCGTTAATCTGAAATAAATTCGCGTGTGCACCGTGCACTTAGAACGGTCAACGTCGCGGAAAATATTTCCTGGCTGTTAATTAAATTTTTATTGGACAATCGCGCGGACGAACGATGGATGGGAATAAGTTATCAGTCAGTATATCTTCATCGCGACGATCAACAGCTGCGCATAGTGCCACGGGTGCAACGTTTGTGATATAACTAATCGTTTCGACGAGACTCGAGTTTTTCCAGCAATTACGCCCGAGTGTGCTCGAGTTATGGCTTCGTCGTAATTGGCGCTCCGAGTCATTCCCGAGGGACGGAACTGATTTTATTTGCGAGCGCGACGTCAAAGCGGACGAACGACGGAGTTTTCGAGGGAGTTACAAGCGCACGAACCCGAAAATGCACGGTAAATGCGCTCCGATGAGGTTCTCGCGAACAAATGTTGGTTGCTTCGCTCTCACCTCATGTTTCGCGCTTGTTTCAGAAATAGACATTGTTCGACGCGACATGCTTCGTTAGCATATTCTTCCCTTACCTCCGAAGGTACCTTCGGGACACGGCCACGTGCGCGTTCTCGTTGCGAATATCTCTCGTCCTTCGTTAGAGAAGTCGTCCAAACTTTGTAGAGAATGGATAAGATAAATTTTCAAATCAGTCTGAGGAAATTAAGAAATTGCGAAAAAAAAGATTTTGTGAAATTTTTATCAGAGAGAAAAATTGACTCTAAATTAGAGAAACCAATGAAAGTTTGGTCGATACGGAAACGCTTCGCATATGTATGAGCTTATTATGATCTGAATCGAAATTAAACTTGTGCTGTATAATAAAGAAATATTTTCTTGTTAATCTTAGGTTGACAGCAATCAGCATAAATTAGAAGAAAGAAGAAATATTGCGATAATAAAAAAAGTAGACAACGTATTATCTCTCTCTCTCTCTCGATTATTTTGAAAGAGACATCTTTCATTTTACAAAATTAAATTATCACAAGACGTCGTGACGCTGTAACGTGTCCGATCCGAACGCAAATTCGTTTATATCTCGTAAACGTCGCTAAAACGTTGCGTAACATAAATTTCGATTGCATAGCGCAAATTTCGATGGTACTGCGCTCACGAGAGATGAAGTGCATTTAATGTGACCGTAAATTCGTGTTATAACGATACTAACGAACATCGATGGTGATTTTAAAACGGATTCGTTGATGTTATAAGGTACGAAACAACATTTGTCGATGACAGATTCGGTATGTAATGAGAGAATATTTCTCATACAAATTGTAAAAAGAAGTATCGCAAATAAATGCCAAATCTGCGTATTCAAGCGAAAATTTATAGTCATTATTTAGCAGAGATTTATGTTTAATTTTGTACATTTTGTAGCGAAAGCGATTATACGCAATAACGTAAAACCAATTGATGGAGAAGTCATTCTTTAGCGGTTTATATTTGTTCTCTACATTTTCTTGTTTACGGAGCCTTTCGTACTTCTCTTAGTAAGTTTGGCACCATCTCAACATCGTGATTAATGCAGTGCGGCCGTAGCTATCAGCTGTGACAGTTAACCACAGATCAGAACTTCGGAATGTTCGCTCTACATGTACGACATAACGAACGCGATGCATTGACGTTTTCGAGTTAACGTTTGTAATTAGATAGTTAGCTAGAGCAGTTATTTTAGAAGTTATTCTAGTCAGTAGAATTCCACTATAGGATATTTATTCGATACAGCGGCATATTACAATATATATATATTCGAATGTTACATTCGAGTTTATAAATTAACAAATAAACAGAGCATTTAAAAGTCCAGATAGATTTTCTATAATCCACAAAGACGGAAATTACGTTAATTAAAAATTAAAATCATTTTCACAATGAAATATATATCAATATAACTTAAATATTGATGAAGTAATATTATGCATATAAATATTTCGGATTTATTGTACGTTTACACGTGATATTTCGATTATTTGAAATATATTTTTATGTAGTTTCAATTCTGTGTATTATATATCACGCTGATTACTTTTCGTTCTTATTAATTTTTAATGCTGAATAATTCTGCATTATTGATATTTCATCAGAAAAATAACTTTTTAATTTTCACTACTATTCACAACTGAATCGTTGAATCTTGAATTATCATATATTATGAGAAGATATTCGCGGATCTTTTTACTCGGAATTTCCGGACTTCTTTGGATTACATAGAGCGTGGGCGAAATGAATTCCGCCGTTTCCGATGAAGTTTTAGCGACTCGCAATTGCCAAACATTGCGGATGTTGCGAAATTTTCTGACGTTCCATAAATGGCTATCGCGATGAAGACATCACTCTTCTTTGTGTATCTGCGGTAAATGTTTAATCATTTACATATCGTTTTCACGGGCTGCATTACTCGCATCCTACGTGTATGTTCTTATAAATAAATGTGCATGAATATTTACTCACGGATACCGCATGCAGTCCCGCGCGAATGTACGTGCATCTGTGTGTGAACGTTTAGATTAAATTTAAAATATACAGGCGAAAGAAATTCCATGCAAAATAAACTCACGCACAACGAGCGGAACGGATAATGAACAACAGTTTATTTTTTTATTTGTTTTGGGAAAATAATAATAATTTTTTACGTGGCCGTGAATTTTATTTTAGCAATTCCAAAAATTGTTTTTATTAAAAAAAAAATATTTTTATCCTTTTTTCAGTTAAAACAAAATTCGATGTAGCTCTATCTATAATCCTCACTTTCCTGTCTTTCATTTATTTAATTATGACAATACAGTATAATACCAACGTAATATCACTTGTTCTAGAAAATATTTTTCAATATTTTTATGAAACTCATTATTGAGGACAAGATTAAATAAAGTAGAATAAGACTTATGAAATATGTGTCAATAACTATTATTATTAATATTACGCAGACCGTATATTACGTCAATCATTAATTAGGACACCCATTTGACGATGCATTACATGCATATCAATTTTCTCGGAACATTATGGTTGAATGTAAAACGTTATCTCAAAGTTTCATCGTTCTCACTATGCAAATTTAAGAGTTTATTAATTACAGTCACATATTTCCGTTTTGCCGGTTCATTATGACGAGCGACGGACAGCACGCGATTTAGACGTATTACGTAGCAATATCGCCACGAGGGATGGCCAGAAATTGTAGTAATTAATACGGCCGTCGCTAATTCGCAAGCCGTTAACCGAAATAACACAGCCCACGTACCGTTCATGACGATATCGCTTTCAACAATAAATCACATTTGCAGCTTCCATGCAAGCAAAATGTCAAGCGAGAAATTGATGTAAATGATTATCGTTTCTCCGTAAAATACGTACTTTACCGGCGGACACCCCCGGAATCTTTCAAAGATTGCGTGGGAGTTGAACTGTCTATAGTCTCATAGAGACTATGCATATATGGAACGGTCTAAATATCGAATTCCCCTTCTCTTATTTATCCAGCGGTAGCGCGAATACTGATTTCCGATAGATAGCAATATTGGAACGAAGGATCCGCAAGCGATATTAATATTCGATCGAGATTGTAGCTGCTACATATATCAAAGTAAATAAAATTTTTCGCATGCGAACGCGAAAATTTGGCACCCGTTGCGAAAAGATTTGTCATCTTAAATCTGTATATTTGAAATTATTTTGATCGTGATATTAATAAAGTATTATAAAAATAAGATGGATATATATATATATACTATATGTATCGAACATGAATATATTTTAGGCAATATTTTTCGTAATAAATTATTCGCAGATTTCAGATTCTTGTTAACATCAGATTATTAATATTCTTATAAAGATGCTTATTAGCATAAAAAATTACTAAACTGCTTGTCAATGATATCAAATGTGATATTATTACTCATAGTTTCTGTTCATGATTGCGTTTCAAGATCGAAAAAGATTTCGGCGCGAGGTTTGCAAAATCAGATATGTATATATTTTACACAAAAATATTTAAGCACTAATATCCGCTTTGACCGAATATATACTTTGAGAAAAACTGTTTGGTATTTGTAACTATAATTATATATTACTACATATAATTATTATGACTACTATAGTATTATAAGTAATAATAATTATATATATAGTTCTATCAATCAATATATACAGTTGGCAACCGAAAATGACTATAATTATAGTTATTATAACTATAAAAGTGGTTGAAATGATTATAATTATATACATATAGTCACTTGAATTATTCTTTTGTGGTAATACCAAACAGTTATTTTCTCAGTGTAAGATTTCTTTTATTTAATTAGATTTATTCTCTCTCTCTCTCTCTCTCTCTCATCGATCCAAATTCGTATTAATTGAAATTATTTTATCATGCGTTATGAAAGCAGCTTATCTTCATTCATATATCCGACCATTCGTTCATTGACTATATATATGATAAGAAAATGATTGACGGCAACGAAAAGAACAGCGTTGAAATAAATCTGGCTGCGATTTCGACAGATTTCGGAGTCGCGCGCGTTACCACGTGGGCGACTTAATTTTCGCGGATATACGCCGTTGAATCATAGTTGATGTGAGTCTGAATCACCACATATTTCTCAAAAGTGCAACGCGAGCGTTGGCCGATGGCGAAAATTGGCCGCAAGCATGACAAATTCGACAGGGAGTGACAACGCGACCGGGTGATTTTCAAGCGTTGGCGGAAGATTCGTCTTAAAATTGCGAAAATGATTTTCGTCTCGCGTCGTTTTCACAAAAGCGCATCATGTTTTTCTCGTCGAACGAAGGCAAGCTTTAATTTTTAATTTAATTTCATTTATTGTGTATTCAGAGAATATTTGAGGTACTAAAAAACGAATAAATACACACTTTGAGTACAATATTGCTTCAAATAGAAACATTAGCGTTAATTAGGTAGTAAATCTTAGTGATAAATAGCGAAATTTTTACCCATACACTGAGAAAAAAATTCTAAATTTTAATAAAATATTTACTCATTGAAAAAACTGATAGTTCTTAACATTTTTGTATAGTTCAAAAAGTCCATTATACATCTTTAAATTAAAATTGACATTTTATTTTCTACAATGTAAATCAATGATTTTTGTATATCAAAAAAATATATATGTTTAGTAAATAGGTAGCACTATATAAACAAATGATTTATTAAAATTTAGTATATTTTTTTCACTATATGAAATCGCTCGTTCTTTAATAGAAACGTCAAACTATCGAATGTGGTTCTCAGGTCAAAAGCGGAATACATTTTCGGTCGAAAATGAATGAACTTTTCGCGATTTAGCTTCAGGGATATAGACGAACAGGATTTTATTCTTTATTTAACTTCAAAGTTTGTTTTAACAGATTGGCAGTTCGAGAATCGATTGGGATTCAGTATCCAGGCTAGGACGAACACTGAAATAGTCAGTAAGTCGATACGACTTACCGCGAGCGTCACAGGTACTTGAGGCGTGAATAGCAGGCATAAATTTCTTTTTCGCGTGTCTCGCCGGACTTTCGGTTGCTGACAACCGAAATTAGACGTTAAATTGCATACTACGAGAAATATGCGACGCGTGACCACATTTACGACTCCAAATCAGAAATAGAGTTCGAAGCAACAGCCCTGTGCATGCGAGTGACAATTACGAGGGGCTACGTTATAATTACTGTTTAAATCAATTACAGTAATTACACGTTTAAAATCTATGACGATCGTATATATGTCGTTCGCGAAAACAATATTTTACTTTAATGTATTATACCTATAAAAAGCAGATATATTTAATAAATTTTAATTTATTAATGCAAGGTGAATTCTACTTTTAAATATTTTTTATAATCTGATATCTTGGATTTTGTATGTTTTAAATGCACATTGATATTATACTGACTTCGTTCCGGCAATTTATTATTTTTTACCGGAAATAAAACCTTTGACATCGGTAACGTTGCGTTGGTATGTAGAAAAAAGAAGAACACTCGTCGCGGAAAAGTTTGTCCGCGGAACAAAAGGGGCTCGTATGTTTCCAATCGCTTTTTCTTTCTTCCTCCTTTTTCCTGGCTTTTTCCATCAAAGCAGCTCACAGGGGAGAGATAAAAGCACATCGGTAGTATCGGTACGCGATATCGGAGGCGAATTTTATATATCGCTGCTCGTCAAGCCTGCCAAACTGTCGAGACTCGAGTGATGGACATGCTCAGACGTTTTATCGCGTGCAAATGTGCGCGGCCGTTATCGTAAGTGTGCTCGTGGTTAATAAATAATATCCATTGTCCATCAGGATGATGTTTATGTTGCTGACCGTTGGTTGTTTAGCTGCTTTTTTTCATTGTTATTATTTATTCTAGATTATTTATTCTATACATCACGTTTATGGATGATCCTTTGCATAATATTTGCAAGGGAAAAACGATTTTGTTGAAGTACGCTGAAAATTGAAAGAAAAAATTTGGCTAGATACAAATCTGAAAATAATTTTGTTGGACCATCAAAATAATTTTGCAGGAATCTTAAGGTGGTCAATGCTGCAAAATGTTTTGATATTCCAGAAATTTTGTCGTCCTATCTAATTGTTTTCCATCAAAATTATTTTTTAAATCTGTACTAGCTAAATTTTTAGATTCTTC
Organism: Trachymyrmex cornetzi; assembly: GCF_001594075.2. Taxonomy (NCBI): domain Eukaryota; kingdom Metazoa; phylum Arthropoda; class Insecta; order Hymenoptera; family Formicidae; genus Trachymyrmex; species Trachymyrmex cornetzi. Next base: position 2,592,773 of record NW_017296956.1, read on the forward strand.
AGCAAAATTGTTCTTTCAGTGTATATAAAAATTTAGCCAGATCCAGATCTGAAAATAATTTTGATGGTCCAAACAAAATTATTTTCTGTATATGACTAAATTTCTAAACACTTTAGCAAAACCGTCCTTCCCGCGTGTGTATATTAAATTCGTTTTTACTGTACTAGAATTCTAGAAGCGGCGATTCTTTTAATATTCACACGGAACTCAGGAACTGGGAGGACTATGGAAGATTACGTTTAGTGAAATATACAAAGGCGAGAGGTACAAAGAAAAGTTAATACCATTGGAGTCTTTATTCGCGGTGTTAATTACTTCATCCGTTGCATCGTTAAACGCATTTTTCTGCAGAAACGCAAAAAAAAAAGAGATAAAGAAGAGAGATCGTAAAGGACTGAAAAAAGCTATCGGAGTTTTATGACGACGGCTACAGTGAACGGCCAAACGAAATCCCACTCGTTCATTCGGCTCTCAACTCGTGCGCGTTTGTTTTATGTTCTTCGATGCGCGGTTGTGAAACTCGGGGGCAGATTACGCTTGCGAGTCTTCGCGGAGCGGTTTACTTGGCGCATGGTATCATCTTCCTTTATTCCACGGTATCACGAATTCCCCTCTGGGCATCCTCATTTCTGCACACGTGCGAAATGGTCATCACGTTCCACGCTGCTTATGGCGAAATAAAAAAAAAAAGAAACACATATCCATGGTAATTCACGATATGTACGTTTTGCGCGTGAGGTTCGATAGCGGCGAGAGAACAATTTAAAATATTCTATCTATCAGGAAAAATGCGAGAACGTAAAGCTCGATGTAAAAATTTTCAGGTTTATTCGACTCGCCAATGTACACCAAAAAAAGTCGAAATATTCGGAAGCGAATGTTGGTGCTTGTGACGTTTTCTTCGATATTTATTGGTTACAAACAAATTTGACTGTAATCACTGGAATATACATTTCTGTGAAATATGTCTTATTTTGCTTATTAATTGTAAAAAAAATAAAATAGACGATTTATTTTATTTGTCAGGCATAAAATTTTATTTCACTACATTTAAATATGGATTTATTTTAGTAAAATAAACATTACATCTCATAAATAAAGTATCGTTTTCGCAGTGTATGTAAAATATTAAATTACGAAGCAAAATGTTATCTGTTTTTTATTTAATATGGATGTATAACGTGTACTTCTGCAAGATATTTCCAAAATTCTGTATAAATTTTTAGCTTTTAGCCTTTTTTACTTGATATTGCGCATTATGAATTTACAAAAAAATACTATTGTAAAAATTATCATTTTTCATCGCATACATTCTTGCGGCAGAAAATCAGGCGATAATATATTATTTCTGAAATTATTTTTACGCAAGAACTTTGAAAAGTTCCTTGAGAGAATTTATTATTTCCACATATTCGCGTGGTATTTTTTGGGGAAAAGAATCTTTTAGCGAAAAGTTGAAAGCGGATCAAAAGCTACTATGATACGTACAACAGGAACGGAATGGAGGTATCGGAGCGATTCGTTTTTGCTCTCACCGAAGATCATAAATCAGTAACGCACCGTCTGATTCGCGGATCAATAAGAGTTCGGTTGGCTCGTTACGAGAGCGACGCTCAGTGTGAAACAATGGTTCATGTTTTCCGCGTTTTCCGTTCCGCGGTATGAATCCGGCCAATGGCGCTCCATAGATTGCAGCATGGAAAACTGCCCGAGATTTTGGGATGTGTTATTCAAACGATCGTAGGTGAAAAGAAGTTTTACGAGAGAAAGACTGTTCGATTCGAGCCCTCGCTGTTCAGTACGGTATGTTTTCTGTGGCTGAACAGTATAGTGTATACTTTCGGAACTTAAAGTGAGATAGATACGTATTTAATATTTGACAAGAGCGGGAAAAAGTTTAATGCAGTTTAGTACAAGAATAAAAAACATACCTAGTATAATTACGCTTCTCAAACGTGAAAAAATTCTAGATGACGTGATATTTTTAATTTCATTATGGCAATCATGGAAGCCTCACGTGACTGTTTCACACTTTCTTTTTTAACTAAATTAAAATTTTGATACAGTTCTATATTTTTTTGTTCTGTTAACTTATACAATATTTTCTGCGCAATCTCATGATGCTCAGTGTTATGTTATTTCCGTGCTGTTTCGGAGCGTTTGCAGAATTAAAATTTTAAATCTTTTAAATGGCATATCTCACAGTTTACGAAAATAGGTTATACATACAGATTATCCTGCATGGATTTTTTTCATAGTACAAATCTGAAAAATGCGATCACCCTGCAATTTTTTCAAGGAGCCATTAAATCTTTTAGAAATAATAACTTCGAAGAAAAAATGGTAGAATTTGCTTAAAAAACGCATAATAAATTGCACGCTCAGTTTGCGAAGTTGTTGGCACTCCAATGTGTTGTGTCGACAAGTATTGATTAACTAAACTATCATCGAGATTAAGATCGAACGAAACCCTGTGGAATACTCTATGTAGGCCAACTAAATAACTCGCTACACGACAGTCTGTATAAACTCGCGAGACGATATTCTACGTGAATTGAAAAAGCTTTTTCGCGTCGCCGCAATCTACAACCAATTGCAAGTTTACGCTTCTTCGACTTCAAGTGCTATTGAGGTTGTATGAAACTTTTGTGAGGTATGGAGCTAAATATAATTCGTTAGCTAGCCTTTAAAACTTCAGAAATAATTCCGCATAAATACGATCGCATGAATATATCTCCTTACATTGATTTCGGTACACTTTGGGACTATATAATATTATCATTACTCGCAGCTATTATTATTTTCATTGCGATGAATTAATTGAGATAAAATGAACTGAGAGATAATTATACCTCGCGGCGTATCATAAAGCATCGATTCTAAATCGGCTCTGCACTATAATGCACCAGCGGAATCCGCCCGCAGTTCTCAATGCTTAACTCAACGTCTTAAATCCAATAAGAAGAGGCTCGTCGTCGTCAGATGAAATGAGGTGCTCCGACGAGGCGAACGTCTCTCCTCTTTCCCTCCGGCGAAATTAGCGTTTTCGAGTCGCTTGAATTATTCAGCTACGCCGCTACATAGCACCGCCTTATCTTCCGGCTTTAATAATTTTCCCGGTCGTGCTGCAATTGCGGCACGCAAAAGTCTGCTCCATTTGCTACTGCATATCCGCTAGAAAAGAGTTCCGTTCCTCTTCTGAATTATGAATGCCGTGAATGAGAGAACGCAAAGGATATGCGTCTGTAGGTTTAAGTAGTAAAAAAAAAAATGTTAAAAAAATTAAATTTAAATTCTCTTCAACAACATTTTATAAAGATATGTTTTTATTAGCATAAAAAACTCTAGTGTACACGCGATATAAAGTATATAGACATACTAAATAGATATACTATTTAGTATATAAAGTATATAGACATATACTATTTAGTATATAAAGTATATAGATATACTAAAGTAACGGTGATACTTTCTAAAAAATTCAAGTAATAAAAATATGCCTGACGTTTATTGCCAGTCATAGAACGATTTTGCATATAAGCTTTTTCACGAAAGTGACGTTCTACGCTGTCGCATAGACAATTTCTTGCAGCTACTTACAAGTGACGCTGTGAGAATGATACAAAGTTACTTTCTACGTGGATTAATGCCGGGACAGTTAACACCGAGGCGAAGTAAACGGCATTACCTCACCTCGGCGCAATAAAGAGGAACTAATTTCGCTCTTCCGGGCGCGGTAGGATGCAGGTCAGACTTCTGCATCGCAAGCACACAAGGGAAAATGATTAAGCCCGAAATATAGGGGTATAGTAGCAGCTACATCAAGCTTGTATCCTGTTGAATAATTCTCATGGCGACTTCAAAGCAACTCCAACACCGTAGGTTAGCAATCTAAGCTTTTGAAAATTTCAACATAGGATGAAGAGAGCTTCGAAAATACCGAATATCTCCGTTATGTATCCAAAATAACTTCTTCGAACTTAATTTATGTATGTTTTCCCTTCGGAAGAATCTGCATTTATAGTATTAATGATGTAATAACGGCACAGTTACATGAAAAATTATTAGTATTTCAGAAAGAAATTTGTCGCATATTATATATAAGTACCATCTACTCTGACGAAATTGAGTGGAGCGCACGTGTAACTCTCTGTAAATTGCGGCAAGATTGCCCAGAAATTGCACGTGCAATGAGCCGATCGATTTTACGGAAATAGAACCTTCCACAATGCGAAAAACAAGGATATTTTCTGCTGCATACAATGAAATTATTGAAAGTAAATTTTTATTCTTAATAAAGAAATACTTAATTAAAGAATAATATTTAAAAATAAGAAATGAGAGAAAGATAATATAATTTTTTGCGTAAATAAAATTAAATATTTGATTATAAAAATTTTGAACGATATAATCAACTCATGGAAATATAATAATTTTTTGTATGAATTCTCTAAAGCTGAATCAGTGGATAGTCACTAATACACCCAGTGGCATACTTTGCACTGATAATCAGTGAAGTTCAACTAAGAAAGGAAGAATGTTTGAGCATTATATAACTAAAATACTGATATTTGCATTTTAGAGTTAATTTCAATCTTCCAATATCATATTCATTGAATTTAAGCACTAAAACAAGATTAGTTAGATCACACATTAAAGATTAGCTAGGTTAGGGATCTCACATTTAATTCACTGATTACCAGTGGCACACTTGGCTTTGATATCAGTGATTATGCACTGATTTAGATTTAGAGAAAATTATTGTTATTAAAAATGTAAAAGTATGTGGAAAAATTGTTTTTAATTGCGAAAAGAGGATTAATATAGGTAAAAGTATACAACTGACAATGAGTATTTATTAAAGAAAAATATTCGTGAAATTTAAAAATAATCCAGGTAATTTTCTTTCGTTGAAAATTGTCGTTAGAAAAGAGCGATTTTTGCCGAGGTCTTGTCCCTGCTTTTTATCTCTAAATTTTTAACTCTTTTGATGAAAACAAGCTACGACAAAAATGCAGTATTTACTTAACATCTCTCGGACAACAGGCTCGAGACAAGTGTTAGCACGCATTCCGCGCGATGAACAAACATGTGTTCGCACACTTAGCTCTTATAAATGTGATTATCTCGAACAGAATCATGCTTCGTTCTAGCGACCGAATGCATAAAGACGACATCGTCTGGTTTCCCCTTCTTGGTTTTTCATAGTGAATCTTTGTAAGCTTCTCGACCATCAAACGAACAAACTGTCGGACCACGTTCGACGGTTTCTTCTGTTTTCTCCTGTTTTTATCTACCTTGGCAGCAACTCCTCTGAATTGTCTCAAATTTTTAAAAAGGAGACGGATGAGTTTAAAAATATTGAAATAAAACAAGACACAATTAAATTATATTTAGCATTTTTGCAACGAAAAGACGTTATCTTGATACAATCTTTTAAAGCGACGTACATATGTATTTTAATTTTTCTTAGAGCAAATGTTTCCATTAAAAATAATCTCCTTATACTTTCTTTCGGTCTTTATTGCGTCAAATTAAGTGTGCCTTTTGGAAATTATTTTTCGTTTTATTCATTCTGTACGTTTTATCTATGAAAATCGGAATATCTGCAAGAAAAATTGATGGGCACTATAGATACGGTTAGAAATAAGAAAACAAATTTACCGAGCCAGCGTGGAGGGACAAAGATATATTTCCTCGACGTGACCTATAAAGCCTTTCTCGAGGTAACGTTCAAAAGTTATCATTCGAAGTCACCGTGTAACTTTATATGGTGGTTATAATGGCAAGAAATATAATTGTAAAGCTTGTCCTAAGTGCGCGGAGCTCTACCTGTCTGAAAACGAGGTGGAATGCGACGACTTATTGCAGACGGACCGTTAACTTTTTCCGCGTGCTCGGCGCGGTTGGTAAACGTGGCTAAGCTGGATGGCTGTATCTCCTGTCTACGCCGTTTTACTTTCCCTGCCGGGTTTTACTCGCGGAATTATTATCACGGTAGACGAGATATACCGGAGCGGTTATTCAGCTCGAAACGTGACGTTTTTACGGCCGTGGAAAGCGCCCTAGAAGCGCTCTCGTAATCTCGCGGATGCATATATACTACGGGTATATTACGATACACTCTCGAAGATAGAGCGAATTTTTTCGACGACAAGAGAAGGACGATTCTGACAAAACGATCGATCGATCGTTTATACTTATACGTATAGTTTTGGAAGAGCTGCGAATTTCACGGCAAATCATTGGGGGTTCAGTGGAGGAAGAGAGCTGCTCTATTTAACACCTGGGGATTCGCGTCGCTTAAGCTAATCGAATTAGTCTTGCATGCCCGAGAGATTCGCCCAAGTATTCATTAGGTGACTGAGAACAAGCACGGATTATTCGTTGCTGTAATCGAAGGATGTGGTATACGCTATACACGGTACCTTCGAAAATTGCGATATTGAGTTATGGATAACTTGCTATTCCTCATTCAGTGGAAACTCGATACGAAACTCTCAATAATAACATTATGCGCCCACCTGCATGTAGCTTTTTGTAACAGGACATTGTTTGCAAGTAAAAATTTCATTCACTAATTTCTGTGATAGAAACTTTTGAAAAGAAATTCCAACTCCATGTAACACGTAACAAAATGGAATTAGGTGACAGTATTTAATTTACTTTTTATTTCCAATTCTTCTTTTTTTACATTTACACGTTTCCAATCAAAGTACATTTTTTTCTCTGCGCGAAAAAAAAAACAATTTACACGTCAATTCTCTGTAATGTTTGAAGCCGTATTTAAATATATCTTTGTTATTTTTTCAGCCGACAAAGCTCAACGTCTACAAGAATGATGCCGAAAGTTGGGACTACACGACACCGACACTGGGTGAGTCTATCTATCCTTTTCTCTTTCATCTCCCTCAGTTCTTTTTTTATTTCCTTTTATTGGTGTTATGTACGTGTAACTTCATAACACATCACTCCCCTCGCGTCTCTCGACATGCGTTTCAGCAATCGACAGCATGAAAATGTAGAATCGAACAAGTCTGCTTTTTTGAACGTTACTAATATTTTTTTAATATCAATCAACATAATCTGAAATCTTTAAATTTTTAATCATCAAATGTTTTCAAATTTCAATTTTATGTATATCATTAACATATATTTAAAATACGATTTTTCTGAAGGAAATTTAATTCAGCTGTGTTCATGACGTATTGTTCAAAAATTGTACAAACGGCATATATCTAGTGATTGATCAAATTTTCGTAAAACTTTATGCAAATACGATTTAACTTTGGAAATACTAGATTTTTGCAACAAACGTTAAACTGCATTTATTGAATATAATAAAATTATTTATTGAAAAAGATAGGCTTGCTCGATTCTTGCATCCAAGTCGTCAATTTGATCGCATTCTCCAGAGAGGGGCGGTGTTCAACTGATTTCTTCCTGCAGAATCCGATTTAATTAGCGACGGCCATTACGTACGTGCGAAACGCACGGAGGATCGTTCCCTCCGCACGCCGATCGTGTTGCGATTTCTCCCCTTTTTTAGTTCATCATTTGTGCCGCTTCTGTGCCTTGTTGCACATAATGGGGAAAGCTTAATTGGATCAAACAGTATCTAGACGCAAAAAGGCTTCGCCTGCCGGCTTTGCTCGCAAGCTTCGAAGAAAACATTTTTTCTTTCGAATATTTTATTTACTTAAAGAGAAAATTAAGCGAAAGTCTGCATTTCTATCGTTCATTGAACATTTTAATGATTATAGATAACGTTTCTTTCTTTGTAAATTTTAAATTTTTATATTACTTAATTACTAGTTTTAATCCTTTCTTGACATTTTAGTTCTAGACGTTTGAAATTAGTTTTAATCTGTTTAAATCATAATTGCTCGTTTTTGCTTGACCTTTCTACCACTTTTTTAAACTTTTTTTTTTATAAATATTAAATGTTAAACAACTTTTTGTATAATTGCGTAAAAAGCGATGGTTAAAAAAAAGCTTGCAAAACACGTTTGGGAATCCATTGCAATCCGGTTTTAGAAATGAGAGATCAATCCGGAAATGCCGCGACAATGCGATGGGAACGATCCTCGAGCTTAAAAATCGCTCGACCGTCATACGCATGAATTCGTCGCGGACATTCACATATCACAGAATCCGAATAGATCTATTCACTCTGGAATACGAGGCGACGAGAGAGCAGGAATATGAAAGTGCGTGATAATTTGGACCACCCGACGAAACGTATAAATATTCCGAAGCGGCAAATTATATGCAAATGCATCGTAATAAATCCATATTCAAAATACATCTCGTTACAAGGATATTGAATGAATTTTACGCGACAAAACAGCGACGCACCATCGCGAATATCAACCCGGTTGGCAACACATTTCTCGAATTACAACTCCGTATGCGGACTGCGTTAATATATTACGCTGAATAAAATGCAAAATGCATTTGTAGCGAAGTAATTATATCTTACTTTGACATTTAACGCTTTTCACGGCTAACGTGATAGTTTAGCTCGTTTTGTATTGCTCACACCTACCTTATTATCCGTAACAGGCTTTCTACAATAAGCCATTACCTAAATTTTAAGCCGTAAGAAATTGACCAATCTTAAGTTGATTATTCTTCTCACATTCGACTGTGATTGGCCAATTTCTTACGGCTTAGAACTTAAAGCCTAGGTAATGGCTTATTATAGAAAGCTTGTATAAAGTTAATCCTATATATCCCCCCCATCTCAATAACGCACAGCCTTCCGAAAAAGTATGTGGAACAAAAGGCGAAATGAAGTTGGGAACCCGCGCTTACAAATTATTCTTGCGAATCACGGTTCACTGACCAACGATTAAATCGCTCGCCCGAGGGCGCGAATGCTCGAGAGCAGAGCGCGGCCTTCGCATTGCAAAAGTGTAGCCGTTTAGCAACTCAACGCCGCTTGGTTATGACGCGTAAATTATTTCGAGTTATCTTACAACATTAATTACCGCGTTTCTTTCTACCACGGTTAATGAAGATTACCAACGCCACGTGGCGATCCTCGTCTCGAACTATTAGCGCCGTTTTCGAGATAATTGCTCTTCGCGTCGAGGTGCTGCGGTTTCGTTGCGCGAATTCGAGCGTCGAATAGCAATTATACAAAGACAATTTAGACGTGAGTTTATTTCCACGAGTAGACACCGGAAAAATGAAAAATCCTCCACTGAAATTTACTTATAGCTGGAAATAAGATTAGCAGAGGAGTGACCTTAATTTCTGCTATTGTAGTAATATATATTGATCCTTTCTTAAGGAAAACGCATTAAATATTTGAGTCTTGTCGTCATAATAGACATTGAAATGATATTTGAATAACCGTTAATTTTATATATTTGTAATTAAAAGAATTTTTTATTAATCTAACGAAATTAAGCTACTTTAATGCGCACTTTAAGTATAATTCCTGTTTGAATTAATAAACTCATTTTTTTATCTTGAAAGATAAGAGCTGCCTTAAGTCACGCTGTTATCATTTAGATCAGTATTCACAGTTTGTTTTTATTTCAAGATTGTCTTAAGTAATATCTTAAGATACGAATCTATGTGTTAGGTTTATGACGATCTTAAAACGATCTAAAGTATGAGAACCGTCTATGAGCCAGCCTGTATATTGCAACGTTCAGTGTTAAGTTCAGAGTAACATAGTTATAACTTGATAGTGGTAACGCCCTGAAACACGCGAAGAAAATTACTCGTGCGAATTCAAAAGTTCGCTAACGCGTAATCACGCGTAAGACTCCTCGTATTGCTGTAATTAGCGAAAAGCAATTGCCGGAATATCGCGTGCCAGGTACAAACCTTAGAAGTAGAATTTCAGTCGAAACGACAATCGAGCAGAGCGCACGAGGAATTCGCCCCAATTACGACACGGGCTTGACGTTCTGTCACCAGCAGCGACGTCATCGACGGCGTAGCCTTTCGACTGCACGAAATCTCTGAGTCCTTAGAGATGGATTTTCGCACTAATTGCCGTCCTTTTCGGACATAACGATGAAATTCGCTCGCCAAGAACTTGTCCTATAAGATACAAGTATCTTCATTATGTTGGCCACGCCCTTCGCTGTCGTTCTCTCTTATGGGATTCATCTTCCGGGTTGTCATTTCCATTTAAAACTAAATTAAAGTTAGGAATACATTATGAGTACATCTAGAATTATTATTTAAAAGAAACAGATCGCATATTAGGAAAGTTATTTAATTCGATACTGAAATATCGCTGACTTGCGTATTTTTTCAAACAATATGATTTTTTTTTAATTTGATGATCCAAAATTATATTTTAGATTCAATGATCCAATTTCCCAATTTGAATTATTTTTGTGCGTGCAATGTTATATATGTAAAATAATTGTAGAATATATACGCTTTTTTTTAAATTCACTATTGTGTAAAATTAATTAAATTCCACTTTAAATATTTGTCATCAAAAAGTTATAATTTTTTTAGTTACGTTATTGGCGTGTTATCAGGTTTTAGAAATTTGTAAAATTCAGACCGCAAAACGTACAAAAGCTCAAACAAATGCAATATATCCATCCGCGCGACTAGATAAAACAATATCGGAACTATATTGATAGATTGTATCAATTCCTGGATAGTGGCTGTCTTGTTATCCCTGGAAGGAACTCGATTACGAAATCCCCTCCGGGATCCGCGTCGACAAACCCGTCTGCCGAACTAATTGCATCGGAGATAGGTCAGGTCGATCGCTGTACTTCTAACCTTTCCTGCCTTGCATCCGCATCTCGCGGATGAAAGTTTCATTAGGTCTAGAGGCGATATCGCGCGGTTTCAACCGCAACCTGCATTTCCGCGAAGGAGAAACGGCCGCGCCGTTTTTGCACATTCGAGATAGTGGGCATCGCATATCGATCCAAACGCCATTGCCAGTCGAGTCGCTTACCGTGAAAGTGGCGTAAATCAAATCGTGAAGGGTAATCAATTTAAACCGGTCATCAATAAGAACATAAGCTATTTGTTACGTATTTTAAAATAGGCAGTAGATTGCTTAGGTGTTCAGAACTTGAACTTCAGCTTCTAAACGAAGCGTGTAAATGGGCGAAAGAGTAATGTCGTATTCTTACCGACGTAGTACAGTCGTCGTTGCTTAAATTGTTAACTCCCAATAAAACGAATGGAGCAACGAGCACGATCACGTTGCCGTAAACGTCAACTGAAACCCAAAATAAACCCGGCTTGCTTCACTTTTGTATTTTAATCAACTGTACACGTGAAAGAGTGGCATTGTGCAACAACGGCGCGCCCTCCATCCTTGCGAATCTCCGGGCGATTAAGATCCGCGATTAATCTGCTGCCTCTGTCCGTTCAATTATACTTGCAGAAATAACGTTCGGCCGGACGCGATTAATCCCCCTCCCGATCGCGTTACCCTCAATTTTCTGTCACCGTCGATCCGGTATTCCGATTTGGCAACGGTGACGACGACAGCAGACCGTCCTCGACAAACCGTCATTGGCTCCGCCGCGCGGCCGTTCGTTTCTCTCTGTGTGTATTAATGTCGCGCACAAAGGATGTCATCAACGTCGTCGACGGCGAACAAAGCCAAGTTTGTTTCGAGAAAGTGGGCAGGCCGATGTGATTTTATTATACCCGCGCGCGAGGCACCTATCTGTGGCAGCGTGATCAAATAAACGAGTAACGTTGTCACGAGCATCGGTAAGATGCTCCATTTCGCCTTTATCAGGATTGAAACTTCAACGTTTAATGGAGAAATGAGAGCAAAAATAAAAACGGGAATCCTGAGCAAGCAAGTCTAATAGACTTACTTTAATGGATGCGTATACTTATTTTTCGAAATCCTCGCTCGTTGAAAATAAATCTTACCTTTTTAACTTAAACTCTAGGACAGATTCGCAAGAGAGTCACGTGTTCCTCTCTTTTCTCAGAAAGTTACGAGCACGCAAATGAAGGTATATACTACTTGCTGAGAAGCATCTGCGCTTGACGGGGAACGTCTTGCTTTGTCATCCTAATGCATTCATTCATAAGAAATTTACGAACTTTTTAATGCATCTCGTTTACTGTATCTATAAAGTGGTTCATGTTACCTTTTTTCGTGTGACTTTCTTCGAACGGAAGTTCTTTTCTTCTCTCGCAGTTGCCGAAGAGAAGAAAAATTGAATTATGTTACTTATCGACATTTTTGTGATGACTGAATTCTTCTTGTCGCAATTAAAAGTATGTATATTTTCTTTTGAAATACGTCAATAATATTTTAGGCATATCGGAAGGAGCGCAAACGTATTAAATTGGTTTTTTTGTTTCTTGACAATATTATATAAAAATAATTAAAATATTATATTTACGTACCTACAATTATATATCTTTGCGTTAAATATGACGATGAAATATTCGCCACGGAACATTATAATACATGATGTTATCATCATCTTCGCGTGATTAATTTCAACAAAACTGGCACCAATATCCTCGGAGCTGTGCAAACTTGCTTATTATAACTAGAATAAATTTCTATGTATTTATTATTTTGGGTACATATTACACGTGATAAAGTTTATATTGTGAAATTGTGCCAACTCTATAAATTTCCAGAGTAATTACTTTGCACACAGGATGACGTTAGCAGACATTTCTGTATACTAATAGCTTTCTCGCGCATTACAGCCTCCAAATTAACAAACTTTCACGCTAATTGTTTCTGATGCAACGGTATTGCGACATATATACCATTCCGTATCATTGGACGAATTTTGGCAGTTAATAAATCTAATAAATATTGTTTCCTAGATAAAGCGTAATTGAAATAGAATTTCTAGAGAACTAAATTATTACGGTTTATAAATACTGCTAAGTTCTATATAATCACTTTTTAGTTTTATTACTAAGATTATTTAAAAAAAAAATATAATATATATACATACTTTGCACTAAAATTCTAATATTTTATTAAATAATTTCTTTAGTACAATTATCCAGCTTCCGTAACTTTGCTAGTTAATCAGAAGACTAACATACAAGTATTAAATATTATTTTCTCGCATAAATCCGTAATACAAAAAAAAATAAATTACAAATGGATCTTGCTAGGGTTAACCTTGTCAGTAAAAAGAAAACCAAAATATCCCGTGCTCGAGGCAAGAAAGCCGATGTAGTCGTATCCATCGCATCCAAGTATAAATCCTTTGCCGGTGGAGAGATTTAAGTTTGTGACGCCCTGCGAGGCTGTGCGAATGCGAGTTGTCCTCAATCGGAGAACGGAACCGGAATAAATTCAACTTCGCGCGTGAAGCGTGGTGAAATAGAGACAAGGCGAAATGGATTGATCCTTTGCATAAAACTTTAAACTCCAATTCAGCGATTTCTCACTAACGGAACGGAAGCAAGTGTCCGGGACAAATGGTGCGAAAAATCGAAAAGGCTTGGTGTTATCGCGAGTTTAATGCTATTCCAGGATCTTTCCGATACCTCTGAAGAAAGATTTCTGTAATATCCAATTGTAAAGTGAAACGTCGATCTCAGTAGTTATTGATTTATGCGTGATGCATAATATTGAAATAAATGGCAATATTTTTGAATAATACTTTAAGAATAGGGGAAAAATACAAAGTAGTGTTATATTAGACCATGATATATGATATCACAATTGAAATGCTTGTTCAGAAAAAAATTTTAAATACTTTTACAGATTTTCACAATTAAAAGCAATAATGAAAACCGTTCATCACATAAGCTACATTGTACGTGAAAACTAACTGATTTCACCAAAACTCGATATAATTAGTACGGAGTTCTTTCTTATAAGATTTGTCCGAAAAAGAGCATCAGTGACGTCTTGACAGAATGCTTCTAATAATTTAATAAAAAAATTCTGATCACTCGGGATCGAAATTGTTTTGTTAGAATGTTGTCACAAAACTAGAAATCAGAGAAATATCAGGGATATTGAAAACGGTCAGGAAAATCAGGTAAAAGTCAGAGAATTTTGCAAAATTTTCTGGGAAATGAAAATTCTTGGCTTTAAAAAAATTTAATATGCGTACATCATACTTACGTAGTTTTGCAATACTACAAACTTAACAACTAAATGCAAGCAGTCTCCACAACATTAATATTACTTTACATTGTTATATTAAATTACTCTCTCAACAAAATATTTAACGATTTCCAAGTCAGAGGACGAAAATACAAAAAATTAAAAAATATTATTAAAAGCAACAGAAAAAAATCATGAAATTTTATTTGAAAATCGGGGAAAAGTTATGGATTTTGTGACAAACTGTTAAAGACGAACGGAAACGGGATGAGTACCGCTGTTGCAAAGCTGTCCGTTTCCTTATTGCGTGTGAGGAAGGAGTATGATCCGCGATCAGGAATGTCGAGAGCAAGAGGGTCAATCGCCGCTCGAGCCGATGAAACGGTACGTTGATCTCATCGCAATCGCGACGTATCGGAGTGCAACGAGATATGCGGCATACGCGTTATGAATTGTCCGCTCCTCTTGAAACGCGCCGAGTATCAGGACACGAAATACCTGTATCGCGAAGCGCACAAGTCACAAACGCAGAACATCAGTATTCACATCAGTATATGCTCTGTTGAAGATTTATGAGTTCGTTGATGCTCATGAGAGACGAACATACCCGTTAACGAGCAAAGTGTCGTCGAAGCTGTAGAATCTCCTTCTGCGAAAGACTTTGAGTGTTGCCGGTCGACATTCGCTTCGGGGATCGTTTAAGCACGACACGATATTAAGCGATCGCTCAAGAGATCGCATATGCCGCCACTTATCGTTTCTCGAATTGCACAAGCGATTTCGTGTTGGGAGAAGTTATGGCATATACACATATATCTGTTTCAGAAATCTAATAAATTTCACTTACGATAGATACAATGTTGCGACTGTAAATGCTGAACAAATTACCGAATTAAGTTAATTTAAGCGTGAGTTTCGAAACTAGAATTAATGTGCTAAGATAACAATCTAATTAATTTAATAGCTCACGTTTTAGAAAATTTCAGTTTTTTAGAAAGTTTACATTTATGAGCATTACTCATTTGCGCGCAGGAAGTCTAATTAATTTCACTTATGATAGATCTAATTTTGCGACTGTAAGTGCTGAATAAACTAGCCAATTCATTAGCTTTGAACCTGTTAACAGTTTCAAAGCCAGAAAACTAGTTTAGATTTGCTAAAATAATTTAATTGCTTACCAAATTGCACAAGCAGTATAATTTATCAGTGTTCTTGAATTTTATTTCATAAATATTTCAATATCATCTTTAGAGAACTGACATACATTTATAGAAACAGTGATGTTAATTTAATGTCATTATCAAATGGTAATTCCACGAATTGTTCAAATAATTTGTTATGCATCAAGCTTTGTGTTACTAACGATCCTTTACCGAGATTAAATACTTATTGAAAATTTTATACGATACACACCTGCACATAAGTACGTATGTAAACATTGCTCTCTTGTTGGATTTTAATGATTACATTTTGAAGTTATTTATTATATATGAATCTTATTATGAATATTATTATATGAACGGGAAAATATATCCAGATAAATAATGCAGTTTGCTAAATAATATGATTTGTGCTATTCACATTGGATAATTTTAGGTACCACTCTCTTTATTTCACGTATTTTGTAACGAATTCCACCGCGTTAATTAAATGACTAGCTTGAAATTAAACATGACAGAATTAATATCTTCGTAACGCGCTGTGCTATAATTGCTGTGAGTACTAGCCTCGCGACAACTGAAATAAATCATCGTCACGGTAGCTTGGCGAAAGTCATTATGCTCTATGATTACTATGAACGT
Source organism: Trachymyrmex cornetzi (assembly GCF_001594075.2). Taxonomy (NCBI): domain Eukaryota; kingdom Metazoa; phylum Arthropoda; class Insecta; order Hymenoptera; family Formicidae; genus Trachymyrmex; species Trachymyrmex cornetzi. The sequence goes on from NW_017296956.1 coordinate 2,608,634, forward strand.
TTAAGGAAAATAAACCCTTCGGCTATAGGAGCGACATTACCGTTTTACTGAACGGTGAGTAAAACGACGAGTTTGTTTGCTTTGAAAGCAAACGTTGGTAGCTATCACGTCGAAAATAATCGTGTTCAAAGCTCAGCCAGTTATGCCTTCTGATCAAAAACTATACTACCTTTCTGAGCAAGTCACATCTGATTATTTGACAAATCTATATTTTGATCGATTCAGTTTCGTCACTTATTGCTTCATTATAAAATCTTGATCATACGATCATGTCTGGACAGTTTAGAGACGAAAGATCTAGTAACCATATAGAAAACGCTTCATTATGTGTAAAAGGAAAAAGAAATCAATAGTAGACACTTTTATAGTGAAAAAAAAAACAAGAAAAAAGATTAATCCTTCAATTGCCAGCGAGCTGTCTGGCAATAATTCTTGTCGGTCAATTCTTTTTTATGCTTAGCAATTTACGACAGCAAGTCAATTTTTGTAGTTCGCTCTTTTTGGATCTAATGTAACGAGATCAACTGGAGACGCGTCGTGTCAACGATCGACGGGTTGTCGACCCCGGATCTGATCTCATTCCCGCTTCGATCCTGAGCACATCGCGAACGCTGACGGATCCATTTGTCCAAGATGAAGCAGGTCGTGGCGTCGCGTGCGCACAATGAGACTGGTATTTCCGTACGACCGTTGGCCTTCCAATAAAAGACACCGTCACTTCGAATTAGAATTCCCGGGATAGTGCACTGCGACTTCACGGCAAATTTACAGCAGCGTGCCCAATCAGTCGCGGTTACCCTGTCCACGTGCTCGCGATGAGAACGCAACAAACTTTTTTTATCTATTTAGAAATTCAAAGGTCAATATGAGTCTACGAGCGCGATAACACATCACTTATATACTTGTTTGAATTTATACATTCGTATTTTTTTCCATTGATACTAGTTTCGACTTTAATAGGATCTCTTTCTCAAAAAGTACATGTTGATTCGATTTTGTTTAATTTTTATATAAACAAGCTAATAATTGTTATTTATTTTTTCTTTATTTTATTCCTTTTGTTTATTATATTATTATATATTCTTCAAAATTATACGCATCAGAACGTAATCATTTGAAATAAATTAAAGAGTTAATGACGCGAAACGATAGAAAGTTTTCGAATTAATAAAGATGCTACTTTGTTTCACGATGTTGCTAGGATTGCACTAGATGCATCGTATTGTATTATGCTTTGTGTTCGTATATTCTCTAGAAAGTGTCTAGAAGTCAGTGTTACAATTTTAGATGAATCAGACTGTTCTCAATTTCTAATTCTCTATTATATGCAGAGTTAAAATTAGCTGATGTACTGCTTTAATTTTTCTTAATTCCGCCTAAAATACTTTTCCGCGGTAATTTAATAAAGTAAGCGTAATCTACAAAGGATGAGATAGAGAAGTTGCCGTTGAGGTATGTACAAAAGTAGTTTTTGGTATCTCTGTACCGAGGAAATTAACTGCCAGTAGCCTGTCAACATACACACACACACACACAATGTTATAGATTAAAGTAAACTAAATATATACTCTACTCTATTCGGCGCGGAATGAGGAAGACACAGCGTGTTATGGTAAGACAAATCACCGAGGAGTTCCTGATTCCGATCAAGATCGGCGACCGAACGAGAGAGTGACTAACGAGTCCGACTGAAAGTTTAGACGCGTACTAACACCTCCCATTCGAGTTTGAATTCGTTGCTTGTTCGGCCGACGTCACGGTACATCTCCGTCAGACTGTCCAGCCAGTCAGATTCTTTATTTACTTTTCGCAAAGGGAAGATAAAAGGGACAAGATTCGAACGAGGTGGCAAAATAAAAGGTGATCCTGAATGACACTGTGACAGTCCAAATCCTATTCTGAGCTTGTCACTCTCAAAGCGTATTATGTACTTCCGTCATTCACATTTCCACTACTAAATCTTTACATCTTACTTTAAATCACTGGAATTTTATTTGTCGACGTCTCAAAATTATTAGCATTTTAAAAGCTAAAAAAAGTATTCATGTTTTATACGGTAAAGGTTAAAAGCAGCACGCGTACAGTAAAATGCTTTATTTCTTTTTTCATTATTACAAATCCCTGATTCAGTTTATATTTATTTAAACCGTGTAAACACACATCACGTTATATTTATCTAAAAGACGCATGCAAATCATTTCGTGATTGCTTTCGCTAACAGTACATATTGATTAAAATATATAAATAGAACAACTAAGTATAATATAATACTATTACAATAGTATCTGTCAGTTAACAAGTAACCCTAATTTTGCTCTTAGTAAAAATTAAAGACCTCGTGCTCTTATAAATTAGATATTACATTTTTTATATAATTTATAAAATTAATATTATTTAAATCTCGCTTTATTAAGATTTTGTCAAAGATTTGTATCTTCCCAAGATTAATTCTAGTGACATTCTGCTTCGGAAAGAGTAGCTTATAACTTTTTCAATATATTCGTATTGTTGCATCCGCGATCAAACATACAACAGCTGCATTCCTTGCGAGTGTCGACCGAAAGTTCTTGCTGTCATTCGTAGCTGTTCGCCGTCAAAATCTGGTCGGTATCCCGACACAAGAAATCCTAAACTGGAGGATGGCATTACGGTGCGATGTGACCACATTCCACAGTAGTTTGTGCAATGTGTCACTTCACCGGCCACTGCCGCCATTTCAACTTGGCAAGTACGGATTCGATCTTCGGCCAACCTACCGGAGAGGAATCCAGTCTCTTTCCTCGTCAACAACCGCAATGCCCACGCGTTTCTTGCGCCGGCCCGCCAAAGTTTCAGGCAAATTAGCAATTTGCCAGCAACAGACTCCACCCTGGTCCCGGTGCGACGATTGGCGGCCCAAACGGCAACCACCTCATGGTCGAAAATTACGGACCGCCTCTGTTCATCGTCCCGTGCACATCACGTTATGTATACAAAGTGTCCCTGAGCAATCACACCTCCCTTTGGCAACCTATATAGGGACACTGTTATATACGTGTCGTTATATAGATTCGTGCATAGTTGGCCTGAAACAAAAATCAAAAACGTAGAAAGAAATTTCAATTTCTCGTTCAAAGTTTCCATTATCATCATAAAATTCTTTAAACACGTAACAAAACTTTCCGATTTGCTCATAGAACGAAAGAAATATGACTCGATAATTTTATCGACGTTAAGTCATATGACGAAATACTCTGCGGTTTACAAAACGTGGCTCTTATCGTCATATCTTAAAATCATTCAATTGACCTTCAAAATTGTAAAAAATTTAAGATACCGGGATTCTTATTCTATAATTCTTAACGACAGTATCAGTATCGTTGTATTGACATTATGCGCATGCTTTATATACGTGGTAAAAAAGCTGCGCAATGACAATATAATACAGACACTGTCGTTAAGAGTTACAGAACAGGGACCAAAAAGATTATACTTTACTATGGAAAAATATCAAAACAAAAGTTTTATAATTGTTATAGTTTACATTTTTTTGTGAAATATTTTCCAGAATATTAGAAACCATGTACGTGGAATTTAACGCAATGTAATGTAATTCTTGCTGACAGTTAGCTTCCTCTGGTAGCAACTGTCAGATCAAGAATGAAATTGCAACAGTTCTCAGTTCTCACTAATCTCGCCCTTCATTACAACGAGCCGTTATCAGCTTTACTACAATGGCAGTGCACATAATTACAGTTTCGCTATAGGAGCAGCGCCGCAATCGTGAAAGACGTCAGATTTACTACAGCAGTTTACCGTTAATGTAACTACGCAGCTCGCTCTTGCGATAAACTGTAAAACGCAATATTATAAACGCAAATGGATAAAGAATACATACAGTAGTCTCGTATAGGAAGAGTTACGTGCCAGCAGAAATTGCACTTTTTTACGTCTCGTGAAATCTCATCCAGTAAAATATATTTCTCTCTCTACGGGATTTTTACCTTTACCCATTTATCGCCGTTTTTTCTGAAGAAAGGTTTAAAATACTTGCTGTTCCTGGTTAATATAAATTACTGCAGCAATCAAGTTAATGAAGAGTTTTTTTTATCAATACAGTCTGTTATTATTATTCTTTTTTATCGATGTTATCTTATCAAAATTATTTAAAGCTTAAAAATATTATCAAGAGTTATTTAACTTTAATTTATATTATTTTTTTTCTTCGAGCTAACTTTAATTATCTTTATTTAATTACTTTATTTAATTATTTAATTGCATATTCTAAAAAATATTGTATCGACAAAACTAAATATTTTTCTAAGTTTGTTATTCAATTTTTACATAAAAAAATGAATTATGGATTTATTAAAGAATTTCTTCAGTCTAAAAAAAAGAAGCTGAACTAGGGATATTATATTTTTCGCAATTGGATCGTTTAGAGCACCTGACTTGCGTTTACGCTCCCATATTATCATTTACGTCAACCATAATGCTCAATTACTGCATGGTCGCCTTCATGAAGCTGATATCGGCGCTCGCCAGGCAGGCTCGTCAAATCGTATGTACGCAGTTTTCGTGGTAATCGCGTGAGAGCTATAGTACGAGAGAAAAAGATAATATCCAGAAAAGAACAATAATATAATTAATTGCTATAGTTAAAAAATCTAAGTAGCAAATAGATAATTTTTATGAGTTTTATTTGTTTTTATTCTTTTGAATCATTACTCTAAACGCAGTCTTTATATCAAAACTGGAAATATAATTTTACATTATTAAATTGATAATTACAATTTAAAATTACTGATAAGAGTTGTTAATAAGCTTGTGAATAGATAAGAAATTTTTTTTATCTTGCGAGTATTTAGAAATATTAAATTTTTTATAAAGTCTGTACATTTGGTCGCACATGGTTTTAGCTATTCTATAAAATACTATCTTGACGTGCACTTACTAGTAATTAAGAGTTCCTTAGAACGTGTATGCATATAATGATTATTACCACGGTCGTTTTTATTCATTTTTATCAGATACAGTTTGATAACTCGACTCTCGTAAGACACGGAGATACTCTTAAACCTTAATTATCCGTAGGATGGAGTTCGAGTTAATTTCACAGGGCGAAACCGCGGGGGTGAACCCGAATCGTGTCGATCAGTGGTATCGCCAAGAGTTCCATGGCGTGCCGGAAGTTCTCCTTCGGTAGCGACCAGACGCTTCCAATTACCGGCTTCGATAGCGTCAAACGCTCACACTTTTGCTCACGGCTTCTCATTCCATGAAAGTGCCTGGCAGTGCAGATGCCATTTCGTTCTACCGTATCGTAATTTCCGTGTTGTACCTGTACGCGTGAAGCGAGCCAGCGTGTTCTCTCTGTTCTCGCATAGCTCATTTCCAGGGTGGAGCGTCGTCGACGTCATCCACCACCGAGAACGGAATTTCGTCGTCTCGCGATAAGAGACGACGAATATAGGATCCGACGATGATAGTCCTGGATAGACGGTGCTTCTTTCGACCTGAGCATTAAATTGCCGAGGAGCGCAAAAATGAGAGGATTACCGGACGACGTAACAAGTTTAATCCTTAATTATTATGGTAAAAAAAGCGAGGAATATATAAATATAAATTTTAAATCCGTTTCATTTAGATCTGCTTAATGGTAATTAATATCGAAGGATTCCTATTTTTAATAATTAAAATCATTTTTAAATAAATTAAAATTAAAATGGTTAAATAAATACGGTGATCAAATTATACATGTATCGGCATATAATTTATTCAGAAAATATTCTCACGCGAGAAAAAGCTGCGCACTTTAACTAAATCAAAATGATACAATAAATGTCATGAAGTATGCGAGATGGAAAGGCAGAGAAGTTCACTTCTGCATTTCCTTTCGTTTTGTTCGAACAATAAAACGAGGTCAACATCACACCTACGCAGACGTTCGCCATTTCCGTGGAATATCATTCGCACAGGTCTGACATTTCGTTTCACCATGCATCACGCGTGTTACCCTCCCGTATCGTTCGTTGAGGGAAAATAAATTGGGCGATATCAAACGACGGCAATTTTCTAATTAAAATCGCGCGGCAAAGAGAGAAAGAGAGTGAGGGAGAGATAGAACGCGACTCGATTGTGACTGTGATGTCCAATGGGTGTCGTCAAACGTCGTTCTTAGTCACAGTTGTGAAAGGCGTCCATAAATTCATAGTTTCGGTGGAAAACCACCTGCAGGTTGGTCGTACATCACGTCCACCATTCTCATGCATTACCCACGGGGGAGAGATAAATTGCCGGAAAATAAAACTTTAGTTTCCCCCCTCCCCCTTTAGGACTCGTGATTTTAATTAAACTCCGCCCCAATGAATAATTATTAAAGTAAGTCCGCGATTAGGCACAATGCGCTATAAAGAAGAGAGAATATGGAATTCTGTTCGATGTGACTTTTTGATGTGGAATTATTGAGATAAATATTAGGCTAATAAGCTGAAATAACAAAATAATTAATTAAAGATTATTTAATTACATTGAAAAAGACCGATTTTTATGTTGAAAAAAAGATTTTGCAGTATTTGAAAATTTAACCAGACACAAAAATAATTACGTTAGTTTATTAAAATAATTCTGTTGGACCCACAAACTGTTTATTAGAATTTTTGGATCTACGTTTTTTTATTTTTTTGCATTATCATTGTACGTCATTCATAATTATTTTCAGACCTGTATCTAGTTAAATTTTTAGATATTTCAACAGTTTTTTCCGTATAAAGCGATATATATATATAAACATACATTTAATGCCTACTTTCTAATTTTTGCTAACAAGTTATAAGTTCATCTTCAATCATCTTCAACATAAATTTTCAAAAACAGCAGATACTCTCTCTATTCCATTTTCGACGTAGATAACTCGATCTATTTGAAAGCCAATTCAAACGGTCTTTGAAAACTTTAATTTTATTGAAATGATATAATTGCATGAGTTCTACATATGAATAAAGGACGAAAAAAAGATTAAAAAACTGCACAGATCTTAAATCTAAAATTTGTTCATTATAAATCCACCTTACTTTAAGATTTACTGCATTAATTCTGGCCGTCCAGAGAAATTGCATTTTGAAATTTCTGAGTAATTTCGCGACGAAAAACGGTATCATTTACAGTTAGAGATTCAAGAAATGCAACTACGTCGAATCAAATATTCGCTGTAATATTAGATCGCGGACGAAAACGCAATTTCAGGTTGCACGCAGAAGAGCAGTTTTACATCTTGTAATACAGCAAAAGGAACAATTTAGATGTCTGTGAAGTTAGCACGGCATTTTATTAATTTTCAAAAAATAATGATTATTCCAGTAACACTTTCCATTGTTCTACTATTCTTTCACACAAATAACAAAATATTCTGCATTTTTAATATCAAAAAATAAGAAATTAAGAAATACCGTGCTAACGTTCACGTTCCAGCACGGCATAACTTCTTCTAAAGGACAAAATTCCAACAATTAATAATTTTTACACAGATTAGAATATTCGAACTCCACGGAAACGTGTCGACCCGATAATTTTCGACATTTTTGACAATAGTTTTGACATGTTCCGCTCGAATTCTTACGAATAAATTATTATCAAAGATTGTCTCGCCTTATAAATATTTTTTAAATAATTTTAACTATCACTACCAGCACGTCACTTGGCGAAAATATGTCGTATTATACCGATTATTTTCAGCACTTCGGCAGAAGTCCTGAAACGTCATATAAATAATCAATCTAGCTTAAAAGAAACGGGAACACTTGACAGATGTAATTTTCGATGGCATCTGATACTTTAGAGGAAGTTATGCCATGTTGGAATGTAAATTTAGCACAGCATTTCTTTATTTTTGATTTTTTGATATTAAAAATGCAGAACATTTTGTTATTTTTGAAAGAACAATAGAATAATCATTATTTTTTGAAAATTAATAAAATGCCGTGCTTACTACAAAGATACACAATTTAATTCATATATATCTTATATACATGGAGTAATAAATGAACATTTGATTATCGCAACGATTGTTTCTATTGTTAGATGCTGTTGTCCAAGTAAATATTTTGTTGCAAAATATAACTGTTCCGCTGTAACATTTACACACGTGCATTAATTGCTCAAAGAGAGGAGATTCATTGAAAGAAAAAAAGAGAAAAAAAATGAATTTTTTATATCTTCATTACTTTTTATTCTCGTTTTATATTTTTGTTCTGGAAAATTTTATGAAATGTCTATATGACACTTTACTTCGTCTAAATGAAATATTGCCTTCTATTTTTGAAAATATTTTATCATTTATCCGCAAATATAACCACAGTGATTCTTTCTTGATGATTCACGTGACAAAAATCCATTCTATACTTATAGAATATATGAAACAAATGAAATTCAGTGATTTCGCTTGACGTCGTTTAATTACACATGATGTCTAAAGTTCGTTATTTTAAAAATAACCAAAAGTCACGTTTTCCAGTCTTTCGCTAATGATTCATCTATCTCAGTTAACAATAAAAAGAAGAATGATGAAGATTTCAAACTGAACTTATTCGTATACAGAGAACGTAATAGATGTGATTCCTGTTGAAATCACTGGACCGGAAAGAATTAATTATAGTCGCCCCATCCTCTCACTTTGCAAATGAATATTTGATTACTCCAGCAATTAGCATTCTCACTTCTCAGTGTTAGTTCTTTTTTTCAACGGTACAAAGAGTTCAGCAAATAAATTACAGTCGCAATGCGACTGCCACAAATTTCGTATCGTAACAAAGCATTTACATCTTTATTGAGTTAGCTTTACATTGTTCTGTTAAATGATGAGTAGTATTTTAATTAAATTAATAATAAATATCGATACTAATTAAGCTAATGGAGGTTTCCCGGCGTTTTAACAACAACAAATAAAAACCAAAGAGGCTGAAAATACGATTAAGTGAACGCGTGATAAATCCCTCATATATTTCAGCAATAATACGGAAATATTTGCATTTTGAGAAGTAATATTGATAAAGTAATAACAAATTAACGTATTTCCCTAATTTTTTATAATTAAATCGATATTTCCACATTTGCTGCATTCTCTGATTATTAGTCGTGTTACAATTGCGTAATCCCCAATTATCGCCCGTTATCTGTATAACAGTAGATAATTGTCTCGATAGGGATAACGCTCCAGAATGCCGTCGATATATACGTGCGTATAGGCTATTAATGCGTAATATTAATTTATTGCCTTGAAGCTTAGTTTACGAACGCTCTTCTAGCTTAATTCCCTTGCAACTCAAAGATTATCAAAGCATTTTGTTGCATAAAGAAATTTTTATTCATAAATGTGTCATTAAAATATGTAACGCGAATATCCTATAATTCTAAATATTTAAATATCTTTTATATTACATTACTTGTTTCTTTTTTTAACCCTTACCGTACCATCTACAATTTGGTGCCTCATTCATACCACCAAGGGTCACTTCAAACCTCTTCGTTTTTTCACCTTTTCAAAATAATTTTAAAAATCTCTGAAAATTCACCAACATACCTTCAACTTTCTAGAATAAATATTGACTCTTTATTTTGGAAAATAATAAAATGTAGTATAATTTATAATTATCGAAAGACTCAAAGAAACTTGCACGAACATAGGAATCGCTCGGTCACTAGTTACCCATATTAGTACGGTAAGGGTAAATATTTTTTTTTTTATTTTAATTATTTATATGATTGTTTGCATAGCATAGACATTATGCTCTGTTCACACTATGTTGTCTTTATTTCACATTGTTACGCATTATTAGCGGTTTTCTGATGCAACTTCCTACCTCCGGGGTACGCATATACATCGCTGGTGCGTCGCAATAAATTACGCGTTCCGCGTATCTTTATGATACCGACCGTCGTTGATTCCAATTATACAAGTGAGCCCGTTTTATCGAACCTCGACATTTTATGACGCCCGTGCGGGTTTTACCGTCGCACCGAATGCATACAAACGCATTCATAACGAATAAACGTGCGGACCAAAGCACCGCTGAAAAAATACAGGGCCCGAAAGTGATATTTCTCGTTGCGTTCCGGATAACGTTGCCACCAGCGTTCCGGTAAATAAACTTGCACCTCGGGGATTCCCAAATTTTTCGTCCCTCGCGTTTCTTTTTAAAATCTTCCTTGATTTAGAAATCTTCACACGGCATATTCTATTTTCTTTAATAATTTATATTTTATATTGCTTTAGATAACATTCAAAAATGTGCGTCCTAATTCAATCAAAATACGCGATTTGTGAAGTAACTTATCCCTCTATCTTTATTTGATTCAAATCGACGGTTATCTGGTGATTTTATGTAGAATTTTGTAGAATTTAAAATTATTTTGAAGTATCCACAGTAAAAAAGAAAATAATATATAGAGGGAGCTTTTTTTCATTTTGACGTTACCATTAAAAAAATATGCTTACGTGAAACAGATTAAATTTTCTAGTCCCATCTCCAAATATTCAGTGACCGAAGATATGAATAGAGTAAATACAGTTTTCACAAAATTAAACCATTATAGAGAATTTCTCTGTCAAAAATTGTTTGGTATCGCGCGTGAAAAAATCCGCAGTTTGCCCTAAAGCAAACAGTGACAGAACCAGAGTGTGCAATACGAATTATCAATAGTATTCCGTCAGGGATCAATAGTGGAGTGAGATAAAAATTTTTGTTGCGAGCAAATAGGAACATTCGTACGAATCAAAGAGACATTGCCGCCTATATAAAGTGACAACGAAATGGACTATTAGCTGAGTAAAGAGCTGCATTTGTAAGAAATTCAATATTTTGCGAATGTTTCTTAATCCGTTAAATTCTATTTGGCACACGCCATTCCACTCCATCCTTTCCGTAATAGATAAAAATATCTATTTCGAGTGTTGAATAGAAATTTCCTTTTAAACCTCCTAATGAAATTAAGAGATTTTCCACTGAAATTAAGGATTAAAAATTTACTTGGAAATGGAATCTACGATTGTACAACGCGCAAATGTGTTGCCGCCGTACGTGTCCAATAATATTCTAACTTAATATCGACTCGTAAATGGAGCGCAAATGGAGCGCGAATGGAAGTTTACGGTGATTTCCCCGGATCGGTTTGACTGACACTCTAATTCAAATTCGACCCATATGCCCATCTTCCTTCTGTTTCCTTTCCGTGTCCATTCATTCATAATGCAACAATATTACTTCGCATTATCGCGACATTGCAACGCACTAAATTCCGCGCGAAACGCTTCGATCGGGTGGTCCGAATAGTAATGAGAGCGACCTCGGAAATACCGCACGTGCACGATTAATTTGTTACATTGCGGTCGCTTCTATACGTACGAATTAACGACCGAGCGGCTGTATGGATCCTGCGTTTCCGACAGCTGCGTGTTTCCCGCAACGTCCGTTATTTCTCTCAACGGACGTATACTTTAACGTTGTCCAACTGTAAACTTCGCGCAGGCGAGCCTTTTTACGGTCCGCGGCGTTTGTTAAGTAGACATCGATAAAAAACCAAGAGTGCATTCGAGCCGATCACAATCGACTTTTCACGACAGTCGGTGGGTTTTTATCGAATTTACACTTCCCTAACGGCAAACCGCACTTGCCGGACACTGTCAACTTTTTCGCGATGTAACGCTAGTTTTTCGCTATAATGCGCAGTGCAGGATCAAATGTGATTTTGAAGAGCTCATTGGAACCTGGTCTACGTGTCAAACAATACAATTCAGATAATGGACAGTAAAAATTTACTATAATAATCGAATTATAATAAATATCGAGCCGTTATAGAAAAATCGATATATAAATTAATGAAGACAATGGCTGAATTGGATAATTTAAGATCAGTTAATATTCCATTAATATCCGATACCGCGAATATATTTTTATCTCAGAACATTTTATCTCTTGATATTCAGTAAATTTATTATAACGTAATTAAAAATATTTTAATCGTTATCTTGATTTTCCAGTATTGATTACTTAGACCAGATTTATCGGAAGTTTCTAACACCGTAACGTACAAAATTATAATTCTGCTTTAGCTTCCTCTAACTAATATTCATGAGTCGAAGAGGGTTTACGCCGAGTTGAAAGAGACACTATAAATGTCTCTTTCATAAATTCGTGAAAAGAGGGTTTTTTAATCCCAGCGACTTTATAGATTTATATCTCAAGGCAGAATTATGATTTGGTGTATCGAGCCGCCGCTAGAGCTTCCATCAACTCTTCGATCTCCCAGCGTAATTCAATTGCGGCGTGCCGCAAACGCACACGTTCGCGCGCGTGAACTTCTCCAACGTCGTTATATATGTACAGTGGTTCGCCGGTGAACTGCGTTTCACCGGCATTGAGACTCGTGCGAAATGTATACACAAACAGTGCCTTTTGCCATCACGCCACAACACCGAGCGCCACAGCACGAGCCACAAAATCGATCTCGATCTCTCCGAGCGCTTAGAACTCCCGTAGTCACCGCAAGCAGACAAGCGCGAGACAACGAGATATACAATATATCTTCTCCACATCGACATGCAAAGACAACAACATACACCGAGAGATCGGATATATATATATATACACATACGTCGGAAAATATACATCTGTACTAATAATGGCTGAGCATGAAACGGTCATAATCGACAACTCTCTATATATATATATATATACACTTGGCCCAGCGAAAAAGTATGCACGCCACAATCAAATAATAACCATTCACATCCGGCTCGGATCGTGAATCGGTCTACATCGACACACTTACTACTATTACTACTATTATTACAACTACAACTACAACAACAATCACATCGAAACAACAGTCATCAGACAGAGAAGATTCACGCTAAGATTTCACCGCATTAACATCCCCATGCGCCGAGATGCAGTCTAGCCGATTAACTGTCAAGACAGACACAGCAGATCGATCCAAACAGTGAGATCGAGCGATTGTTTCTCTCAGTTAAATTCCTTTGTGAGTTACATGATGCGTGAGTCTATCCGCGATTCGCCAGTTCGCGATTCAGCAAAAATGTAATTTTCTGTCCAGCAAAATTCAGGAGCCAGTCACATCTTTTTACCTTACATAATACTTACAAAGTCATAATTATACATTAAATTGATAATAATTTAAATTTATGAAAGTTAATATAATATAGCTCAGAAAAGATGTAATATATATGTCTGTTTCTTGAAGAGACAGAATTGAAAAGAGTGACATGTTTAATTTGAGAAAGATTGGGAAAAACAATCTTTTATCAACAATGTTATTAGACTGTCGAAGAAACAAGTGTACATAATAAATCACAATATTATTTGTGGGTAAATAGAAATTTATTATTGAAGTATAATCTAAAAAAGCAATTTGAAGCAAATATATCTCCATTGTTGTTTTCTCGTTCGAATAGAGTTATTTATTTTCCATGTTTTCCTTCAAAATTTGTTTCGTTAAAATAGGATTTTGAAAATCAAATTGCGTTTTATATAAAATTAGATTCACACGCGGCAAAGGCCGATTTTTATCGATTTCTGCACGCGATTGAGAGTACAAATGAATAATGAAGTTAGTGCCAAAATGGCCGATGAGCAAGAAAACGTAATTTAGAGCCTTATGACATTAATGGGACATAAAATATGCCAGAGCTAGGTCGCTTTGAGACGTCGATAAATTTCTTAAATGTTTTTAAACGAATTATGTTTGTAGTAACATCATTTAAAACGTCTTAGATTCATCAAGTTTTTATTGATAATTATTTCTTCCCGATAGACATCGCCCGCATTTTTCGCCTTTTCGTGAAAGAAGTTAATTGTTAATTATTTCGATCATTTTTAGTGTTTCGTGTTAGAAAGTCGGTTATGATGCAAATTAGCGTCTAATGTTAATTATCGCTTCTTTCTAACGCTCGCTTTTATCGTGGCTATCTGCGCACGTGTTACCTCGCTTGCGCTTATGCAACATTCAACGAGACGAACGCGTTCTCTTCGGCTTCGCGCAGTGTGCAAATATTAGAGAAAGCAAAGAATTCCGCCTGAAGCTCGTAGCGGCAAGTAGCGCAATTAGAAAAGAATTTATAGCGATGTTATCATCTTAATGCTCGCAAGGAACGCTCACGAGTGCGTTTTCGCCATCCGCAGCAATACTTCGCACTTGTCCTGTTTTCTAGATTTGTAATGTACAATGTGCCATGAGGCACAATGCCAATTTTTCATCGTGAAAAGTAGAAAAGGTCTACATCCTGATAGCACATTTTCCCTTCTTTTCTCTCGCAGTAATTTATATATAGATTCTTCTTTTACTATTTAATACCTATATATCAGCGCACAAAGTATCATATGATGCACAAAGCTAACTTTTCACTGTTAATAAAGCATATAGAAAGCGATTTTTTACTAGTATTTTCTCTAGTAATATTTTGTTATTAAATTTTTCTATTGCACTGTATATTACTTGAGACACAATGACAATTTTTCATTGTAACGAATAATTAGAATACTAATAGACACTCTCTTTACATTGATACATCTCTTACTCGATACATCTTATCTTGAAAAGGGTTTCTGTAAAAATATTTCAGAAGTCGTGCATTTCCTTTGAGCTACGAATACTAAAACCCAAGTCAAGTCCGTATACGATTGAAAGAAATACTTAAAGCAGTAAAAGTTGGATTCACAGAGGCTTTTTTTCGTTCTTCGGTGATACTTGTTCTCAAACTCTTTCCAAACGCGTACTTCATAACACCTATCATTATTTTACTGCAACACGCGGAACTTGGTGTCGGAAAAAGTTGCTTCTTCTTCATTCGGTAATATCTTGCTTAGAGATGGTCGACGGGCGTTTAAAAAATTTCTCGTCTCTTGATACCTTCGTAAAAGTTCACGTCTAGTTTTTATCTCCCTTTAAAAGTTATCGAAAACTTGTGCGTGCCTTTCCACTTTCACAACGGGCGATTCTTGTTCGAGTGGCCTAGTTTAATGATTAGCAATCGAGTTTAACGAATATCGTATACGTGCGTGTCTGGAAAGCACGATAAATCGTACTAGAGAAATCGCAACGTTCTATTCTCGTCAGTACATACAAGTATTTTTTTATTGCAATTTTTCAGTTTCACATTCGTGATAAATTCGAATTTAATTTGTCTTTCGTGGAAATTTGATGAGAAGCCATGGTTTATTTCAATATCATCATTTCGAATATCAGTTGTCTTTGTAATCACAAATATCTTTGTAATTAATCAAACTTCTAAATTGAATTTCTGTTAGAATATAAAAAAAAATATAGATTTAAATTTATTTGAAATCTTTTATATTTGAATGCGCGCTTTGGAATTCTTTTCTCCGACAATATTTAATGAAACATTTTATTAAATTTTTACCGAAGAAAAATTATTTTACGGATTGGTTAAATATTTACATATATCTATAATTAGAAAACATTCAGCAAGCACAAGGAATAAAATTTTAATATATAATTTATTTTCTCTTCTCTCTCTTCTTTTTTTAAAAATTAAAATTCACGAAATTAAATTTTATTCTCTCAATAAAAAGAATATTTACATTTACATATTGAACCGGTTCCGTTATAGAAGTATTTTCGTATACAGTTGAACAAAGTGATTTCATCTTTCTTGTGCAAATTATATGGAACAAATCAGCCAATTTGGCAAACATCTGCGCATTACTATCAGAAATTCATCGTGACACGATTTTTCACTTGGCATTACTCGGTTTAAATGCGCGATTGTGCCATTTTCATTCCTAATATAGCGTTGTTGAATCAATACGACCAAAACAAACAAGCCCGAAACCGGACAAACGTTTGAACAAGCCCGTCGAGGATGCACACTCGCGAAATCGTTCATACGTGGATTTACATTGATTATCGCTTTTCCTCGAAAAAGTACCGTGAATGGAGGCCACGGAGGTATTACATGTAAAACAATGTCAGTGTTAGAAGCATCGTTAGTACGCCCGTCCCGTTAAGTATTATATTCGTTCGATCGGATTTGTGATTTGTGAGAGCAAATCTCGATGTTCGACGGAATTTTACAAATTTTTCTCGTAAAGTTATGTAAACGTAGTTTAAAACGAAAGATACACGCGAAATATTCTTACAATAAAAACAAAAAGCTATTATTGTTACATGCATTTTTATTTAGTTTCTATGATACTGCCAGACAAAAATATTATTTTTTTAAATTATATACACTAAACTAATTTATTTATACTCATAATGCGAAGAAAATTAATAGAATAGTTTTGTAGTTGATTTTATTCTTGTAAAAGTAATCTCTGAGAAAGCAATCTTTTTAAAATTAATGAATGTCACTCTACCAACATTTGTCTAACATCTCTGCAATATAAAATGGTGCATCAGTTTTACTATTTTGGAATTTTGCTCCGATTGCTAATTATTGTCTAAGGTCAAAAAACGTAGAATTGAAATGCGGTTTTATTCAAAGTCGATTCCTTTTTCTAAAGACTAGACTCCAATTAATGTCACCAATGTTATTTGTCAACGGGTAACTTTCTTACGTGACACAAAGCGTTTATTCATTTTTTTTCTCAAGAAGCTTTTCCTCGTGCTACGCCTTCGAGCTGCGCTCCCGACGTCGACGGTGCTGCTTCTTGACGGCAGAATAAAAACCGGGATACAAAGTAAACCAGAGTGAATAAAGAAAAGACATTTTCTTTGAGCGAACGAAAGGAAGATTCACGCATCCCGTATACTTGATAAAGGAAAATATACTTGATGAGGAAAATAACCTGAGAGAAAGCGAGAAAGAGAGAGAGAGAGAGAGAAAGAGTGAAAGAGAGAGAGAGAAAGAGAGAGAGAGAAAGAGAAAGAATGTATGTGTTTAGAACACAAAGAAGTAACCAAATAACAAAACATCAACAACATGAACAAGCACAACAACATCGACAACAATAATAATAATAATAATAATAATAACAACAACAACGATCGAAATTTCGAGATCGGACACACCGTTCTACAACGATAAATATATATGCACGTTGGTGCTATATATACATTACATAGAGACAGATAGCATCCACATAATACGTCACACATCACGCCGTAGATCTGCCGGACCCTCCACCCACGAACCAACCAATCAACCAACCAACCAACCAATCAATCAACCAATCAACCGACCAACCATCGGGAAATCACGAAAAATCACGAAAAACCCCCCCCGGACAACAACGTCGCGGGGATAGTACACTGAATATAAGTGCGAGCCATGGGCGCATGTATATGTATACGTATACGCACACATATATGTACACGCATACATATACGCACACACGTGCGCGTGAGCTAGACCTCTAAAAAAATATATATATATAAAATGCCATATATATATATATATATATACTCAGAATAATATGCTCACCACCACTACGTCTTGCAAGGCTACCAGCGCACTCACAGACAAACATTCAAATTGACCACTGCCTACCGCTCGGAAAAGAAAAAGTTACCTACCTATACGTGTACGTATACGTCGTAAAGTCGAATACATAGAAACAGCTCTCAGAGAGGCTCCATGTATATATGTATAAGCGATCGGATCGAGGAAGGTCGAGATGCGAAAAGGGATCCCCGACATGCACGTATATCGATATATATGTACTCCGCTGTGGCAATAGCCACCACCGGAAACGTTACTCCCAGTTAATAATGTGAAACGAGATGCAACCGAAGCTCTGAGTTGCATCGACTGCCCGGGCTGGCTAACTCTGCTTAACGACTCGTTGTTCCCGTCTGGTCTGGTTTATAGTCCTGACTGTAACGTAGACGTAGGTGGGAGGAGAGAGTAAGTAAAATAAGCAGAGCTGGCTTAAATCGGCGCAACCAGTCCCCGAGTGCTGCTCCCGATGATTGCTTCGATGGTATTGAAAGAACAGATTGGTCGAGCTCGTCGTAAAACGCTTGCGAAATACGAAGCACGAGAAAATAGATCTAGTTGATCGCATAGCGATATAAATAAATTGGCACGCTGTTAACTGGTCTAAACTAAAATTTAACTATCAACTGAAAATCATTTTCTTAGGGAGAACTTAGCCTCGTAATTGATTATTGAAAAGCAAAAATAGATAATGCTACCGTTTTCTGAAAATTCAGTTTTTGGTCGTTAATCAATTTATTATATTTTACATTGCAACATATAAATTAATTTAGAACTTTTAATTATTAGATTATCGAGATTTCAATTATTGATATAATAACTCTCTCTCATAATCAAATTTCCTCAATTCAATTTTCATCGAAGTTGTCTCATCAATAAAATTGATATACAATTAGTATCTACATTCTACTTTCTTCCAATTCTTTAAAAAGATCATTAGCAGTGTGCCAATTTGATTACGTAGACAATTCAATTTAATTCTCGAATTTCTGAATTCCGGTCTGTAATAAAGATAATGTTACAATCGCGAATCAATTCACATGAAATTATTAAGAAGTCCAAGAAAATGTCAATCATAAACGATGGGACGAACCGAGCTTGTCCAAGAACTCGATTAGCATGTTCGCTATTTGATGACATCATCAAAGTTTCATCGGAAAGCACTTGAGCATATCTTTCGCATGATGGAAAGCGTTTCCGGTCGTCGACGAACGTCACTGTGTCGGTCGTACATATACTATATACGTACATATACATATATACATATGCGCCCGTACGTGTATATGTATTACTCACACGACTATATTCAGTCTCTCCTCTCGCTTGTCACGCACACGACCAAAGAGAAAGGGGTCAGCGTCGAGATCGGCCGGCGGTTATTAAAACCCTCTCGGCAGAGCCCCTTCGACGGAATATATAAGTAAAAAAAAAAAATCTATGTTATGTGTAAAACAACAAGTACATGTACGGATTCGCAAAACGCACACAAAACGGCCGGAGCCCCTCGCCCCCGTCCTTTCCACCCCGAGCGGTGGGAAATCGGTGATTACGGGAAGAAAATCGAGAGAGGGAGAGAGAGAGGGAGAGAGAAAGAGAGAGAGAGAGAGAGAGAGAGAGGGAGAGAGAGAATGAAAAGGGGATTGTTATGTTGGAATGTTTGTCTGTGTGCAGATGCAGCCTACTCGTTGTTGACTTGATGATGGATTCTCACGTGGAACGTGGAGTTCAGGGCCCGGTGGTGAATGAGAGGGGGCTTAGGCAGATCTACGGCTCATTTCCCCCCCTCCTTACTACTACTACTCCTACTACCACTATCTACGGAGAGTGAGAGTGAATACGCGGATGGATGTTTGGAACACGGATGAACGGATCCGTCCGTCCGTAGTTGTCTCGAGAACGGCAAGGCAGACGGCTCGCAGACTCTGCTGAGACACATGCCACGTGTCGCCGCGAGACCGCACGGTAAGTTCAGCTCCGAGTATATTGTACGTCCCCCCCTCCCCTAAACGCGCCAGCGGGTCGTCGAGCGACCGAATCAGCATCTGACCTCAAGACATCTTGGATCACGTGGATCTCCGTGTCCCTCCGTGCCTACGTCAGACCGCTGACTTCTGTGACGCTGGCGTCGCAAACCGTATCACGGAAGTAAGGCTGAGCGTGGTGAATCCTAGTATAATGAATTCGTAAAGGATTCTAAGCAGGATATTTATGGATTCCATATACGCACAATTAAACGAGCTTTTGCGGAAACCATTTTTTATTTTCGAAAAACGAGTATTTCTTGGAGCACATATAGACGCTTATCGATAAATTTGCTGTTGCTAGTAACGCACGTATGTTCATCGTTTATATTATAAATAATAAGATAAAGATGTTGAAATATACGGAAATGTGAAATGACATTTATGAGGTGGTCAGCATATGCTTTCTTATTTGATAAAATATTGTGGACTACAAATGATGCTAAATAATTATTTTATTAATTGCTAATGTTAATTTTTTTTGCTTTAGATTTTTTGTTTAGATTGTTAATGTAGGTTAATGTGATCGTCTATATACAATATTATACCGAATAGAAAAGTCTATACCTATTTTTTAATTTTTTAATTTTTTAAATTTTGCGTAATATAATTTATATTCTATATTTATCTTTTCATATGCCTTTTCATGTGTCTTGATTTTTATTATCTTATCATTTTCAGAGATATTTATGATGTTATAAATTTGTTTCCTAGTTTTTAATACTTAATTCTTCGATCGAAATCGTTTCAAAATTATAAGTAAAGAGCTGATAAATCTCAAATTGATACAAATTTAATTGCATCGAAAGCGATGATTTTATACATTCCTCTCTTTGTATTTTGCATTCGCGTTTACATAGAGATTGCGGGTCATGGTTTGAGAATATCACACTCTGATTCAAACATCTGACTGCCACATTGGGACTATAGTATGACAGTCCTATGTACCGACAGTAAACAGCACCCGACGGTTGTTGACCACAAAGGGACTGAATTTATGCTCCTCCTGGAGACGCCTTCATAATGATTGTCATTAGACAGGGACGTCCAGGACGCACGGAAATGACCGTTCATGGCCGGCGAAGTCGGTATATACTGTAATACTAATTAATCGCACAGGCTCCCGGCTGTTTATGTTGCTAGGTAGCCACGTTACACAATTAACGAGCTTCAATTGCACACGCGTTGCCTTACGGATGGGCGATTGCTGTGTAGTTCATCGTAAACTTTTGTAGAAAAGATTCTCTATTTGCTTGTGGAAAAGGAAATGAATGTAACACTGCTAAAATAAAGTTCACCAAAGTTGCTCGGGAAAGTTATATAAGTTTATATTAGAAATTACGTATAGAATGTCGCGTCGGAGGAATTGTACATCGAACTTTTCTCCCTTGAGTGTGTATTATTCTGATTATTTTTTGTAGCAAAATACAGTTTATAGAATTCGTTTATATATTCTTCGTACATCAAGGTTTTTGTTAAAAAGTTACGTATGAAATGTTACGCAAGATTTTTACACATTGAATATGTTTTTTTTCGTTTTATATTTTCTTTTCTTATTACAATTTTTTACTTCAGCATTACAAATTTTTATCGCCCGATCTCAATTTTATCTCGTGAGTTTATCGGAAATTACAAGAAATTTTAAAAGCGAGGTTTTTGAAATTTTTAGCAACTGCAGTGGTGGTAAAAAATTAATTAACTCGATCAATATTCCAAACGTAAATTCTATATTGATTATTATTCAGTTTTCGAATAAAGTCAAGCTTCAATTTATAACTCATACAAAAAGCTTATAAATAAGATAAAAGACGTACTGAATATTTCATGAGGAAGTACGGAACTTTTAGGTCACGTACACGAAATATAAAAGAGTGTGAGATGTATACAAAATTATATTCTCGCAATCCACAAAAGCCATACTTATATAATCTGCGAAAACTTAAATGCTATACATTTGTGTCGTGATGAGAAATAATTTTTGTCTATGTTTTGGATTATTCTTTTTAAAAAGGCCACTTTATCTCGCAATTTTCAATCAAATAATTATTTAAAAAATAAATCTATATATACATATATAGTGTATATATATATATATTATGATATAGATATTAAATTTCCTGTGCTGTAACACTGAAAATGATAAGATAACGTAAGTAAGAGATGTGGTTTCAATATTAGTTTAAATTATTAAATTCGTAAATGAACTTGTACTATGTACTCAATTGTGCGTTCATATATAGGGTGGATCATGATTTTAGGATCAAGAACGATCCCATTATCAAATGATTAACGAGTTTATCTCATGCAAGAACCTGCTCAGGCGATATCAGACACTCATGCGCGCGCGCCTAATGACACAATAATAATAATACACGTACGCCGGTGGGCTGTAAATCGATTTTAGCATCAGGCGCGGCATCGGCAAATGGCCCGAGATGGGAATGCAGAGTCGAGGCAATTAGTATAATTATTAATGCATTCGCAGTTTCTGATCGCAAGTCGATTTGCATACGCATTGCCCTGATAATCGCCATGTTGTGTAAAGTGCACACGTGGAAAATCTACCTTTATTTCGATAGAAACATTAATCTTGAAAGATAACAAAGCTCCCCTGGTTTCTTTTTTTTTTTTGTCGAGTACACTCCATTGTTGACCATAACTATACCTGTTGCACTATAAACGCTGACTTTCTCATGAAAACCGTCAAATATTTACCTTGAAGTAACTCGATCTTACAATAATAACTTCGACAGGTTATTGTTAAGAAAACTGTGATGTAGCACTCGACAAATATTGTTGGTTATTTCCATGACATTGTTGGAACATTAAATTGAATTTCTCTTTGATAATCGATCTTTTCATATATTTATTCTTTTTAATAATATCAAGATTTAGAAAGGAAAGAATTAATCCGAAGATTTCGAAATCTTTCATCAATAATTTTCTTTTGTTTTTGGTATTATTATTAATTATATAATAGTGAATTTTATTTTATTACACATTATTTGAGAATATGAAACGTTCGGTGTACTTAGCATTATTTGCACTTTTCTTTTTTTTATAAAATTTTCAATTTATATTTCTGAAAATAATTTTTACTATTTTATTACTAGCTGGTATACTTTCATACTTTTCTCTTATTATTGTTATTCTTATCAATTATATTGCAATTAATTTTATTTTCAAACAAATATATAAAATGAGACTCGAAAGAATCTATCAGTGAAAAATATAAAGAAGCCCATCAGAGCCTACATCGGCTGTTCGGATGCACAGAAAACTCTTTATTTTCGTGTGAATGTAACAAAACGAATAAAACGTTTCGACCCTTCAATTCGGGTCCTTCATCAATACAAAATATAAATCGAAATTACATAAATAACGCAAATTTTATTTTTTACTTATTATTTAAGAGTATGAAAAGTTTGATGTAATGAGCATTTTTTGCACTTTTTCCTTTTTACAAAATTTTCAAATCGCTGAAAACGGAAAGAAGCGTACTTATTCTTGAGGGCACTTTTTATTACATAGTAGATATATTTTATAAAATCGTTCTTCACGCTGTTGATCGCAACTTGGCATGCACGTGCCGATTGCGTTTATTGCTTAAGTTGTTCGCCTTCACTTTTCAGTGCAATCGGACCGCTTAATAGAACTCTGAAAGCTTTTCCAGAGGTTCTCCTCACGCTATTTCTCTTCCACGTTATTAAGTTGAAAATTGATAATTCGCGTAACAGGGGAGAACTGTTACGGAGCCGTTACGTTTTACGATCGCGAGGCTGTTACGACGTACCTAATTTAAAGAGCGCTCGTTCTGCGTTTTCAATGCTTACAAAGACTTCAGATTTTGTCGCGTTCCGTTTATTCCGTTCTTTTTACATAATCAATATCTGAAATGCGAGACCTTGAAAGAGCAGTTTTTTTTTTTAAGAGAGCTCTCTAAAAGTGAATCAGGGTATTATTACTGACTTTAGTGCTACACTTATAACTGTAATATCAGCGAATATTTACTGTTTTTCAGTAATAATACACTGATTCATTTTTAGAAGTTGTGATTCTACAGATTGATTCAGCAGAAAATCATAACCTCTAAAAGTGAATCAGTGTATTATTACTGGAAAACAGTAAATATTCGCTGATATTACATCAGTTATAAGTGTAGCACTGAAGTCAATAAAAATACCAACTGATTCACTTTTACAGAGAAGAGATCGGCATATAGGACGCGCGGTATTTAATATTTGACCTTTCGTTTTTGTCCACGCCACTGTGCTGATTCCGAGATTGAGTTTTAATCCTCAACCCCTAATGTATACAGGTATCGTCTCACGAGGGCTTTCGTTCATCGTCGAATAATCCCGCCCTTGTTCAAATAATCTGTACGCCGTTTCTTCCGGCTATGTTCTTCGACCGATATACCACCTGCGCCGATGGAGTTTACATAGCCACGTACAGGGTGTATCGAGCTTCGTTATTTTACTCGTTTATTTTAGGTTTACGAATTTCAGGGCAATTCTTACTTTGTAAAAGTTTCATCGATTTCTTGTTTTTTAAGATTGTGTGTGTTTATATTAAATATATTACATCTTTAATTACTTGAAGCAACTTAAAATTGGACAAGTAACTTTACTTCTTCATCTCCATCGTAAAAGAAAATTCAAGAGGACCATGTAAAACTCTGAACTTTTAAATTAAGAATCATTGCCTGTAATTGGGGATAATTAATTATCCCCAATAAAGTAATAAAGTAATATTATAAGACTTTAATATGCCTCCGTATATTATATGATATTAATCCTTAGGACGGAATCATTATGTTGGAATTCTATTATGAATATATAATATTATGATATTAATATTATTATTCCATATTTAATATCCATCAGATATCCCGATGGATATCCTTTATTTCTTCATAACTATGAAGAAATTTAACGTAAATCAATTTGTCAAGGAATCCGACATTTAAACCCAATTACTTGTATTTTATATTTTCCTCTCTCAGTTTTAATTACTTAAAAACGAATCGCAATCATGGAAATTTTATCGTTCACCCTATACATCTCATGGGGATGGCGATGGTAGTCTGCGTGGCGACGTCGAAGGTCGATACCGCGCTAGTCCACCGTCAACGGCTCCCATCGTGTCTCTCCCTTCGATAAATATGTAGAAGAGAGGTTCTCTCTCAAAGCAGTCGTCAAAAATGGGTAGGAAAGAAGAGGATCCTCGATAGCCTCTCCTACGAAGGACTCTCGCGAAATGATCAATAGGGAGAGAATCGTAATTTCCCTATCACGCGTCTCGTCGGGCATAAAATTGTAATTTCGCTCCGGCTAACAGCCAGATGACCTACGAGTTCTAATATCCGCTTGTAATGATCGCACGAGGATATCCTCCCACGAGCGACGAGACGCTGTTACACCGGTAATAGCATTTACCTTTACGATGCGGCGCGGGCGCTTCGCGGTGAAATTGTTTTGGAGATTGAAATCCCGTGCGCCGCTGGACCACGCTAGTTTAATCCGACAGCAAACATCCGCAGCGGCATTATTAATTCAACGGCTATGATAGATCGCTTGACGTTATTCGATCTTGAGATTTACGAGGGAGACCTGCATACAAAAGAGACGTCTAGTGCGAATCGTATTTATGAGGAACGGGTCCCAGGTACTATTTTCGCTGTTTAATACATTTTTTAGTATTTCTAGACGATAAGATTCGGAGAAGGGATTTTTTTACTTTCCCTATTCTTTTTTCTTCCAACAACAACTTTAATTGGAAGAAAAGTGCGATTACACAATGAATTATTTATAACGTTAACAGTTGATAATTCAGAGGCATTCTTCTGCCTTAATCACGAATATAATGGGGAATAGTGATTTTTTTTAGTACTCGTGAGGAAATTGTTTTGCAAATTGAAATTCTCAACGCCGGGGTCGTATTGATTTAACCCGATGGCAACTATCTTTACGGTGATATTATTAATTTACACGCGAATATCCATCGCTCGAACCTGATATACAGAGGAAGAGAGAAATCTTATACGAAATTCACTCGGTGGAAATGTAGAAATTATTTTTCTCCCCGAAAGGAGAAATGTTCTTCATCGGATTAGTCGAACATTGAAGGGATCATAAATGACCCGAGCTGTCTTATCCGCTCCAATTCCAAGTCGTCGATACAGTATTTTCACGTTCGCCATCCTGCGACGAAACTAAATTCGTTAGTCACGTCGCTGTCTTGAGAACCCCGGACTAAGACAAACACGGCGAGAAACTCGGCTCGACGTTCGCGTAGCCCCGCCAGTATCCGAAATCGCAATTTTCATGGTCCCGCACGAGATTTCTACGAGTCCAATATTGGGTTTCATGGACCCGCGAGACTCTCCTGAGCTTTCGAGGTACGAGCCCAGGTGCGCCATTTCTCAAGTAGAACACGGTCCGTCGTTCTCTCCGTCTCGCGTTATTGAAAAACTCGCGCCAGCTGCCGCTATCCTCAGTATCTAAATAATTCGTGCGTCACGTAATTATCGAAAGTGGTAGATACGGCCCCGCAATGTCGGAAAAATTAACACATGATTTTTATTACCATGTTACTAGAATCCGATAATTACGCGAAATAGTTCAAAATTATCTGTCTCAATCTTGCGAATTGTTTTGTATCATTAGTGTATCAATGGGATTCCATTATGCATTTTTATATAATTATATTTAACAGTCGTGAAGATAAACAATTTCTTAGTTACTCGTATACAATTCTGTGTTTACAAAAATTATTAGAAAAGAAAAATTCGAATTTCTTGTATAATTCCGAAAGTTATTTGTATTTTTATCCGTATTTTAACGAAATAATTTATTTTTCACGCTGAAACGTAATTTAAATATCAAACGGTATTATTAAAAGACTATTATGTGTCGCTGGATTTTATCTTTTAGAGAAACGTACGTCTTTGCTCTTTGAATCTCCTGATTCAATCTCGCAATTACATCTAACGCGATGTACTACGTCCTACATAGTTATATGGCGGCATTAGCATACTGATCTTAATTAGCAATTAATCTACTGGGATTCTGTACGTCCACAATGGAGTGGTATCGAATGCGATCCGAGAGGATCAAGCAGGGTTAAGGCGATTGCTTCCTCCTCGGCGAGGGCCAATCAAGCGGCTGATGCGGCTCGGGCGGTAGAGGGACATTCTATTTCAAACGAGAAGACGAGCATCTCCTATCGTTGATGGCTGCAACCGCGTCGAGAGCAGACGTGGCGATATCGAATATTCCGAGGGTGGGATAGAGAGAGAGGGATCGATATAGGTTGCCGCTACAGCAACAAGCTCGATATCGCTCGCATACGGTGCACGAGCACCATTTGCTCTACGCGAGTGGGTGTGCCAAAACATTGCCAAAACTCGCGCTCATCTCTATGAGAAACCCACGTGTTACTATACATACGTAGGCGTAACGCGGTTTAATATAAACGGATTGCACGACGCAATGTGCGCGAAGAACCAAACGCAGATTACGCGGAATGTGTCTCACCTCATCCGTCTTCCCTAAACAATTTAGTAATTCTATCGACTCTCTTGTTAGGAACTTGATCGAGACGCGTTGCGATGTCTCAAATGTAATTTTTATTTGTTAGAAAACGTTGCTCCAGAGCGAGTGGTGGCCTGGGAATAAACGTAAATAAAGTCCAAGAAGTCAATTTAAGACCATCGGGAATGGTCATCTTCTTTTTTACCTATACGATCACCTAGGGTATTTTTACATTCCAAAATTAAAAATCACTTTTATTAAAATTAAAAATTACAGTATACTGTATATTATTGATTGTTCCCAATTTATTAAGATTTAAGAAGACGGATATAGATTTACTTACAATTTTTTGAAAGAAGTAAATATAGAAACCAAACAAACGAATTAAGCATGTTAAATAGCCTATTACGACATCAATATTTCTACAAAATAAAGACGGTATTATAATTAATAAAATGATTTTTTTTACTTTAGATTTTCGATGAAATTGCATATTTAAAAGTTCGTAAAGGATAGTTATTAAAAAAGAAAGAAAATATGTTAAACAAAATCCATCTTACAATAATTTACATTTTTTTTGCTGGGATATAAAAATACTCCAGGTGACTATTCCCGGATTAAGCGAGACGTTTGTGATAAATTATACTTATTTCAGTACAAAAATTTTATATAGAACATACAAGTATCAATATTTATCTCCAACAATAGTCATCGTGCTAATCATCACAATTATATCGTTCTTAAATCTAAACTTTCAAAAGTTAAATTTTTTGTCTACTTAATAACAAAGTACGGTTGCAGCAACGCATATGTACGAGTTAAATGTAAATATACGAATATGAAGCTTTAAATTTCCTTTGTGTTTTCCTTGTATTTCCTCTGCTCGGCGATTCCCACCGGAAATTTGTCGAAACTGTCAGGAACGCCGGGATAAATGGCGACATTTGGCTCGCATCGTTTGTCTTCTCAGTGACCGCGTGGGATTACGCGACGTATCCGTCGAAGGTGATTATAGTCTCATCGACGAACTGTCGTTCTGTTGCAGGCTCGAGCACACATAAAAACGACGCGACAGGAAATGGAAGGCCAGCTCCCCTTTTGGCTGAGCCAAGATACGGCGCCGCGCCGCAACCGTATGGTGAGTACCTGTCTGTCTATTTGTCCGTCTGTCCCATCCAACCATCCCGTCTGTTCGTACCTAATGACCAAATTAAGCTCACCGGTTCGGAAAATAGATCGCTCGGGCCATTGCAGGTTTTTCGCGAACACATGTAAAGAATGAGAGCGGATTAATGGAGGGCCGACGAAGTGCGGACCGACAACGCAACGCTGTTACTGAGAAGAAAAAGAAATATGTTTGGCGCATTTATTTGCAGCACATGGAAGGACAAATTTATCTCGGCGGACCTTTCTTGCGGGAAATACGCATTGAAGTTATCACGAAAATTATTCACTTTCTACGCACACACAAGGAAAGATTTTAATTTCGTAAATCGAAGAAATTTTGCTACGGCATTTTCTTCGTAGAACAGCCAAAATGCACGTAGAACTTGTTATTTCAACAGAAGTTAAATGTTAATAAAGGGCCAAGTGCAAACATACCTACCACATTTCTCAGAGGAATTCTGCGAATTCGCTTGTAATCCAAGTAGCATTCATAACGACAGCATATGCAATGCAAATTCGGTGGCTTTAATTACGACGATGAATAGGCTGAGCAGAAAATTGAAAGAACTGCCGTTCTTACGAAATGCACGTATTTCAACCGAAAAATGGTTTAGAAAATGTTCATCGAAAAATGTGTAAAAAATTTTTACACAAAAAATCTTTCGAAAATGTTTATAAAAAAAATTATAAAATATAAAAAATTAAATGGAATTACGTGTATTTAAAAAATTGTTCCTATTTAAGGGTTAAAATTCGAGAATTTGCACGTATAAGATTTGAAATCTAAAAATCAGAGGATTTCACAAAAATAGTTTCTCATCTTTTGCTACTGCAACAATTATAATTACGAGATGTAAATTTGCACATCTCGTAATATCATAAAATAGAGATTAACATCCATAAAAAAAGGGCTCTTGTCTCAAACATATGAGATAGATTTAATAATGCAAAAACGAAATTGTCACATAAGTGACACGTGACGCTGTTGCTGCATCGACCTGCATTCGAACTGTTGCAGCCGGCGCGGTGGTGGCGACGGACTGCAATCTTCCGTAGACGGCGTCTAAACTGTTGAGCACCTAATATTGGCCTCGGGAAAATAATTCCTCTTCGATACAGCACGGTCTAATACTATCGTCGTAAGTCAACGCCGGGTGACCGCGATCCCGTTGCGATTTTGACAGGAAATCGATGAACCGTACGTAACATAGCGAGCCTGCAATCGAAACCGCTCTATGAGCCTCTCGTTGCACGATAGTTGTAATCCGATAGTGGAAAACATTATCGTAACTCACCGCCGCGTAGCAACATACTTTTCCCAATAGTCCTCCAACATTCTGAATCGACACCATTTGTCGCAACATTTAATACCCGGCTACACGCGGCCGACAAAGCGTTGCATTACCATTCCAATGGAGCTGTCAGCTCAAATTACTCGACTTAAAGGTTGAATTGTTCAGTTTGGTTTTCTTCTGGCTCTGTCTATTTTGTATTATTATATTTTATTCGCTTTCTTTCTGTGAAACATAGATTTTCAAACTCTACGAATTTATGAATATTTTCCGGAGAGCAAATTCTCACCAAAGACTTTTCCCATTTAAAACACTAGTGCTGGATTAAATTAATGCTTTGTATTTGTATTAAGGTCAGTTTTTTAAAAAGCATTAGTTTAACCAAACACTATAGTTTTTTTAAAAGGGAAAAATCTTTGGCGAGAATCTGTTCTCGAAAAATTATTCATAAATTTGTACAATTCGAAAATCTATATTTCATTGAAAAAAAGCGAATAAAATACAATAATACAAAACAGATAGAAAATAAATAGAAAATAGATTTTTAGATATAGAATACTAGTCTGTTTTTTAAATCTTACTACAGCTTTTTGTTGAGTAAGATTTATTATGTGTGTGTGTGATTCATTATTTTATTGTATTCTTTGCCTCAAAATATGAATGTTCAGAGAAATAGTTTCTTCTTTCATCGTTTTAGCGCCACTAGTGGCTTTACCCCCATCCTAGAAAATTTAATAAATTACTCAATATTCATATAAACCATAAAGCATCGTTTTTCAAAGACTCAAGTAAAGCAGAGAAAAAGTAAATTGACTCTGTTCGTTATAATTCATATATCAAATACCGGAGTTATTATGAATTAAGCAACCGTGTCACGTTCTCGAGCAAGGTCGTACGTGTACCCAATATGAAATTCGCGAAACATCCTCGCGACGTGCCGATTTCGCCGAATGCGCGTGTCCGTCACGGTTGACGATGAATAACCACCGACAGTGGTACTTTGCGCGCGTCATTTATCTCGCTCGTCCGCATCTGTAGTTTGGTGTGCATCTGCGGTTTCAGGCTCCACGCCGCAGGTCACCTTCCCGCCGGGTGCCGGTCACGATCGTTACGAGGAGAACTTCAACGGACCGGCGACGTATGCGGAGCCATACGTCGAGCGCTACGGTATCAAGAGTGATTTCAGTGGCCGTGAGCCGTTACATCCCACACCACCTCGGCCGGGTTATGTGCCCACCTTGGGCCAAACGCCGCCCTCCAGCACGCAAGGCTCGGTCATGATGGTGTATGGACTACAACCGGACAAAGTCAATACCGACAAGCTCTTCAACCTGTTCTGCCTGTACGGCAATGTGACGAAGGTACGTGGCGGATCTTCAGCTCCCTTGTCTCCCCGTATTACCAACTCTCCCTCGAACCTTTGTGTTCGACGCCCATAGTGTTTAGAGCGTTAAATGGAACGACCTGGTAGGACCGAACAAAAGGGTCGCATGACTTAATTATCGCTACAGTACTTCGCGTTAACACGATAGAACCATTGACGTCCCTTACACGACACCGTACCTGCGTTTAACGACGACCAACAGATTCCGGTTTCCATGTACGTTTATACATTTAACAAGGATTAGCGAGAGAGCGCATGTGTTTATATTTAACAAGAGCCAAATTTCCGCGCACTGCTGTACGGATCATAAATGGTCCCTTCATTAAACACATAGCTTTTGATTAAACATTGAGAATGATTTAAATGTTGAATAATATACTCTCACCGATTAATTATTATTGAAGCTGTCAGAAAATTTATGTAAATTGCACGACGGACATTGAATTCTTTTAAGGCTACACAATCGATTACTTTGACCTATTCGTAGTCGGTTCTTACATTTAACTCTTCGGTATCGCACTACGGAAATGACACACTTGGATATGATGTACCCAACCCAATTCGATTGCTTTTATAAAAATGAATCTATTTTAAACCATTCTTTTTTTCAATTGAAACGTCAAAATTAAGGACATTAAAAAAAACAATACAAAATTAATGTATCTTCGTTAATAAAAAAGTTATAAGTAATTATGGAAAAGCATTGGAAAAAGTATTAGAAAAAAAGAAATATGTCATATCCAGAGAGGCACCGAAGGGGATTAAAACCATCATGATATTTTAAGTACAGTCTTAAGATATCATAAACTAATCCTAGACCTATATTAACTCCTTAAAATATTACTTGAGGCTATGACACACAAAAAACTAAAACAGTAAGAGCAGTAAATAAATTAATATTTTGAATTTGCTACTACTTACTTTATTGCCTAACGTCTCTATTGCGATTGGTCGATTCACTTACTGCTTACGTCTTACTGTCTTATGTTTCTGTATACCATAGCTTTAATGTCTTGAAATAAGAGCCAATTATGAATACTGGTCTCTAATTCTCTAATAAATTATCATTAAAGGGTGCGTTCAAGGAGATTCTATTAGCATATTTGTATCATTCTATTCTACGTCTAATGAACGTAAAAATAGAATGACACAAATAGCGCTAATAGCATCTCCCAAAGAACACACCCAAAGAATCGATCGCATTTGTCATTTCACACATTCCGTGAGCGCTGTATGCCTTCTGTTAACTTCGAACCGTAAACTTCAAGCTCTCTGTCTCTTTATCGCAGGTTAAATTTTTGAAAACAAAGGAGGGCTGCGCGATGATACAAATGGGAGACAGCATAGCCGTAGAACGATGTCTGCAGAACCTGAACAACGTCACGATCGGGACGGACGGCAGGCTGCAGCTTGGTTTCTCAAAGCAGGCCTTCCTCTCGGACGTAACCAACCCTTACATTCTACCCGACAAGACAGCAAGCTTCAAGGACTTCACAGGAAGCAAGAATAACAGGTGAGTCCTTACGCGCGCGTCAACTCTTTACTTCGTATTTTTATCCTCCTGTCGTTTTTCGCTCAACTCGCCCGCATCCGCACGTTGAAGATCATTTGTCTCCGCTTGATCTTTCTCCCATTCTCCATCGCGTTATTTTCTCGCCTTTATATGTATATATGGGGCGCGAGAAGAGTATATATAAATTTCTGTCGTGAAGATGCACGTTCAAGTTTTCTCGACAACTGTTCCTTTCCTCGCCATTTAATCGCACATTTCATTTGCGAACTCGCGCGGGTAAAACGATTCATCGCGGCTTCGTATTTAACGCCTCGCCTACGATGCATCGAGAGAAATTATTTTGTTACAAGCGTCAGTAATTGATAAAACTTTCGCTAAACCTTTTGCACCTAAAAATAAAAGTAATTATAAATAAAGCAATGTGTTTAAATCAAAAGTTTTTATGAACTATTACGCCACGAGTTGTCGCTTTTTATTTAAAACATGGAATAAAATATGCAAATAATAAAGTAGGAATGTATAGTATATTTATTGAAAATAAGAGATACTGTGATATTAGCCAATTTTGAAAAATACTTAGGGGGTTATGCTCATGTTGACTTTTCATCAGGACAGTGTCTACAGGATATCAAATTTTCAGTCAATTCCGCCGAAATTCAATAAGAATTGTCCTTTCTATTAGATTCTCTTTAAGCAACAAATGTATTAAGCTTCAAAAAACATCCCTCTTACTTTGTTTCATATTACAGGCAATGAAATGTATCGAAATACCTTTTTCGCTCCCTGCCTTGCAAGATTAGGTTCCTGTCAGACATACCGATAGGTATATAATAAATTGACGTGTCTACCCTCCACATTGAAGTCATCGATCTTAGAAAGTACGGGTGTCTCGATAATGTGGTCCTCCTTTATCGACCTATTCCCACCGTCGTCCCTCGCACCGCGGTTCTTATGGGACAGTAGAACGGTAACGAAGAATACGCGTACGGCGCGATCTGGCAAATTGCGACGGCACTCTGCGAGATTAAACTCGGGAGACTAATTAAATGAGGACACGTAAACGAGCGCGATTTAAATCTCTCTCCGCTCCGGGTAAACGCTGAAAATCTCCATGGTCCCCTTCTAGTTGGAATCGTACGGCCTTGTCCCCAGTCACGCTCCGGGATGCGGACGCGCTCGAGCGGAAGAATCAAATCTAAAGGTTGAATAGGAGCTAACGACACCGCCGCGCGATTTCATGTCTGGACCAGCGTGCCACTGACCGCCCATCGGTCGCTCAAAAGGGCGTGCCTGATGATATCCGGTTCGCCGATTAAGTTCCAACTCTTCCGATTGTACTGCAAGGATTATGGAAAGTGCGCGGAAACGTCTCTGACGAAGTTTTCGTTTGTGCGTAAAAATCGCGTAGTCAGGAAAGAGAAATTTGGTTTGTTGTGTATATATTTGAAAAAAAAAAAACGACGAGTATAAAAGTGATACAACAAGATCGAATTAAACAATACAAATTCTTATATCTTTAAGGCTTTAATAAATATAAATTTAGTAACACTATTAAATATATATATATATATATATATCAACAAATACATATCAATAGTGATATAAACTATATTATATGTTAAAGTAATACAATTAAAGCAAACGTTCAACCTTTAATAAAAACCGGATTAATTAACAGCTGGTTTTATAAAAGAACGATCTCCTTTCTTACTTGATATCCATTGTTCAAGAATACCCAAGTATTGCTCGACAATAGAACGTTGTAGTGAAGGCGTTAGTGCTGCAAGCAATTTATTTAAATTAAAATTTTCAAAATTTCCCCGTGGATTCTCTTTTCCCTCCCTTTTATTTTAAAATTTTCTACTTTCAACTTATCGTTAAGTCTTGGCACCTCATTTATTTAAGGTGATCCTGAAAGAGCTTATTTAAATTTCGCACAAGCATGTCCCACGGCAAAGTAATTCATTAAACTGAATAATTTAACAAAGTGAGAAAACACACTTTCGCGTGATACATGTTTTTAAGAAGTAAAGTCGCAGGGAAAAACGCGCTCTTCCGGCGAAACGTTTTGAACCGATGAAAAACTTAATCACCCGTAGGGAAGCCGAGTCCTCGCCTTGGGCGCGTGAGCTCTGATTGCAAGAAGTCAATCACAAAAAGTTTCCCAAAGCTCGCGAAAGACAAACTATGCGCCAGAAATGTTCTCCGTAGGACATTTTCCTCATCTGTTGTGGAAATCCGCTTTCCTTCACGTAATTGAGGGCCTAGGACTGTAAGCTGACATTTTTGTTGAGAATAAGACGGCGATATTGCACGCAACGTAAAAGAGAGCAATTCCACATCGTCGGAGCCAGGCATATTCCCCTCGAGGCTTCATCAAAGCTGTCCGCGAAGAGAGAAGGAATAAAGAACAACGTTACGATATTCTTTAATTTTCTTCCGATAATACTTCTTTGTGTTTCGGAATGATGAAACTGTCCGTTTGCAGCTTTTTGCAAGTCTCGTAATACTCTGATATATATATATATATATATGTATATATATTTAGTTTAAAACTCTTTGAATGATGAAATACCATTGCCGCTTAAAAGTTGTGAGCACTCTGTAATATTTAAATAAAATCATGATTCTTTACGGATATAATATATTTATCGAAAATATTAATTTTTATTCTTGAAAGAAAATTTAATTAATTTTATTTAATAATATTGTAAATGTATAAAGTTTTATATTGTTTTAATATTAAATTTTATTTTGTATATTAATAAAATTTATAATTGAAAAAGTACAAATTTTTGTAAATTCTAAAAAGAAAGTTTAATTAACTTTATTAATACTTTTTTTTATTAATACTGCAAATGAACAAAAGTTTATATTGTTTCAGTCATAAACTTTTGTACATTGATAATATTAATACAATAAATGAAATTGATTAAACTTTCTTTTTAGAATTTAGAGATACTCCAAATTTAGTGTATCTACCCATCCAATCATCGTAAAAATTGAACGAAAATATTAAATGCGTTTGTTATTCTCTTTTTTAAAAAGAGAACTGATGAACGAATCGACTGACATATTGGCTATGATGATAATTTTTTTTATTCAGTTTTTATTAACGATATTTTCAATTTACAGAACCTACAAAAAAAGATTTGCAACTCAGAAATTCAATAAGTTATGAAATGTTGACAATATATTATCCTGAAATATAACACGCTATTTTTTTGTTGTTTAAATTCACGTTAAAAAGATTACAATTTCTGAAACTGACCCTACTTTATATACATGTTTTTTAATTTTTTAAACAATTGATAAGTTTTCTAATATTCTTGAGGCTTCCACATGTGCTTTCTATATAAAGATTATGCGTTTTGTGGGTTTTCTACGTGTCCAGATCCATTCTTGGAATGCCAACGTTTCGTGAACCTTGCAGTCCACTTCATCAGAGTTCACGAAACGTTGGCATTCCAAGAATGGATCTGGACACGAAGAAAATCCGCGAAACGCATAATCTTTATAAGTTTTCTAAATAAATTAAAATAAATAATTAAAATAAATAAATTCAATAGACAGTTGATAAATTTTTTAATACCAAATAAAAAATAGATAAATTTCGTTAAAAAAAATTTTTTCTATGTAATAAAATTTTATTTTATTTTCTTTTATTAGTGAATAATAAAACAAAAACGAAAAATAGGCCAACTTTCAAGGATTTATTTTATCTGTTTATATATACATAGAATGCATTCGGTAGCCAAGAAAATAGCCCATAAAATCAGGATATCTTCTATGTATTTCCAAAGATATGTAATTTTTTGAATTTCCAAGGATCTTTTTTTGTTAGTCTAGAAATATCAGCCAAAAAAATACGTATAGTTTCTCGCACACGTAATTGTGAATAGAAAAATGCTAAATATATGTTACGAACAAACGTAATTATTCGATATATGCTTTTTTCACTGAAGCCTACTACAATATCCGATTTTCAATGTATCGTTGCAGATTCCTGAATCCCGCGATGGCCAATAAGAACAGAATACAACCACCATCGAAGATAGTTCACTTCTTCAACACTCCACCGGATCTAACCGAGGAAACAGTGAATCGCGTGTTTGTAGAGCGCGGCATCGAAGCGCCGACGACGATCAAATTGTTCCCTCTCAAGTCTGAACGATCGTCGTCCGGTCTAATCGAGTTCAGCAGTGTCGGTATCGCGGTGGCCGCTATCATGGAATGCAATCACACGGCGCTCGAGAACAGCAGTAAGTATCGACATACGATCGCGCACAATCGTAAAACTTAGATTTCTCTCTCGCAGCGTTTCTTGGCGAGATAGTGATCATGAGAATTTTACGCGATTATGATATCCTGCAGTTGGTCTCGATGCGACTTTATCGCTTACTCGTCCGATTTGGATTCGGATTTCACTTCCCTCGTTCAGGTTTACGATTCTCTTCGTGCCATAGAAATTCGTTTATCTTCCATTTATACTTCTCTTTCACGATTTTTGACACGATCGTTTTTATATCAAAAAGTAAAACTAAGGGAACGGATTACTGTGGACATAAAAGTTGTCGAAACGTTCAGAAGGGATATCGATAAGTATTTGATTTTAAGAAAATTTTTTATATGTATCAGTTTTTATTGTTGTCGAAATGTTTAACTCTCTAATCAATCTCTTAGAAAAATAAACGGAACGATAGTCAAGATTATCAGCAACATCGTAATAATTAATGAATAGGGTCGCAAAACATAGTTCATCTAAAGCTCTGATTTTCTCCAATAATCCTACTAGATAGCGAAAGCTGTGAAACTCCAGGAACTTGAAAGGAACGTCGTTCGACACGAGCGATCTTGTCGACTCGACAGTATCCCTTCGCTAGCGAGTTCGGCAGCAAGATATTACAAGGCGGTCCCCTCGCCGTGCTTATCTGTTACAGACGGCAAGTTCCCATACATCATGAAGCTCTGTTTCTCGTCGTCGCGCACCATACCCACGAGCTTCCCACCCAGCAGCGGCAGCGTGTCGAGCAATTCCGCTGGCAATGGCCACGCCAAAATGCAGCAGGACTCGGAATAGAACGGCGAGGTCCAGGGCCAGCAGCGTCAGCGTCAGCGCCAGCGCCCCTCACTCGCCGCCCTGCACCCGTTGTGTGCCCCCGCGACGGCGGGCACGGCCCTGCACCCC
>NW_017296956.1:2646242-2656694 GCF_001594075.2 Trachymyrmex cornetzi
ACGGCAGGCCCTACACATCAGGTGGGTGAGACGAACGCACGCGAGATCGGCCGAGAATGGACTCTCCAAAAATGTGAAGAATAATCGAGACACATCCCCGCAGCGAAAAGAAAGCGTACGTCGCGATGTCTTTTATTTTTGATCGAAGGCAACAGACGGTGAGACAACCAGTCGTACTGTGGCTGTCCGCCGAGGTCTACCGGGTTTGGAAAAGGTCGCGTGTATTCTTGGATATGCTCTCAAAGTCTTCGTCCCGTCGTGGTCGAAGGCTTAGGAAAGTTTCCGATGGCACACTGTGTAACTTGATGCCTAATAGTACCGTGTTCCACTAGAGACACGTTGTCAACGCGGGTCGGACACGGAACTCGGCGTCCGACAAGAGGTGGGGTACAAGTGCAACGACATGTCGGAGGGAACATCGGAATAGGTACTGTTGAAATCGCAAGGAATCCTTCGCGGCCGGCTGGTCACGATTTTCGCGGCGTCTCGCGGGGAAGGGCGAGACGGATGACACGTACGCACCGCGTTCCAATTTTGGAGACTCCTGTAAATAGCTCGGAGACTAGCAGCCTCCGACGCTCATACATATCAAAGGGCTTGGAAGTAAATCGGTACGTTTCACGAGGAACCATGCACGCGATTTTCGTAGAAACTTCTCACTCGACGATTCGGCACCGATACTGAGGAATTTGAAAAAATGAGAACCGTCTCGAGCAAGGCTGTGAAACCTTCTTACAAGAGAAACGATCCAAAAAAAAAAAAAAACAATCTGAGGAGGATAGAAACTTGTTGGATAAGAGAAGAAGGTAATACTCCATTAGCTAAGAGAGAGAGATGGATCGAAAGAGACGGGAATGGCTCGACGATAGTAAAGCTGTCTTAGAAAAGAGGCAGCTCGCAGAAAGTTTAGTTCCTTCGAAAGAGAAATCGTTCAAGAAAGTTTGAAGACATCTCTCGGAAGAGAGTTAAAAATACGATCTATCAGAAAAGAAAGAGGTGATAGAGCCTTCGTAGAATGACTGAAACAAGATGGAATCCATTTCCTGATGGCCATCAAAAAGGTACCACTCTATAGATCTCTTTGGTGGTAGCAGAATAGCTCGAGGACGGTTCAACTTCTTCGGAAGAGGAATCGCCCAAGGAGGATCGAACCTCTCAGAAGAGGGGGCAACTGAGAAGATCGAGAAAATCCTCTCGGAAGAACGCGATTCGTGGAAACTGAAAGCCGTGCCGAGTGCGAAAAGTGCGGAATCTCTCGTGGTTGCTCGCGAAGCAGACAGGTGGGCGCTGCTTCCGCGAAGCCCGGACGTGTATATGGCGTCTCGGCGTTCTCACGACCGCGACGAGACGCTCTCTCGTTCGTTCGCTCGCGTCACACGATCGACTCACCCAAACTCACGACGTCGCGCGCGCGCACGACGTCACGACATTTATTCTGAAGCCGAGCCACGCGCTCCTCGACGACCATACTCTGTGGGATCCAATAAACGAACCGGAGATTTCTCAGCGACCACTTATTAAACACGGGAATAGAATTTTAGGGGAGTGTTCAGAGGAATGATCTGAATCAATCGTGCTCCGAAAACTGCGCGACCTGCGAGAACGCAGCCAATCCGCTTTGAGTGTCACTGATAACGCGCTGCTCTATCGTCGTGATAAGTTCGGCCCGCGACAAGTGTCGCGCGGCAATATTTTTCTCACCATTTACTGTACATCCGTTTTTTACATTAACGTTAATATTTTAACACTCATCCGGATAACCTGATTTTGTAATTCAGATAATAATTTCTCATTCGAATTATTTGACAGATTAACGTAATGATATTTCATTCACTGCAAGGTTTGCTACAACAATATTGTAATCCACATAAAGCAACTGTGCATAAAGTTCTCCTCTGCAATTTTTGAATTTATTCTTTAATCTATTGTTACAAAAAAACGCGAAGATTTTTAATTAGAGCCATAATCGAAAATTTAAGCTTACACTGTTAAAAAAACAGAAATTTGCTTCGTGTAACGGAAGCAAATTTCAAGCAGGTACATTAAACATATTTAATGTTGTCAATGAAAATGAAGTTACAAGTAATTTAAATTTAACGTTTATTTACATTAAATTTTATGCAAACCTACATAAAATTTAATTAAAAAATGTACTAAACTTCGTAAAATTTTATGAAACGTACACTAAATTTCATGTACATATACACAAATATACTTTTCAATTGCAGATACATAAAATTAATTTAGTGTCATGAAATTGAATTCAATTTATGTAACTTAAAAATACACTAAATTTCAGAATTTATAATTTAAAGAGAAGAAAAATAAAATATCACTATTTTTTATAAATGACATTTTCAATCGAAGAAAAGAATATTGATTTTCGTTGCGGAAAAAAAGTCACTCGCGCGAGAATCTAATTATGTTGACCCCGGTTACCCGGATAAGGGTTAATCAAACGTTACATCACGTAATGTAATTGCTCGTCATGTTACTGACTTTTTGCTGGGTGGCAATGCAAGTCTTTCAACTGCTCCTCGGTTCTCTTTCGTGCGAGGCTTTTCGCGGGTCCTAAACGTTATAAAATCGTGTAGACTGCTATCAATTAAGAGGATTAAATCGTTTCCACTATCCTCACATACATCTCCGCTTCTCAAATCGAATAAACGAAAGAATCCCCGGTCCATCTTCCCTCCCCTCCCACTTGAAGCTGTAGTGTTCAGGTTGCGACGAGACGACGTATCGGTGCTCGCACGCTCGAACAAGCGCCGCGTGGCACTCGTACACTTTTGATCAGATTACGGACTGCGAATTGAGAATTTTATATATCGAAGCAAAAAAAAAGAAGAATAAAAAACACACATACA
The DNA here is from genome assembly GCF_001594075.2 of Trachymyrmex cornetzi. Taxonomy (NCBI): domain Eukaryota; kingdom Metazoa; phylum Arthropoda; class Insecta; order Hymenoptera; family Formicidae; genus Trachymyrmex; species Trachymyrmex cornetzi. The sequence goes on from NW_017296956.1 coordinate 2,649,110, forward strand.
CACGATAATAAAGAACAATGAACGTCGACGACACACACACAATATATTAGTGTCCCTCGGTAATATTTTGTCGGGCCGAGGGGCGTTTTTATAAGAATGGTTTTAGATCTCCGAACAAATTTTGCGAAGCGAACCAAACGACTCTATTACTAAACTAAAATAAATAGACTCTTTGACTTCTCGGCCATACGTAACGTAAGATAATAAGGGCCGAAACGCGCGCGCCCTTGAGAGATGCGTGAATATCAATACCCGCCGTTTTGTCCATTGTCCGTGAGAGAGAGAGAGGGAGAGAGAGAGAGAGAGAGAGAAGGAGTGAAAGAGTGGGAGAGATAGAGAGAGAAAGAGAGACCTAATGCAAATGAGATATAATTTAAATAAGGATACAAAGTTTATATTCGAGGCAATATTTGTTATAATACGACTAGGGGATAAGTTGTGTGTACCGTTTTAAAAAAGGGCTTCGGCCGAGCGACCGCCTACGGGGACGAGCCCTGCGACGATCGCCAACGGCGAAGAGGATGCTGAGACCGTTGTCGATCACATAAGGGACGACGTATCGACGCGGGGAGAAACGCGTGAATGCGAAAGCAAAAAAAAAACAATGAATAAAACAAGAGGTACTAAGCTAAAGCGACGCGCGCCGCTTCACCGCACGTCGCGTTCGTCGTTTCGTTATCGCACTTGGACTCACGGTTGCGTTTGTGTCTCCAACGATATATAGATTATTTTATCTCGGGAGATACTCCTCTCCGGGGGAGAAGTGAAAAATGATTTTACATCACATTCTTATATTTTTATTATTATTAATATTATTATTCTGTAATTATATGTGTAAAATTTAGGTCGCCCGTAGAGAAGTAAACGTCACGTTTTATCCGAGGAGCCCTTCGAAATTTTGATTTAATAAAACAGGACCTAAGACGTAAGGCAAATTAGATTCTAAGCAGCTTAGGACGTGTAACCATATCATACAGTTTTGTAGATAAATATATATAAAAAATATATATATATATATTTATGTGATGCGGAGTACGGCGTTTAAATCAAGAGTGTATGTCGCTGCGTACTCGATACTCGTTCGATGGTTATTCGAGATGAAATATTCTGTCATATAATATCTCAAGACTGCACTTCCGATTAAGAAATCCATTTGATTCCAATCTCGCATATTTTAGAAAAAGCCAATTCATGAAATCTTTCTCAACCTCTCTCCTAAAGAAATTTATCTTAAATATAAATCACACTAGTCAGAAATTAAGCAATCATTTTTATTTATTTTTTATTTAATTTGCACAAATAAATCTCTTTCCTTTTACTCAATTATTTAAATATTAAAATTTCTTATATAATTCTTATTAATAGAATTTATCATTACTTTTATTTCACTTGCTTTTTTTATCTATTGTATTTATTTGTCTTTATTTCTTCATTTACACGTAATAAATTAATGAAAAAAGCCAGGAGAGAGAACATAAAACCAATCGCTGTTTTTCTAACAAATATGAGAAGATGTATTCCCAGCTTACTCTTTCTTTAGAAAAGAGAGAGAGAAAGAGGGAAACATATTTTCCTTTTCGAGAAATTGTATAGCAGCAATGTCTCGCTTTGTGCGACATCTCGACGGAGCGATACTTTCATGAAAATTTTGCTCCGAGCGAACGCATCTTAAGAAACGCTCGTTAAATCGAGAGATCGAGCACGTACAACCAGACTATCGCTTATTTTCTGACACTTTACCCGCGCGCTAAGACTCCGGTAAAGCAAGAAACGTACGTAGAACGTATTTACAACGAACGCTCGCTTAATACACACTCGTCCCGGTCGCCGCATTTTCGATCCGGCGCGAAAACGCGCAAACGGGGATGGAGTTCCATGTGTGTCCCTTCTTCCCCCCCCCCCCCCAGAACAGAACGCAAAATAAAGAAAAATCAAGAACCGCGCGCAGACCGAGTCCTAGACTTGGCGATTTATAGACGAGGCCGATGATTAGATATTAAACGAGAGCTATAGATTAGTTCAAAGAGAAGAAGAATAAGATGAGAGAGCAAAAAGACGTAGTTAATATCGTAGTTGACGGAAAAATTCCTAAGAATAACTGTTTGTTCCCGTCACAATAGTGATTGATCAGATGGAAAGGGGTTAAATCTAAAGAGATACATAATGTAAAATTAAACGAATATATTATATATATATATATATGTATTATTTCGAGTACTGTGCATCAGAAGATGACGAGCCTCGCGTAAAATGGGGTGAGAAACTCATGGCTTGCATATCAACCCTCGACTGGAACACCTACGTCGGTGTTACAGAACTGATGCCGCAGAATTCCTGGGGAATTGTACCGTACCGTAATTGCGCGTCGTATCGAAGGAGTTACGATCGGGGAAATGACGACAGATGTGTCCACGGACGGTAGCGTGAAGATATTCGGTCGTTCTACAACGTGTAACACCAAGGTTCGCATTTTCGCGTAGTCACCAGTTGAGGGATTTAATCCTGCCGGATCGCGGTGGGCAAATGACAATAGAGACAAACGTTCCTTAACAGGATTAAATCTGTTTACGGTGCTTACGTTAAAAAGAAGAAAACAAAATATTGCTGTCACTATAAGGGACACGTCTGATTGATCGAAGCGGAGTAGGCCACAAAAGAAATTGAAACTCGAGCAAATAACATTCTAAATGTAATCCTCGGGAGCCTGCCGTTGCAGTTAAAGGCTGAAAGAGGGAAGGGGTAGCACGTAGATAGACATAGAAAAGACACACGTTTACGATGTAAGATTAATCGCGCGTCTCTTTCCAGTGGACGAATGGATGTACATAGCTTACTCTTGTTTTTCTTTTTTTTTTCCTTTTTTTTTTCCTGGTACAAAGAGGACCCCCTACAAGTAAGTTCGCGTACTCTCTCTCTCGCGCTAAGTGTCACGCTTATATAGTGAATCTAATGAAATGAAACGCTGGTGGACGAGGAACGTAATCGATGCATTAATCGCGGAGTAAATAAATACATTGCGTAAATACGATAGTGCGGGATAGATCTCGCGGACATCTTCTGGTGAACAGGTTCTAAACGTGTACAAAATCAAATTATAATTTGGTAGCCCGTAGTGATCCTGTAAACGGTACAGTATTCCAGGTAGAGAGGTATACATAGCACTGTGTATGTAAGCACGACTACACGTTATTTCACACAGATACGCGTGCGTACACGCATACATACATACACACTCACACCGAACTCGAGGTTGTAAAAATGAAGCCATCTGTGTCGATAATTAATTGTAACTTTGAGAGCAAGCTATGGATAATAACTGGTTCTAGATCTTAATAATACATATCCCATCTATATGTATATATTTGCAATCGCATGAGAAATTCAATTGATTAATTATCTCGATAATGTAATTATCATTACCTTTATTATTAGTGTTATGATTATTTATAGCCCTCGGCCGCGTTGCGAGAGCCGAGGCTGAATAAGTATGTTAAATGGACGTTGCGTTTAAGGCGTTAGGTTAATGCTCGTTAGTTAGATACTTAGGTAGTTAATGCAGCGTAGGTACATATCGTTAATATTGTTATTAATTAATGGTATTGCGAAAGGGTATTAATACCGGTGCGCTTTGATTTCTTTTGTACACGAAGAAAGAGTTCGGCTAGCTCCTCTAGATCGAATTTGTTTTGTTTGCAAATTTTAGTGAGCGTTAAAATTTTGCAAACTTATCGATTAAAGTAAGAAGATCAGTCTCACTTGATCAGTCTAAATTCTAAATAATTATTATGGTCTGCAAAATTAACAAGACGAGCTCGTAAAAGAAAAAAATTATTCACATTAATTTAATTAATCTACGTGATTAAATTAGTGGATGGACTAATGAAATCAAAATTAATAGAACAGCAGAATTTTTAAGTTCTTTTTTTAATTAATTCAATCAATCGTATATTATCTTTTAAAATACGTCGGAAAATGACGTGCAAAATCGTTTGTACTGCGACAGTCTTATAATTCAGCGATTTTATTTTAATTCATGTATATACACATTTTATTTTAATTAACACAATCTATAAAGTGTCCGTATTTTGAATCGGATCTTCGGACACACTACAGATCATACAAAACAAACCAAAGCGCAGTGTAGCCTTTCTAGCGATCCCCAACGAACCCAAGTATTACCGGTGACATATACCTGCTCCTACATATCAGGTTTTAGACACCCCGAGCACTACCATGCGCCATATCAATGTTTCTAAATGTCCCTTCCCCCGCCCCCGCCCCCGCCCCCGCCTCCCTCGGTGTGTCCCTTCGTCCTCCTTTCTACCTTTCGATGTCCCAAATGAAAATTTAGAGGCACGCCGATTATCGATCACTTTGTCCCTTATTACTCCCTGCTCCACCCTCTCTTTCGCGCCCTTTATCCTGTACCCTTTTTACCTGTTTCCACTCGACTTTCCCCACCTCGTTATTGTACATCGGAGCCGGAAGGGTCTCTAAGCTCTGTCTTCCCATCGCTGCGTGAAAAAAAGACAAATTAGATGTAATAAGATTTGTTGACTGTGTACACGTATACACATTATTATAACGCATCGATCATGTGCATCACCAGCATATACACACGCATCCACTCGTACACGACACCAGTTCACACCACAATGGGGAATACGAAAACGACAGCCGCTGCGTCAAGATAGTCCACGCTGGATCGTCAACGCTGAGATCGCAATTCACGTCCGTTAGATCGATCGCACATAACACCATGACTTGTCTGACATTTAATTTATTTTAATTTTAGATCACACATCGCGGAAGATAACCGATGTTTTTATTTAACAGAAGATATTTCTCTCTGCATCGTAACGCTTCAAATGTATAACGATATTTCATCAAACAATAAGTTGTCACTTTTCGTCGAATTTTTTTCGCGACAAGCTTTTCATTTCTGACGCGTTTCAATTGGACGAGAAATAATCAAGTGATCTTATGATTGCAACGCAAAGCGGATTTTAATTCGCGCTAAATTATATGTTGGAGACTAGAATTATTTTTTCTTTTTTAGTATTTATATCACGTGTGTGTGTTATACGTCGAAGTGTTCAAAACAAAATTGTCTATACCAAACAACTCGCATAGAAAGCCGAGTTATGCTACTGCAATTACTGATTGAATTTTAAATTTCGTAACTAACTCCCTTATTCATTTGCTCCGTCAATTGGCACAGTACGGGTCGCACTATTATTGCATCCGAGGAAACCACAGAAATTAGTACAGATGCAGGAGACTTAGATTAAACAAGTTTGCAAACTCCTGTTCCGGGGAAAGCTTGCGTTTAATTAATTTAATTAATTAAGTCCGACACGGAAAGGCGATCGCAAGATTCAAGGCAAGCCGAGACGGAATTTCGCAGCGTATCGGTTCTCCAGCTAGATTCGATTTGCTGATTCAAGGAACGTTCCTGCCCTCATACAATATTCCATTTATTAGCCATAATTTCGAGTTCGGCCACGTCAATCAAGCATTGACCGTCCATAATAGGCCTGTCATGCCGCAGCGCGCCGTAGCTATCGAAGGCCACGTCGTGGAAAACGATCTATTCACACCAAAAGACACGTACACACTCATGCTCGAGAGGTACAATAACGTGCAATAATGGTGCCTGATGGACGTGTTCTTATCACGTATAAGAATATCTCTTTCACTTTCGATAAGGAGGTTCTCGCTATATAAAAGTATTATGAGAATATAAACCTCGATTTTTATCTTCAATCCCTTCTTTTACCGGTTGCTATGTATATACGCAGAAATTTTACGGTGAAAGATATGATTTGAGTTATCCGTATATATATCATTTTATTTATTGCTATTTGACACGTAAGAAAAAAATGTAACAAAATATTCAAAAAGTACTTTATATCGAATTGTGATATTTAAATTCTAATCTGGCATATATCGATCACCGAAAAAAATAAACTTGGAGGAGCACAGTTCCGAAACGTGACAGAGCATCTCGCATCGGGCAGCATATCGGCACTTGTACGCAAATAGAGACACGTACACTCTCAGACACACGGAACACGCTCCAAAAATGTGGTTGCTCCTAAAAACGAAAACAAAAAAATAACGATGTAATGTGTATATTAATACTTGTATGTCGTACGCTCTAATGTTGTTTGAAGAGTTATTTGCGAGTCAATTATCTGTGCCTAGCAGCCCTGTGCACCCTATCAAATGTACCACCGTTCAGATGAAAAAGAAATGCCGAAATGGAAGGAAAAACGGAAGCGAACGAAAGAGGGAGAATGAAAAGCAAATACGAGAATTCAGGCAATACGGAAAGACGAAGGATAATAAGAACAAAAAAAAAATACAGAAAGAGATATGTATAGTATCGAGCAGAACACGACACGACACGTGTGTTTCTCACAAATTGCACCCTGTATACATAGTTCGCACAATGATCTGTTCCTATTTTGGAATCAGTTTTTTCGAATTTGCCAAGAATGTATATCTACAGATTCTATATGAGAATATATATAGAAAAAAAAAAAAAAAACTGGACATGAAATATAAAGTATTGAAATCTAGTTCTGGAATTGTTAACCCTTTTCGACCAAGCGTGATTTTTCGGGGGAGGGCGCGAAACGCGCGTCAACTCTGTCGCGCCCCCGGAAATCGATTTCCCTTTGAACCAGGTAGCCTAATAAAAACTTTTGTTCTTTCACGCGATCGGACAACGTGGATGTGCGATCTCTGCTCATGTTTTGTGCATCGAGAAATAGAAATAGCTCCATTAGAGAGAATGGTTGTTACTTTTGTGGAAGAGAGGGAGAGAATGAAAGCGGAATTGCGTAGAATACGCACGTGAGGGTGATAAACGCCTGGCGAGAATTCGATGGAGGAATGAATCGGGTTGAAATTAATTATCTTGAAGGTTTAGGGATATATTTGAAACCGTGGACACACACACACACACATACACCACATACGCATTATATCTTTTATTACTTTTAATTAAAATATAATATTCTCTCAAAATATTTCGAAATAAATCAAATCAAGCTGTGGATGTTGATTTTAATATGTAATTTAAGACCTATTATAAAAATTTGAATTACGTTGATAAATTCTTTTATGTATTATCTTTTAATAAGAATTAATATCCCACACTGAATCGTGTATTTTCAATAACTTCAAATGAAATAACTTTTAATTTTAATCCGATTTACCCTCTTCCGCCGTTTTACGACAAAGCAGAAACTCACCTTCACGTGACGAATGTACATCTCGAGAAAATAAACAAAAAAGAAAAGGCCGAACGATTCAGCGGAATTAATATTAAAAATGTAGACGGCAAAAAGGTACGTCGACGCGAAAAACGCGTGGCGAGCATCGCGCTTCCTTTCTAACGCTCACCGCCGGCGGGAAGCAAGGAAAAGACCGAACGACATTCAAAATCGCATGTACACGAGCTTCGCGACTCAAAACTCTGCTCGCAACAGAAATTATATAGATATAGATATATACACATATTATACAGTCACACACTGAACACAACAGCACAGCCACAATTACCACTACCACCACC
>NW_017296956.1:2656713-2701158 GCF_001594075.2 Trachymyrmex cornetzi
TATATTATATAAACTTATATTACATCTCTACGAATACGAGAGGAAACTCTTCTCACTCACTCTTATGTAACTATCACACCGGTGTACACGCTGTAGGAGTATATGTGGGACGCCTGTATGTGTGTCTAGAACTATCATCTGCTTCACAATTCTCTGTTCGAGAGGAACACACTAACGATCACGCCGCTTCTCGTCGTATCGCGGATTTGTGTCATCGTCCGTGTAATCGCGCTCTTTGTCCCATCGACGGACCGATGCGCTTTCATCCACTTGTACAAATTTCAGAACAATAATTTGGAAACTTGTCGAGCCACGTCGTTATTGTTCGGCGACAAAGCTGTTTGTCAGTTTGTTTCGGCATAATTCAACGTGATTAATTCCCTCGATGTTAATATTCGTATTTAACATGATAATAGCGCTAAACGTGCACGCAAAAAAACACGCGTTGAAGTCTCTAGATGCACTTAAAGTCTCGTCGCATCAGTTCGAATCTTAGTCAAGATTTATTCAAGAGGCTTTTATTAATTGAATTTTTATTAGATCGATGTGATTTGCAATAAGCGCAACGAAGGATGAAAGATAAATTTTCTTCAGGTAGTTGAAGAAAGATTGGAAATCCGTAATGAAGATGCATTTTCGAGCGGTCGATAAAGGCGAAGCAGCGAGCGTGAATCGGTAACATTAATCCTAGAAGTACTAAGCTTTTTTTCTTCTCATATTATGCTTTACCAGAGGTAACATATTTTTTCCATTCGGTAGTAAGATTGTGACGAGGCGAGATGTCTTTTCCCTAGAAATTTCGAGATTCGCTGTCACGTATTTGCATCTAAGAATATCGAAATATTTCGAGTGATATCGAGATCAAGTTACGAAGAAACTTTCCTTACGACTTTTACACGAACTTGGTACTTTTAGGATTGAAAGCGACAGATTTACAGGGGATCGATTACAGGGAAAAGAAATATAAGAGGGAGGAAAGAGTAATAAAAAACGATATACACACTCATCGAGCGCCGCTAGTAAAAGACATGGTAGGCTATTATTATCGCTAAATAGTCGCTAGCCGATAGTGATGTAGTTTATTCTTTAGAGTTTATTTTAAGTTCTTAATTATATACGCGAGAAAAAAGAAAAAGAAGTGGTTACTATTAACCGACTACTATCGTATCACATTACACACTGTAACACGTCGATTATAATGACAAGAATATTTACCTGTGCATATTGACATATTATGGAGTCACATCATTAAAACATATACTACTCAATATATATATATCCAGCGTCAGCGACTCGATTCATTGACACCCACACCATATACCATGGCATAATATCGATAACTCGGAAACAGAACAATCAATTTTAAAGGCTCTCTCAGGTAGGAAGCTAACGTCGTTTGTTGTCACTTTGGCATCAAAATGTCGTTACAAATGACATCTTGACGTCGAAATAACAATAACGTCAGCTACCTGAGTTTTATATACCCGACTTTTTAATCTTTTATATTTTATTATTTCGCAACTACACAACATAAAAGAGTTAGCAGAAAGTAATTTTGATGCCGACAATTTTTAATAACAGATTATGAGGAATATTAACGAATACGAGAGACGCACCACACTTTTTCGAGTAAATAGATTAGTTTTTATGGATTATCTTATGTATAACGCGTCCAAGGATCTATCGCGCTTCCTTTTGTGTACCAGGATTTTTAATCTTTGAAATTGTGTTTTTTAGGAAACGTTTTAATAAAATTTCTTCCTTTATTCTCTAACTTTTTAATATCAGGCGTTTCTACAAGAAATTCCTTTTCCTCGGAATTTTTTAAAATATTGACTTGACCTCGGATTTGACACTAAATATCTTTAAATCGGAAACGCCGAAATTATGCGAGAGCAGAGATATTAGTAAAGTAGCTGAATAGGCTTTTTGAATAAATCGCATTAAAATTTAAAGGACTCGCCTTACTGGCTTAACATATCTTGACTTATTTCACTAACTCTCTGCCGGTCGCCAAGCAATTCACTCCTGTTACCCTTCTACTGTATATACGTACATATTTCGGACATGTATATATTTTCAACGCGAGTTTTTAATCTTAATTCGACTCACTTTCCGATATCCGTTCATTCGCTCCAATTATACTACTATTATACAGAAATACATTTTGCGACGATTGTGTAATTGCGATTGTTGCAAAAAATAGCGACCGTTCTTCAGAAAAGTCGGTGACAAATGAGATATATCGGGTATTATTATATTATACATCTTGCATTATTTTCCAGCAAAATAATTTTTATATTTTACTGCATACTTCAACAATATATTATGATCTCGCGTGCAACATAATTTCATCATGTGTAAAAAAATAACTGTATGCTTTGCACATTTTGTTTCTCTTTTATACATCATTTGATACTATTATACGAGACTTATGTTTTATAAGTATCCATGCAACATTCCAGTTTAATGAGATTTAATCGCAGGTTAATTAGTACATATATACTTTTTCCTTCTTTGAGCCAAGATCGTACAAGAATTTCTTTTACGATTCACGCGGCTGACATAAAATTACATCTTCCTCGTTATATCTTTCCGCTGCAATTACAACGATATTTGATACACTTTTTTTTCCGGTTTTATTGTATTCTCTTAATTTTCTTTTTCTTCCTCGTTATTTGCGTTTGTCAATTATTTCAAAAGGATTCTCTTTCTCTTTGTAAGGAAAAATTTTCGCGCTTCATTAATACACGTTCCACGAGTAATCGCGTAATACGAGCAGTAAATCGATTACAAGAGCGCATATATTCTTGCTCGATGCACTCGAGATACGAATCTCTGCGTCATATCCTATACATTGAAGCGACTAATTTTTTTTCGCGTTCTCGGGCAACCATGGCGAATTAATCGTGCCGTGGCGAAATAATACAGGAGGAGCCGCGCAATTAAAGTCCAGGCTCTCCGCAAGAATACATAAAACCGGCGCGAAAGTTTATGCAACGTCGCGATAAATTGCAGCCGATAAGGCGCGCGTATATCACCGCATAGCGGTGCAAACACGCGCTCCTCCGCCTCCGCGATTTTCACAAACGAATGGACGGACGGACGAACGAACGAACGAACTGCCGACATAATTGCCGCAAATTCGTGCACACGTTATCGTGCATGCACTTGTGCATCCTCGCGGGCGTGTTAAACACGCGTGCCGCGAATCGGATTGCCTCGAATTTCGCGAATTTGGCTTGATATTGCACGACCAGAGAGATTGAACGCCAGGCATGAATAACGGTAACCGCGACGCGTCCGTGCTAAAGAGATATATTTAACGAGCGACGCACTCGACGAACATGTGTGCAAAACGTGCGGCGCGCTTTGTTTATACGCTGTGAAAATTGATCGCCGGCACGTAAAATATCAAAGGGAAAGAGTTTTGTGCGCCGAAAAGAGAGATTATTTTCAATCTCTGTGAAAATGATGTTTCTAAAAAAGAGAAGTTGGCGCGAAATAACACGGTTTGATGACGCAATGTAATCGATCGCGCCTGGTTCTTTTTTTTTAATTTTTTACATTTTTCTCCCTTTCGGTCGCGATAGCGTTACATTTTTACTCGTCCAGTCCCTTTTGACGTTGATTTCCTTCGCGATGAAACGATGATATATTTTCTATCATACTAATGTCTTCTTGCTGTGTCCCTGAACGAGACAGTCTGACATCAAACTTCATGTTAATGGAGTTTATACGGCAAACACACACAAGAACGATTTTGATAAAGTACCTAAAAATTTAGCTAGATACGGATCTGAAAATAATCTTGTTAAACCATCAAAATAATCATGTTTGACTATCAAAATAATTACGTAAGAAGTTCGAGCATGACGATAATGTTGCAAAAAGCTTTGACATTCTATGCAACCAGTTTGAGCGTGCTTACATGTAATTATTTTTATGTTGGTCCAATAAAATCCCTTTTTATATTTAACTAAATATTTAGATACTTCAACAAAATCGTTCTTTCTGTACATCAATGGCTGCGTTCAGTAGACAAAGCAGTTCAATGAGTGCTCAGTGATTCTTTATTAGAATTGGTTTTGATGCACTAAAAAAGTATTAAATTTTAATAAATATTTATTTAAATGGTTTTAAGTAAATATTTATTAAATATAAACATATATTTGATATAAAAACTATTAATTTGATTTAAATATCATTTCTTTATTGAGTAAATATTTATTTACTGTAAGTAAATGTTTATTTATTATCAGTACTGTTCAGAGAAATATGTATTAAAATTTACTAAATTTTTTTCAATGTACTTATAAGTTCAGAAAAGAACTAAAGGCACAAAAATCAATTATATTGAAGAACTATTGAGCGCACGTTGATTTGTCTGCAGTTACCATTTATCGATGCAACGAAATCAATCCCAAACTAACGAGAGAATTGAACAGTTACAGGATTCATAGATGAAAAGAATACCCACCGGACAAAAAGATCGACATACACACAGATCGATCAGAAACAGGCGGCTCGGTCGTCCGTCCATCCACACAGATCACACGGACTACATGGACCAACATCTTCACATACGCATGATCGAATCCACGCGTGAAACCAAAGCGCGAGCCGGCGAATTCTGTTGGTCGCGAGGCCTTCGACAAAAAAAAAAAAACAAAAATAACGCGATCTTGATAAGATCACATCGGTTGCTTGAAATAGAGCTACTTGGGCATGCGATCGATTTGCATGCTTATAGAAGGGCAGTAGTTTCGCTAGATCCTTTGTATTTCACGAGCATGCGCACGTCTCTCTGAACTTGAGCATCTTGCAACGTCGTAATACGTAAAACGATGACGAACAACAATGAACTGTGCCAAATGAGCTTTTCCTCGTAAATCCAGCTTTCGTTTGCTGCTTCCTTTTTCCTACCACTTTGACGATTGTTTCCTCTTCCATTTTAACCATTTTGCACGTAGAAGGAAAGTCCAACTGCGTGACATCTCGTTTTAAATTAAAAAAATATAGATTTATATATTTATATGTATATATGTATACGTAGCAAAAGTAGACAAACAAAATGTACTAGCAAACAGAACGGAAAGGATAATGGAGGTGTATTGTAAAGACGCATGTGCGAAAAGTAAAATAGCGATCGCAGAGGGGAAGAAGAAGGGGGAGAACAAGAATTTCCAGAGGCAGGTATTACATTAAAAATTGACGTAAGTAATGTATTTTCATATTTACAAGAGTTACGAGTATAAGTCTAATTGGGTAAGTCTCGAGTACTTGTACATATGTGTATGTGTATGTTACGCTTGTAAAAATATAAAGCGCGTTTTTTCAAAACGTAATTATCCCATCGATATCGCTTCAAGACCGCGTCTCCGGAGATTGCGGTAATCCCGCCCCGAAGATCCCCAAGCTTAGCTATCGTATATATAAGTCTAATATCTACTCGCGCACACCAGAATTCCATTTCGACGTTGCGACAGTTACCGTCGTCGCCAAATACGATCTATTTCCCCCGTAAATCATCCTCATCGACGCAACGAGTACATTTTGAAAGAACGCCTCGGTTAAAGATGCTTTCACTGAAAGCGATTAATCTTTAAGGACGTCTTCGGATTCTAATAGGCCGCGAGCATTACGCGCGTACAACCGCTAGCTTTACAAAAAACCTGAACCTTTCGTCGACGAGAACGAAAGTTTTCGCTGCGTAGAAAAATGTGAGGCGCTCGCAAAGCCTCTGTCTATTTTATGAAAGCATCGATCTTTTTGAATTCCTGCGAGAGAGCAAAATTTTCAAGAACGGCACTGCAAGAAAACTTACAAAAGAAATTCGCGATTCTCAAATCTTCCTAGATCGATGAAGAAGCTCTGAGCTTTTTCAATCTTTCTGAAATTATTCACTTCAATTAATTACATTGTTAAGAAATAAAGCCAATTATTTATATCAAAATCAAAAAATAATTTTCTACACTAAAAGAAAAATTTACTGAATCTTAATATATATTTTTTCGATTAGTACCAAATAAATATTTACTTGTAATAAATAAATACATATTTGTTCAATAAAAAAATAATAGTTAAATTAAATCAACGGTCTTGTATTAAATAAATATATGTTTACTACATTAGTAAATATTTACTTAGAACTATTCAAATAAATGTTTATTAAAGTTTAGTATTTTTTTCAGTGTACAAATAAAACACGACATATAATGCCTTATTAAAATTTTGAAAAGATACAATATAATGTATAAGCGCCATAATGCTAACTTTGGAAAAATAGAGTAGAGACTTTACTAGCATCCTGCACGAGAATCTCGGCGATACTTCCTTACGAGAAATTTCTCATTGAATTGAAGATTTTGATGCAATAACATGCTAAGCCGCGCCAGAGAAAAGTTTTTGTGCGGTACAGGATTTCTAGTTTATACAATACTTACAGATTTCATTATTAGCTCCGATAAAAAGATTCTCCTTCCTTTCAAGAATAACGAGGAATAAATATGTTGGAAGGAAAAAGGCACGAGACAAAGGTACCGTTTTAATAATTTACAGCCTTTTTCAATGTCGAACTTTTCGTACGGCTTAGCATATTTTTGTCGCAAGTTTCTTAATTAATCTCCCATCTCCATCGTAGCCGAGGAAAGTTCTTATCGACTAATTGTCTTCACAAATATGTATATATCGCCTTCACAAATATATATAACCGTTTGTACAAGATGCTTATATTCGCGTTAGCAATAGTTTTATTCGATAATCTTCAATTCGGTACGATTAAGCGAAACCCAAAGACTTGTCGGATGAGATACAAAATATCTTTAGATAATCGGAGGACGGTCGTGCTCTCCTCTTTATTAAAAATGCATCATCGTGCCCTCTCCATCCCTCGCAGGGCTTGACTCGGCACGCCAGGAGGTAGGGCAGCTGGCTCACCCCCTCTCTCAGGATCATGGTTAGTGGCCTCCGAAATCTTGAACCGCTTGTATTTCCCTGTAATTTAATGTCGTTTTATATGTCGCGTCAAGCATTGTGAAATTTTATTACATTCTAGTTTAAAAATAAAAAATTTTATCTAAATTATAATAAAAAGTATAAATTAGTGACAATAGTTCAATAAATTAGCGATAATAATTCTTTAGAAATAATTTCCGATCAATTTTAAATAAATGGACCTTTTTTCTCAATAATAAAATAATGTTTAGAAAATACCATATATTTCCGAAAAAAATAATTCTTAAAATCTCACATAATCGTAAACAAATTAGATGTAGAGTGCTATTTTATATAATGATATAGTTTTAGGTAATTTGCTTATCGTGAATAAATTCGAATACTTTTGTCTAGTAATTCAGTAGCTAGATAGTTTTATTTAAACTATCACAGAATGCTTACTAGCTAAGCGGACCATGGTGACGCCCCACCAAATGCTCCAGCCCCATCCGACGAGACAGAATAGAACGGTAAACATTTGGCCCACGCCCACGATGAGATTGACGATCAATGCACCAAGTCGTGATCTCGCTCCAGCGACGGCGGAAAATCTTGGCTGTCCAGTGCACAAATTGAACAGGCCACTCCAAACGGTTCCTAAGCGAATTCAATTAAATTATCAGAGAGGGAATACTGATTGTAAGGGACAAACCACTTGAATATTTAGAAAATCGATAATGGCTTCTCAATGGAACACTTTGCTTTCGAGAGACGTTGATATCAATGTTTAAATTAATCGTACCAGTGCCGGGTAGTAGAAAATTCCATACTAGGCAAAACCAGGCGAGAGGGACCGGCAGACAAGGGATGGCGCCTCGCATGACAGAATTATGTTCTACCAGGACATCCGGTAGCTTAGCCTTCGGTTCCTACGACATTACAAGTTTATACATAAATAAGAAAAACTGTCTAGAAATGATTTCTAAATTGTTATCTTTGCCATGTGGACCAACGTGTTGCACCTCCTACAAGACGTTTACTTTAAAAATATTGATTCATTCGGTTTGAAACTTTCTATATTTTCGTTTTATGTATATATATATATATTCGTTTTATATATAAGTCTCTCATGTAAAGTTTTAAAAATAATAAAATAAAAAACTTCAAAAAACGGTATTATAATTTCTTGTCTTATTAAAATCATAATTGCAATTTATGTGATACTTTTAAATAATTACAACTTTTTGCAGGAAAATGACAGTGTACTTTAAATAATATTTCAAGAAAATTCTAAAACTGAAACTAAACTTTCCAAGATCGAACAAACCGCGAATAAAAAGTTTAAAAATTGAAAGGATGCAAAGTGGCGATTTGTCTTCTTCGATGTAATAATTTAGATTTCAACAAAAAATATCCATGTACCTCCGATAAAGGTGGCGGAGCCACGCTCGTAAGACTGTGCTTGGCACGTGTGTTTCTTGTGCGTTGTTGCGTGTCCGCGCGTTTGCAGCTGCATTTGCAACAGCTAAATGCACGACGGCAGAGCACACCGCATCTTCTCTCGGGCGGACAGCAAACGGTAGGCTCGGCAGGGGCGATCCTCGATTTTCTCGTACAACACTTGAGCTCTCGTAATCTCTCTCGCAAAGATAAAGATTGTCGATCTTTCGTACGAACGCATCTGTCAGTAAAACGGTTCATGACGCGATTAAAAATTTGCAAATTCCTAAAATTTTTTTTTAAACTCGCAGTGACTCTAAATAATTCGATAACAGCAATAAACCACAAAAATTTAAAAAAAATTCGAGAAATGACGTGATCTTTTTTTAAATCATCGCGTCGATTTTTTAAAAACGTTTTGAAAATTAATGTTTCTTTTGGAATATAAATTTTGATGAGAATATTTAACGAAAAGCGTTTGAGTATTCTAAAATTGAAACGTTTCCAGAAATCGAACAACTTGCGCTGATAGGAAATCTAGAAACGGAAAATATAAATATGTAATAGCAAAGTTTAGCAAAGAGCATAATACAGAAAAAGAAAGAAAGATGTATACAAAGCAAAGAAAAATTACAAGAAATCGAGTTTCCAAACATCCAAAAAGTTCTGGAAGCAAGTTTGTAAGTAACATTAAGTAAAGATAACAAGTTTCAGAGTGATCCAAATGAAACTAAGTGACTAAGAATCAATACGATGGAATATCTTCGCGCGTGATACTTTTACAGAGAATTACTTTTTTTCTAACATAAATTTCCTATTTTTATCACGTCATTTTTATTTGTCCTTAAAAATGTTCTATTCTCTTGATATAATAATATTTAATATTCTATTTATAGATAATTCTGAACGAAATAAAATTTGAATCCAATTTTCAAAGTTTATGTTTGATTTTTTCCTGTTTGGTTCCTTTCAATACTCTCCAAATAATGAGATCAATTAAACCTCTAATTGTACCAGGTTCGAAATTGTACCTTATTACTCTACATGACGTGAATGTCATTATTACTCGGTGTGACGAAAACATGGTGCTTGACCGAGTGAAATTCAAGTCTTTAAATGATACCTGCATCGCGCCTTTAATTTCGACCAGCACGACGACGCGTTTGTTATAGGCAATGGTGCATCAAGCACAGGGGTTGCAACAGGCGGTGAGATATCGTTGATCACCGTTGTCCTCCCTTGATTTCTGGTCCATAAGAGACCCTTGGGATCCCTGCGGCAAGCGAGACACCTCATACCGGAACAGCACTTGCAGTATTGACTCAAGGATCTTCCCCAACGTGCAAACAACTTTTTACTATCGCTTTGCTTCTCGTTACTGGATGCCAGGACACTGCAACAAAATCAAGCCACGTCACTATTTATTGCTTTTTTTAGACTAAGCTGAGAAATAAAACGTGCATACATTTAATTTGAATAACTGATCACTTAAATCGTAAATTAATTTATATGATATGACATATATTTATTATTTCGAAATATTCAGGCAGGAATATATATATATATAGATAATTCTTGATAGAGTACAGAATTATAATATACATTTAAAATCATATGTTAAATAGTTTTTCCTTAAAATAAGAAAGAAAATCCTCTCTTAAAATAAAAATGATATAAAATTAATATATGATTTCTCGTTTAATTTACTTTATGCAGCGTTAATGTCTAGCAATTTATTCCTGAAAGATTATTATCGATTTTACATTAGCTGCATAGACTATTAGCACCTACATACACCTGTATACATACATATGAGTCATATGTAAAATGTATAGTAATATCAGAAAGAGTATTGATTACGTTAACTAGATTCTCAAGGAGCGAATTATTCTCGCGACGTAATATTTAGATTTACTTAAAGGCGCAAATTCTACATGAAAATCACACTCTTTTTTAAACAGTAAATATTAGTTTACGTCAATATTTTCAAATATTTTAAAATTGCATAGACAACATCTACAAGTTAAATAGACAATATTACAAGCCATCGCACATAAGTGCGCATTTAAAAATGCATATCCCTATTTACTAGCGAAACGCGTTTCGTGACTCAGGATGCCCACCCGCAGGCCAAACCGCAATCGACGAAGAACGGAAGATTCTTCACACGAGGCTAATCGTAACACAAAATCCTCACGCATACCAAAGTGCCGCGGTGCACCTCAAAGCCGCGCAGGTCCCATCCCTCTGTCCGCGCACGCAATCGCAATCAAGGAAACCCCCTTACCTGCACGCAACAGCTTCGCAGGATGGAGAACCACCTTTTGGGAACTTTTCCGGGAGCGATCGGTGAACGTCGATGACACGATCGCCGATCTCGAACTCGCGATAAGCACTCCGACGACAGACCCACGCGGAGACAAGCAGAAACATCGGCGAAGATTAAGCCGCCCGAGAGTGGCCGGGAGATCGAGCACGAGGACGATCGCGAGGATTGATGAGGGCGGAAATAAAAGCACGACAGCGGTTCGTAAGTCAACGAGCGGCCATCACCGGCGGCCGGTCTCCAGTGACTTCGGTCAGTGATTGCGGGTGCCGCAGTCGCGGCAGGACGTGGCCGACGAGGGTGGCAGGGCGAGGGTGCGAGGGTGCGAGGGTGCGAGGCCGACCACGACCGGTCACGCAAAGATTTTCAACCTTCCCTTCACGTTCCAAACACCCGACCCCGCGAGCTGGCCGACTAGCTGACCGCGAAATCGATACGCGCGACACGAAGTTCTTTACCTTAACCGGCCGCGGCCGGTTTTCAATTAAAGCCGCGCTTGTAATTCGTCGTTACCTTAACCCTTAAGGGGGTAGCGAGCACTTTCGCTGATCGAAAGGAGGCCAGTTGCTGCTGGATTGATTGTGAGCTTATTTTAGAGTTACGATCACACTCGTTCGCGCGTACAAAGTTGGAAGACTCCCAAATCAAGAAGATGACAATATTTGAATATATATATATATATATCTTACTAATAACAGACAAATGACATTGAAAATATATTTCAGGAAGAAAATCTCGCAACAAAAATGTAATATTACATGTCGTTTATATAACAGTCATATATATATTTTTTAATTTTTACTCTAGATTGTTATAAATTATAATACGTTTGCTTATATGTTGAAAAAAAAACTGAATTTTAATAAATATTTGTTTTAACAGTTTTAAGTAAACATTTATTTATTTGATACAAGAACTATTAATTCAATTTAAATATTTCTTTTTATTGATTAAATATTTGTTTACTGTAAATAAATATTTACTTATTCAAAGAAATATGTATTAAAATTTAGTAAATTCTTTCAATGTACATATTTTTTAATCTTTTATTTCGTCTTAATTATTTATTTTACATTATATTCAATTTTTGACATTTTTTTTAATCTGAGAAAAAAAAATTGATTTTTTCGAGGAACAAGATTTCTTACCAACTACCACGAGTGTTATAAACCGCGATCGTAAACTGGTAGATATTGGTAAACAGTAAAATATTAACAGCCAGCTTCTCTCGCCAATTCGCGACAAAGAATATTATGCTATTACGCGCTGAGAAAATTGTGCGAAAAACGACGCTCAGCGTACTTCGATAAATTTTGTTACGTCAGTTCAATGCATTTTCACGAGAAATTTTTTACGAGCATTAAAAAAAATCCATTTTTCACGAAAGCTTACAAGATATTTTATTACGTAAACTTAATAACTTATTTTCTATAATTATCTACTTTTTTATGCACTTTGTTTATTGATTATTGAAATTTGTTGTTAACATAGGAACTTTTTTATATTTTATTTTTAATATTTCTATTTTACATTCAATTTACCACAGCTTCAAGGAATTAAATTCAAAAATTTTTCGCTCACATCATTGCGATAAAACTATCACGCTTTATCCAAAAAGGGAGGCTTCAAAACTTATCCGCTCTAAAAAGGATTAACTCAGTGGCACACTAAAAGCACGCTGGTTGGACGATTATATAGCTGGATCATGATTCACGACACGCTCGACAAAACCATTAAAAGTTGCACATGTCTGAAAGTTCGTATTCCACCATTTGCGCCGCTGATTAAAGAGGCATGGCGGCGGAGGGAATAAAGGTGAGGGGGCTGGCAAAAGCGGCGGAAAGTTTGCGCAAAATGCAGTGTCATTAAAGCGCAAATACCGCGATCTACTTCGATGTGGGTAATTTTGTTCCGTGCCGAACACTTTCCCCTGTAATTTCGCCACTAACGAGAGCAGAGAATCCCAGAAAAAAAACCCGCTAAGATTATCTTGGGAATCAGAGCATCTTCTTTCAGAGGTTTCCGGTCGGTCTCCGGAGGATGCGCCTTGTAAATGAATGAAATTCGCCTTAACTAAGAAATTGCCCAACAAGCGTTCTCCGTAATTTAATTAATCGGTCAGATCGATCTCGCGCGCGTTACCGCAACAACGCGCACATTGTGTTCAGGAATAATGCGAGCTAATTCTCGCTATTTTTGTTTCCTCATTTTCTTCGTTGAATCTCTAGTCTGTGGTTCTGGAAATAGCATCAAAGATCGTGATTTTTGATGAATCTAACGTTAGAACATTTAATAATAAGATTTGTAGGATTAAAAAAAATGTTCTTAAGAATTTTTTTAATTAGAGAATAATATATGCGCGACATCAGTTGCAGTATTAATCTATTAATACAAACAAAAAACAATATTAAGATTAGAAACAGGACCAAAAAAATTTTTTTATTATATAAATAAAATTTGTTTAAAAATTTAAAACAAACCGCTTACAAGAGATATGGAAGGTATCACTCGTTTGCTAATAACATGATTAAAAAATTGTCTCTTTTAAATTATTTATAAAATAAAGGCGGAAAAACACAAAGAAAGAAACATACTTTAAAAGAACATACTTTTATTTTGTAATCAATTATTGCATCAAAATTGTATCTTAAAATTAATATTACAAAATTTTAATGATTCAAAGCATTCAAACTTATTTTCTGAAAAATTTTGAGTCGTGTCGTTGTTGTAGCAAACGAGTGATATAATAAAAAGAATCTGGCGTTGCGTTTGCTATCGGATTGCATGCAAATCGGCTCTTTCCGAAAGGTAGACTCGGACGCAGTGAAATGAATGCCATAATTCAGATCTACAGCAATTGTTTCGTGTCGCGCGAGAGGAATTATCATTCGCACAAATTGTAATAACTGTCGTTATAACAAAGCTACAACAGCTCGTTGCATTGCCTTGTAAAACAGCGGCTACGTGCCGTGTCGCATAAATGTAACGGGAACAACCTCAGAAATTTCTTTACGCACGTAAACAGAGTTCACGAAAGAGCACGAAGGGCAAGTGATTAAGTAGTGATTACACGCATGACTGACCCCATTAGCACGTATCTCAATAATAAGTGAGATATTAATCGCATTAAACTTTCGTCGAAAACTTTCGTCGAAACAAACAGATCGTTGTTGAATAAAAATTAACAATATTTCGTCTCACGAGCACGTTTAATCAATTTATTCAGTTTGGCAGAAATTGATAGCGATAAAAATACGTGACTTATAAATTCTGTTACATTCTAAAAGTATATTCGAATTGCGATAGCAACGTGACAAGCAAAATTAATAAATAAACAAGCGTGATAGATCGTTAGTAATAAAACGTTATACGCTTGTTCGCAATTTGGAGCATATTTTTCAGTATTATATTGTGCTCGGAAATAACGGGAGAGCTTTTCACATCGTTATCGAACTCGCTCGCGTTAATAAATATGCGTTAAAGGTCTGAAATGAATTTTTCTTAACATGTTATTAAGCGAAACTTTTCATTTAACGATCCCACTGAAAGATATGAATTTCTGACATTAATAATAACGTAGGGAAAAAAGAGAAACAAGATATTGATATGTTCAATCTTAACGTAAGAGCATATTTATCAGTAATATAATCTACTCGTTACTCTCCGACGAAATTCACGGATTATTAATGCAAACGAATTAATAATGCAAACTGCCTGCAATTCCGTGCTTCTAACTGCCGCGACATGCAAATATAAAAATGCGTGTGGACTTTGTTTATTTATAGCTCGCGCGGTGCCGTCTACAGATTAAAAATAGTTTTTCTATCGATTAATATTAACTTAATCAATGCTCGCGAGAGGGATGTGACCAGAGAGGAACACTTGAGGGAGGAATTGTAATTAAGGTATTCAATTCTATCGCGGGAGAGAGAGAGAGAGAGAGCTTATCTCGAATACGTGTATTAATGTCTTACGCCTTACGCAATTGTCAAATTGTAAACGTCACGCGTTTCAAATAATAAAGCCACGCAACATGCAAATTCAAACATTCAGTTCTGTTTATATTGTGACTCGCTTCACTGTAAAAAGTTTAATAGCAATGTTTAACATGTTTAAAGCATTTTTGCAAAACAAATGTTTAACAATGAGAGATATTTCAATTTTAAACGCTTTAGTTTTAAAAAATCCCCCTATCTATATTCCGTATCTATCAACATTGCAAATTGGTGCACCTTCCTGATATATATTCCGATGCTAGTTACAAGGATAAGGAAGATGCAATTATCTTAATCTGCAATTAAACTGGACTGGAAAGGAGCAAAGGTAACGAAAGAACGAGGATCAGAAGGAAGTAAATGTATATGCAAATCACATTGAAATTTGTTTCGCTCGATCTTTAATAACGCATTCCCGCATGTAATATTCTTGGGTTACACGATATATATACCGTGAACGTTTCCCGCGCGTTATCGAGGATCAACGGGTCAATTATGTCGAATTGTGGGAAATGGCCTGCTGGTTTACATAAAAAAAATGCAAGCGTGCGTTAATAAAGCAAAGGCGAATCACGTGCGGTCGTATTGAAATTAATGGTTTACCTAGGACGAAGTAATTGAATCACCATGTATACGATTATAAAGAAACGTATAATAAATATTAATTATACTAATAATATTAATAATTTAAAAGAAACGGTATAATTTTTGCAAACTCTTCCGTTTCTTTTAAATAAAATAAAAAAGCTTATTGTGTTTTTCTCGGAAAAATTACTATGTAATTTCAGTAGAAAAGTCTACACGATGGTCAGACGGACGAAACCTGTCGGATCATATTAAAAATGTATTTGTTGTCATAAGCTTCTGATTAAAATTAAAATTTTAAAACAGATTTTTTTCTCGAAACGTTCAAACGAGTATTTGCCAAAATCTAAATCATACAAAATATATTTAAATAGATTAACCCTCAAATGGCACACTTAGGGGCCAATTCTGTAACTTTTAACGACAGTCCTTGATGTCATTGCGCAGCTTTTTAACTCTACATAATATCTACGCAACGACATCAATGACTGTCGTTAAGAGTTACAGAATCGATCCCTTATTTTCAGCACCTTCGAACCGCACACATGGGTCATTTGTGTTCGACTCGATTTTAAGGCTCTTAAAGTGCTGGAAAAATTCTGTAAAAATTCACACATATTCTTTAAGGTCTCTACTAAATTATTCTACTATGTGGAAAAAAAGTTAAGGTAGCATAGGGTCACAGGCGCGCAGATATATGAGAAATAAGAATGTTAGAAAGTGCATGGACACGAATGACCCATGTCGTTCGAGGGTTAATAGCGCAATAATCAATCTACCATTATATTTACTTGCCGCACATTTCCATAAATATCTACATTTGATACGTATAAAAAGGTACTTGTGTCCGATTATTTCTCAACACCGCATATGACTCAACGGATGCGGATCAGCCAACTAAATCGGATTATCGCGTGATGCGAAAGCACGTGCTGCCTCACTGCATTCTTTTGAATCCATTAATCCTCCTATGCAGTTATTTAACACCGTCAATCTCGATGAAGTCTCGATGAAGTCTTTCTTTTCATGAAACGGAGAAACTCTATCCTGAATACATAATATACATTGCAGGAAAAGATGGTGGCTAAACGAATGATCGATCATTGCCTCAATCGAAGACTCGGTTATCATTTCCGGACGTGCCAGCAGATCCGAACGACGCAAATCGCCGCGATGGACAAATCGCAGGTACCGTGAGGGAGGGCGGCATGGCCGAAAATTGACGTAACGTGGCAAGTGACCGGCGAGGCGTCGCGGCGCTGCGCGTCGCGCCGCGTCGCGTGCGGCCAAGGTCGACCTATGCCACTCGTATTTCACTCGATCCGCTTGTGTGCTCTCGTTTCTCTTTATAGCCACCACGACACCCAAGCCCACCTTGCGCGAGAGCACTTCCCCTAATTCGCCGATTGTCGCACTCGTAAAAGAAAAGAAAAAGATTCGCGCGCGAAAGCTGAGCTCAAACGCTGGACAGTGTTTTACTAGTCACTTCGTGAGGATGAATCACTAGGGTTCAATTGTGCAGATGCTCAAGATGTATTTTTCTTGAGTGCACCCTATGGACTTATCAGTCAAAAGCAAGAATGAAATATACGTGAAATAGACATTTTAATACTTTTGCCAAAAAGAGGAATATATACCATAATATCTGATTATACTGTAATATCTTAGTAACTATTATACTTCTTTTGATTTATATACAAGAATAATAATCCCATTAAAGAAATAAAAGAGATACTATTTTAATGTGAGGAATATATCAGACTGAATAAAAGTTAGAAAATATTGTTTGTTGGAAATTTTAATAATTGCTAATTTAAATTTTAATTGGTATGTTATTGTTTATTTTTTAACTTTATCGAAATTAAATTTATTTAAGTTTTAGAAAATATTCTTCGAAACAATCTGTATATAAGGGTACTACAGAAAGTGAATAAAAATTGCCGCGAACAGTAATTTAATCGCTTAGATATCGCTGTGAATTACTAGTGAGATTTAGTATCTAGCGGCTATTATGCCATTAGTGTGCAAATTCGTAGTCAGCAGTTTACCCCGCTATTCTCAATTAGACGAATCACTCTCCGATAAGTTGATTCTGCATTTTATTTCTTACCACCTCGAATTAGTTCCATTTTTCTTCAGATATAATCTGACTTTCATGAAAGCAATTCTTCTTATACAATGTAAAGTGGAGACACCATTCCTGTTACGTAAAACTTCCATGATCGATTCTTATTTGTAGAAGTCTAATCGATTACGTAAAAGAAGCATTTATTTTTTAAACGTCAGTTTCCAAAAGAGTTACATGATTAATTATGGATAACTTTTGAAAAATGTAAAACATAACTAAACTACGATGCAAACGCATTCAACAGTCGTTAAAAAATAAATTTCGTGACGATAATGGGAAGTTCAGACGATGTAAAAAGGATATACGGTAAGATGACCAACTCTTTGAGAAAGCAAAGAGGTGCATTTAAAAAAATTCAATATTAATTATCGTAATAAAATTTTGGTAGATAGACATTTGTTTAATAATTGTTAACAAAATACATAAACAATATCATATTTAAACAATATTATATTGGTAAATAACTAGTAACACTTAATATATAACCTCACATGTGATTACAACAAAAATTACGTCAAGTTACGAGGTCACATTTTATTTTCTAAAATTGTACTTTTCTATACTAAATATATTTTATGAATAATATCTGGGTTTTTTAATAAAAAATCATAACATTGTTCATATATGAATTGAAAATTATATTTCACACTTATTATTTTTGTTTATTATTTTACATTGATCATTTTTACACTTAAAAAAGGGAATTTATAATCATGTTTTTAATTTGAGACAAAACTTGGGACGAAGAGTTAAAATTTGGGACTGTTCTTCCTAATTTGAGACTGTTAGTCACTGAGATATACGGCAGATCGTTCTATTTTCTCACGTTGGAGAAAAATACTTGGAGGAAATGGTTCATAAAAGAAATAGAACGCTATATATTTGTCATGAACGATCGCGCATTGCATTTTCCACGACGTATCTTCGTAACAAAAAGAAGTTTTAGTGTTCCACAAAACAAAAGTCATCGAGAGATCGTGGGCGAGTTGGCTCGCGTGCGAGATCAACCGTTAGATACAAAGATGGACTTTCGTACTTACATCCTTGACTTTTTTATGTAACGAATTCTTTGGGCAAAATTGTATTTCTTCGAAAAGAAAAAAGTGATGATTTCTCAAAGCAAGAGATGTAAAATAAAAGTATTTGTTTTTCTTTTATTTATATTTTTATATATTGTTTAAAATAACTTTAGAAAACATTTTCTACATTTCTCTTATGAGATAGTTCAGAATTAAAATATGGATTTGAAAAATTAATTAAATAAATGAACAAATTATTAACAATGAAAATATACTACAATTGGCAATAATAAAAAGTATATATTGAATCATTAAGAAAATGAATTAAGCTGTAATAGAATACATGAATAGATATCGATTAGTCTACACTTCGCCGTCTGTGCTGTGTGTGTGTATGTTCATGATATAAATACAATAGATTTGAAATAATTTACAACTTTGGTAATTTACTTTCTCTTTGACTTGATTAAACTAAATAAAAATATTTCTCTCATATCAAAATAACGCGTTCTTTCAAAATATGTACGCAAGCATTACGACAAAAGCAAAACAAATATTCTTGCACACGTGAGAAAGAAATTTAAAAAAATATGATAGAGAAATTTTATGATTTCTCTCGTATAATTCGTGAAATTCATATAATTCGAAATTCTTTCATAAAAGAACGATTATGTTGAAAAATATCAAAAACTTTAGATACATACAAATCTGAAAATAATTTTGTTGATTGTCAAAATAATTATAGGAAATTTAACCATAATAAGCAATGTTACAAAAAGTTTTACATTCTGGCAACTAGTTTGAGCTATTTAATTATCTGGAAAATCCAACAAAATTTATTTTTAAATCTTTATCTTCAGCAAAATTGTTCTTTCCGTGCAGGAGACTATTTTGATAGCAATGTTTGCTCTCAAGGATATTATGTTTCAAGTGTCGCGAATCAACGAGATCTCAAACTGAAGCATGCAATTATTTTAAAAAACTTCCGGAATTTGTTTTGCGAGATTAAGTTATACTCATTAATAGCAATAGCGTTTATAACACTGTCACGCTATTGCGGTCTTGTGAGTCATTGGAACGTAACGTGGCTAGTAATAATATCACACGAAATTACGGCATGAGATTCTCTCGCGCAGAAAGAATTTAGTATCTATGCACTTACGACGTTAATAATAATCGCTCGCAATGGTTGTGCAACGCAAGATGCGCGAATTCAATGCGATCGCAACTTTGAGGAACTGATCGCTGCCGATGTCCTAATTGATCCACACACGCAGATGGATGTATAACGTATGGATATAATAAATAATGAATGAGGTGCAACGTACCGATCTAGCGCAGCTTCATTAATTATTCATCAAAATCTAATTTCAAAAATGAGGGGAAGGAAATGTTAAATGAGCTGATTATATTCAGAGAGAGAGTGAAATTAAATTTTGAAAACACCTTATCAGGATCATTACAGGATCGATTTAACATTTTAATGATAAAATTTATCGATAAAAAGATATGTTTTTGCATCAATTAAATCTTGATATCACAAAAAAGTAGTTGACATTTTCTAATTCTTATATTTTTTAGCGAAATTTTAGTGAAATTATTTAAGAATTCAAATATCTATAAGTATATACATTAAATAAATACATATAAATATTATAATATTTCGTGATCGATACAATTTTTACTTTAATATCTAAAATTAGCCGGTTACAATTATGTTATAATTTCATCTTACGGCGATTTTCAAATTAAATTTCTCAAATATTTGTGTGATTATCGCGAAATAACGATAATCAACATTAACTACGTTGATTCCGCAATATTTTGAGCGTTGACGGGTGGATGAATGTCGTAGGTATTTTTATTATTAAAGCGCCTTGTCCTAGGACGGGCAGCCATTATGACGGCGAAGAAGGATGGTTCGAAGATTCTAATTTATTATCCCCTTGAGCTAGCCCACGGTAGCTCGTCGATGTAAATCCCAGCACGATCGATAGACACACCTCGGCCGCTTCGACCGAAGGTGGAGGTTTATAACTAACCGGGGTGAAGGAA
Source organism: Trachymyrmex cornetzi (assembly GCF_001594075.2). Taxonomy (NCBI): domain Eukaryota; kingdom Metazoa; phylum Arthropoda; class Insecta; order Hymenoptera; family Formicidae; genus Trachymyrmex; species Trachymyrmex cornetzi. The sequence continues at coordinate 2,677,198 of NW_017296956.1, forward strand.
CTCTTGAATCTTGCGAGACTGTAGATAGGACGGGAACTTCCTTGGCCTGTTCATGTCTTAGCTGGCGAAGCGAAAACTTTTCGCGGAAGCGCGTACGTCTTTTCACGGATACCGCGCTCATATATTTATTCCACAAGAATAAAATCACCTGCTAGTCGATCTGCGAAGGATTTCCAAATTATCTTCTAACAAAAAAAATAGTTTTTCAGTTTTTTTTAAATAAACAATGTTTCATTTAATTTTCTGATCCAATTTCGAGTCGGTGTTTGAGTGAATATTTGTGAACACTACGTGTTCAAAAACATATAGAGGATTTTATAAAGAGGATTAGCTACCTCGAAATTTACGCGACAGGGAAAAAATAGCTTTTCAAATTTTTTTTTAAATAAACGATGTTACATTTAATTTTCTGATCCAATTTCGAGTCTGCGTTCAAATTGATATGCAAATACAAAGTGTTTACCAACACATGTTTTTTATAAAGAGGATTTAGCAACTGTGAAATTTACGTTATTTACGTGACAGGACAAAAATGATACAGATCTAAACACAGAGAAAGTCACTCGAAGGAGGACAAAAAGAAGAATCTAGAGATCTTTCACTATTCGAGAGTTTCTGTCATTCGAACAAATGACTTACGTCAACTCTCAGTCGAGAGAAATCGTTATATATGTATATCATAGTTATATGTATTGTTATATATAACGTTAGTTTAAATAATGTCTACAAAAGTGGCACAAAAACACAAAGCGTTTAGAATTATTATATTAACTTGACAATTTCATGATTTAAGAGGAGAATTATCCATATAATTTTTAATTCAAGTGTTTCTCACATTTTACGGTCAGAATGACCGAGATTACTGCAGAAATTGCTGCTTTTACGTATGTAGTGCGATCTGCTCGGTCTTTAGCTTTCTGAGAAGAGAAAAAGGAAGATTGATTAATTGCGACGACGTGCGAAATATGTTTGGGCAGCCACATGAGATAAATTAACCGACAGATCAAATGCCAAAATTAATTATCTCATCAAGAGTCACTCAGACTCGCCTAAATCACGCGATCGCAATTAAGTTTAACGGTAAGTTTGTCTTGAGAAGTACTAAACGGGGAGCCAGCTAGGAAGCATCGTGGAACGATGAATAAATAACTGCGCAGTAACGGCCCTGTGATTTGCTTTGAGATACCCGTGAAATTACTGCAATACTACACAGTACAACGAATGACGCGATCTATCGTGTATATGCAGTCATCAGAAATTCGATATACGTCATAATAAGACATGACTTGATCAGAGCATGAGACGCCGGTAAATTGCGACAAATTGGAATTGGTTTATATATATATACATATATATATATTTTTTTTAAAGGCGATAAATTCTTGTACAGAATCATAGCAACATTCAATTAAGGAAGGGACGAATTTTATAATCTAAGTTTTATCTTCGTACATGAGATATATTGAACTATAAACTCATTTTATTCTCGCAATTTAATTGAGTTCCAAAAGTGCGATAAAATATCTTGAAGGTTTATTACAGTATTTTTAATTTACGAACATTAGATACAATTTGACTTTGGGTAACTCCAGCAAATACAACGCCGCGCTGGAATTTACACCACAGAAGCCAGAAAAAATAGGAGTAAGAGTAATTTTCCCGCAACTACTTTGTTACATGCCTTTATGTTATATTAGTATTGTGTTATGATTTCAGCTTGTTACTGTTAATATTAATGAAATTATTGTGAGTTGAATCGATTTGTCACTGTAATAAGTAACGCCATCATAAATTATAACCTACATAAAATGATTACTGTAGGGCGTGTAAAAGACTTAGTTGTTATTTCGTGATACATACGTATAGTAAAATAGTAAAGCATGTTGTGTAGTAAAATACAAGTGCTTTGCTTTCGTATTCTTTGTTTAGTTTGTTGTCTTGTATATCCAACCTGTTTGGAATATACGGCATTTTTAGCGAACAGGATTTATGCTCAAAGCATTGAATTCAATGCACTAAATGCAACAAACGCATTATATGAAATATGTACCTCATGTCATAATACTTGTAATATATGTAGGAAGATTGTAATTATTATTTATTATTTCATATACATATTTACCATTCTTATTCCTTAATAAAACTTTATAAACATATTTTATATATTATTGTGTCATTATATGTCTTATCTATATGCATTATTTGTACATTTTTCATGAGCCGTACATACCCCCCCTCCCCACCCCTTATGAGTAGCCATATATCCCATCCCTATGGGATATACGGCAAAAATGCAAGAGTTTCAAAAAGTTTATTTTTTAATATATGAAAAAAAAATATTTCAGATTTCTAATATTTTTTTCATAGCAAAAGACAATACAAAGTTTTTAGGTTTTTACCGATATAGTTCGTTTACTATAAACATAGTAAATAATACTTAATAAATTAAGTTTTTGATAGGTGCGGCGTATATACCGGAGTTACTCTACATTAAATTCGTAATAAATTATACCCAACTTGAATTATTTTTATTCATTTCTATAGGTCGTTATTTGATACTCACAAAGATAAAGATTTGAGCTTAGAAATAAATTAAAAAATAGCTTGTACAGCTGTCTCAGCAGAGAATATTCTCGTCTTCTAGAAAGTTTCGGAAGAACTTTCAGCAATCAAATAAGTAGCTCGCTTGAACGTTTCTAGCGAAAAATTAGAATCGAGTATCGAGTCAGAGTAATTACACGTGAAAGTTGAAAAGTTTCAGAAGGTGATGCAATTCGGTCACTGCTATTCTTTTCGATATAAAATAATCACGTCATGAAAGTTTTTCATTTATTTAATAGAGAACGATGCCTCGTTTCCGTGCCGTCCAGCCGATAGAGAGCGATGCCTCGTTTTCGTGCCGTCCAAACCGAAAAAATTTCATCTTCTGATCTGATCACGATTCATTCGAAGCGCAACCCAGATCACGCTCCCGCAAGGCAAATAGCTTTAATTTTATATCAATCACATGAGCAAAAATAACGCGAATTAACAAATAAACTCACGCGTGTACATTTCAATTGGCGTATCACGAGACTCGTACAAAATGAAAAAATTTATAAATTTAACAGTCATCAGTCCTTCCTCATTAAAGATTCGTGTAAATATATGGATTCTATATGATGTATTTAATACGCTTAACAATGCACCTAATTATCATATAATGAATTAACGTTATTAATCACTCATGCATTAAACGTATATTTTTTAGCTGCGTGTTATCTCTCTGACATTAATTGCACTTAATTAATTACAATTCAAACAAAACAAACTGTCTCCATAAGTACAGTAGGAAAAAAGAGAAGGACGAGAAGGAGGAAAGGAAAGAAGAAAGTTTGGATGGAAATAGGAAACGCAATTAAAAAGCACATTTATAGTTTTCATTAAGATTTTAAACTTTGATATTTATAACCAAAGATTACTTTAATAAAACATTTCGTATAAATAACTAAGAAATTGTAAGATATTCATTTCATTTGAAATCAATTCCAAAAATTCCACACATATTAGATAAAATAAAAAGATTTTTTATGATTATTTGAAACTGATTTAAAAATTAGATTTAAGTAAAGTATCTCTTAATACTTTGACGATGTGTTCACGTGTAAAAATGTTTACATTCATGAACAATATGAGATAATTAGCTGACAAATAATTGACGCGCAGTTTGCTTAAACTGGAAATTATAGAAATTCACAAGAAAAATATTATTAGGCACAAAGAACCTCCTTAATCGAGTGGCAGTATTCATTCATGTGTGTTTAATCTCATCAATCGATTTTCACTTACAATTAATATTAAAGAGAGAAAATGTGAGATATATCAATTTTTACGCATAACGTGTAATTAAATAGAATGATAAAAATCAAGACTCACGCTGGTTCTCCGTTCTGCTCGATGCGAACGATGTTACCGCTGAGAGTCTCGATCTCCTGCGGCCGCTTCACCGTGTGAACACCCGTTTTCTCCCTCGGCGAGGACACCCCTCTGACCGTGTTCACGCTCACCCCCGTGTCCGTCGACCTTACGCTCTCGATCGAGTCCGTGGACACGCCGGTGGAGGATTTCAGGGACGCGTCGCTACCGCGATTCTCATTCCTCGTTCGAACCACAGCATCACTGTTTACACCTGCGTTCACTGCACCGACTGCGGGATTCACATTGTTACTCTTTGCCACGTTGTTCGTTATCGTATTGTTGCTCATTGCCGTCGCGTTATTCACTGTCCTCGCCTCTTCAGTCGCTTTGACCTTCAAGTCGTTCTCCATCACCGTGGGCATCTTATCATTTGTTGGAACGTCACGACTCGCAGTTGTCTTGCTGCCCGCAGAACCACTCTTGATCTCCGTCGTCGAAGCAGCTTTCGATTCTTCCGGAGCCTTCCCGTCACTTGGTCTGGGCCCGCGAACATTCTGACTGTTTCTGCCAGAACGCTGATTAGCAGAAGACTGATTACTAGAACGCGATTCATCATTCATCTTAACGCTTTTCATAGATTGAGTAACGCTACCGCTCTTTGAGTGACCTCCAGTGCTACCCTCTGCACCGACAGGTGAGTCCTTCTTATCGTTTCCAGAATTAATCGCTTGAGTTGTCTTGACCGACTGATTTTCGACAAACGGCGAGGATTTCTGGCTCGTCGATGCTGCATTCGGTGTCGAAGGCATCGGCGATTCGCTTTTGGATACAGGAGAAATAGAGGACTTGAGCGTTCCGTCGGACCGTTCCTTCTGCTGATTCGTCGTTGAGCCGTCATTACGCTCCACGAGAAGTGTGTTCGCATCGATGTGCAGGGGTTGCACCGCTGTGGTCGTAGTGGTGTTCACCAACCGTTCACTAGACGTGCCGATCGCCTGCGAGGTTTGCTTCAAAAGATCTATAAGATCCACATCATCCGCAGTGGCCGAGGAATTCCCATTCATTTCATTTTCCTTCGAACTCATTTCAGATCGACCATTCTGAACTGACTGGTCTGCCTGTTTGTCGCTTTTGCTTTCTTTCGCAAACCTTTCCGTCTTTCCGGTGCTCTGCTCGGGCATCGAGATAAACCTGCCGGTATTCGACGAACCGTTCGCCTTGCTCGTCTTCAGAGGAATCTTTGATGGTGAAAGGAGACGTTCCTTGCTTGGACTTCTATTCTGATTATCCTTTCGAGCAGCGGCGTTGTTCTTTTGCGGCGACGTTGCTCTTCTCGATATCTTCGTAGGCGATTGTTTCGTGGTGTCTTTTCTTCTTACGTTCGATCGAGGGGTCGTCTTTTCCGGTTTCGTCGGAGTGCCTTGGATCGGTGAGAGTCGCGTCGAGCTCTTCGTCGGTTGTCGGCGCGTCGCCGTCGAGTTATTATTGAGATTACTAGTGGAATTGGAGATGAAACGAGTCTTGGCTTCGGTCAGATTCGTATGACTCCGGGAGTCGAATTTGTTCAAACGCGTCTTCGAGTCGTTCAGCCGCGACTTTGAATCGGACGTGTTCAATCGATTTCGTGAGTCCGAGACATTTAGTCGCGTCTTCGAGTCGACTCGGCGACCAATCTTCGGTGACGGCGAACGCTCGTTGTCCTTTGTCAAGGAGGTGGACCGCTGACGATAAGTCGGCTGCGGTATCAGACTTCTTCTGGGACTATTTTGTTGCGACAACGACACTGCAAGACATAAACAAGTGATTTAACAAGGAATATCGTTGACAAAGATCATATTTTGATGGTAGTAAAAAAATACTGAGAAAAAAATTTTTATTAGGGTGAAACGGGGTAATTTGGATAAGTTAACAGAAATTGAATACACGACCTCAATCTTTTATACAATTTGAAAATTTTTATTAATTTATACAAATTACTCCGTTTTACCCTATTTGTGACTATAATTACATGTTACTATAATTATGATTATTATTACTATAATGTTAGTAATAATATATGTATAGTTCTACATTGACAAAAAAATATAGTCAATTTTAATAAATATTTAGTTCAATACTGCCAACTAAACATTTACTTACAGTAAATAAATGTTTGTTCAGTAAAAAAAATGATTGTTAAATCAAATTAACATTTCTTGTATCAAATAAATATATCTTTATATTTAATAAATATATTTAATTGGCAGTATTCAACTAAATATTTATTAAAATTGACCATTTTTTTTCAGTGTACCAACAAATATATGTAGTTGGCAAGCCTAAAAAAATAACTATAATTATAATCATTTTTGATATCAAAAATCTTTGTGATTTGTTCTCGATAAAAATTCGCCAACTCACCCCTTCGCTCGGCTTTACGTCGACGTCCGTCTCCGGCGACTTCTGGCGATTGCGGCCTCGACATTGAGCGAGGGGGTGGCCCTTTGAAGCCACGTCCGCGGAAGGGCGAGACCCTTCCTGTCGGCAAAGTGGACGACGCATCGCCAGTTTCTGGACTCGCCGGCCTGGACTCAGCAAGTATCACGAAGCTGGAACGACGATGTGCCCTACCGAAGGACGTCGACGTCGGGGCGACCTTGTAGGGCTCGGGCGCACGCGGGGGCGGCGGCGACAGGTACATGTTGTCGGGGACGGCCAGCACCCGGAAGGGCGGTGGGCCCTGCCGCGCGACGTGGCCATCATGATCGCTCCGCCTCATTCTTACCAGACCCTATCTTTGTTAGGAAATCACAACGTTAGTTAGTATGATTGATATGCCCTTGCATTAATCCCCGAACTTGTATCATTTATGCAAACACGTAGTCCTCGTAGTCTTAAAATAACAATATGGAAAAAAAAGAGGAAGAAGAAATTAAAAAATTGTCTTTTTTAATTTATTATATAAAATATTCGGAAATAACTATGACTCCATATTGTTTTAACATTTTAATTATAATGACAAATTAACACAATTGTAAACTTAATAATCTACTGATTCTTAGAATTATTGTATGTAACATGTTTATTTAAATTATTTAAATAATATTCAATGAATATTAATTGTGACTATTGCGTTTAAATTCGAGGATTAATTATCGTGTACCTATATAACGTCTCATAATTTCTATTTAATCTAAGCTGAAATGTTCGTACCTGGTGCCCTTCATGCAGGTCGCCGAAGTGAGAGGGACGCCGTGATCCGCCGTTGCTCCCACCTGCAAAGAATAGAAATCTCTACTGAGAAAGAGAGAGTGCGTGACGGTCGTTAAAAAATAAGGAGAAATTTTTATTTCGATAAAAGTCGAGATAGCATAAAATTGCGGTTCCGCCCGGCAGATGGAAAACCGCAATTGCAGAAATGGAAACGTCCCGACCATCCTGCTCGATCGATAGCTCGCGCGCAATACGAAAAGTTTAAACAAATTTGTTATACTTTTTATCGATTTATTTTATTTTATCTGCAGTGAAAACGAGAACTGTTTTTCGTTCGTTATTTTCGTTACCAATTGTTTTTAGTGCTCTTAGTTGCTCGTCAGTCGATGCATCGGGAAATTATATTGATAACATACGAGGAATGTGGATCAATACGGCGCTTGAATTTCCATATAATTACCGTTCCGTCGATGGCGGTTCTTCGCGATTGACTATTTGCGGAAAATTTGTCGAGTCCTCGATTACAAGCGATACTTCTGCGAGATATTAATAGACGCTTCTCTCAGCTCTCTTTGCGAACTCGGAAGGAAGGATTCAGCTCGGCGCGGTTAGCAATTAACGAATGCGCACGTATAATCATTCGTTCTATGCGGCTTGGCACGTGTCCGGGCAACGAGAGTATCTAGTCGGCGGATACAAGGAACAAGACTTTATTCACGCTCTCGCAAACGATCGCCTGAGCAAATTCATCACGCTTACTGCTGAGCTAAATTCTCAATGTGGCTGGTGCATCGCATCGTCCCGTCTCGTCTCGTCGCGCAACGCTGCGTCGCCGTAGGTTGTAAAGAGGTTTCGCGCTCCAATATACTTTCCAAATCTGACAGCTCACCGAGTACCTAATTCAACGATCGTCGAAATGCTCTCGACCAAGATGACCCGTAGTCTACGATAATCCCTCCGATAAATTAAAAATAAGATTTTCGCCCGATGCACTTAGATATATCAAAGGAGAAATGGGAGTAGCCCAGTCTCTTGAGTTAAATAACATTTTATTATTTGTAACTTCCATGTGTGTCAAAATGTAAATCAATCCACGAGAATACTCGAAGAAGTAGGGCTTAGTAGGGTATCTAGAAACAAGAAATTTAAGACTGTGGTATCTAGGAATGTGTTGACCTCAAAACACATTAATTATTTTGTAACAGTAATGAAATGTTTAATATTGACTACTCAATTATATTATTTTTCAATTAGAACTAACATTGAATTACTGTTAAAAAGATAATTATACAAGTAGAACACAAAAACATAACAAGACCAAGATAGCATCAAATAGAAATCAGAAAAAAGCATAGTAACGATAATAATAACTTTATTGATGTGCAGTATAAAGAAAAATTGAACAACGGTAAAATAAAAAAGTAAGATATAATAGATGAAAATGCACAAACAAAAGTGAGATATCGGCAATAATGATGCTATTCGATACATTTTTAACAATAGTTTTGTGATAAATTCTTTACATGACAATAATTATTAAATGATTTTTTAACTAAAAATTTTTACTTGATATCATGTTGATCTTGTTATGATTTTGTGTTCTATTTAAGAAATGTGTCAAGAAATGTGTTTTACCCGAGGTAAAACGTGCCCTAGATATCACCGTCTCCTCTGCTCAAACGAACACTTACGCGTTTTATTTTGTCAACCGCGACAAGTATTTTATTCGCGATTAAGATCTAGATTCGGACGAGTGGGAAATGTCCGAGGCGTAATTCACCGTTACAACGGCGACCGAGTGATTTATAAGCATTGTTCACCCACGAATCAATGGACGAGCGAGTACAAGAGTATGAATGCGTCGTAAATCGCGAAACCACAAAGAGTAAAAGAGTGAACACGTACACCGAGGGTTTCCAGTGATTAACTACTTTAAATCTTAAATAAGAAACATACATACGTAGTCATATAAACCGTATGGATCTTTGTGTTCCTGTTGAAAATGCGGGTGTAAAGTGCACAGGAACTGCAGGCAGACGCAAATACGCGAAATTGAGTATTTATTTGGTTATATTTCAATCTTTAATTTGATTCTGTCTGCAATTTAATCCTTTACTGGAAACTGGGGTTTTTTAAAGACATCATCAATATTTTGATTGTAAATTTTGGTAGACTAATTTAAATCTGTAAAAAGTAAGTAAAATATAATCCGACTTTTATACTGAAAACCCATTGTTAAAGCTTTGAAATGTGTGTAAGAATTTTTTCAGGTTTTTATATAATGTGGTACAATAACAAATTTTGACGTATTTCTTGAAAATCTTTATTGCTAACAGAAGAGTTAAAATTTATGTTGCCGACGAAGAATTAATCCTATTTCCTAATTATAGAAAAAGAAAGTAATTAAGAAGTAAGTTAAATCGAAATTAAAGTTAATCTACATTGGTGAAAATGGACATAACTCTACTAAACTTTGTTTGATTTTCTTTTCTTCTTTATAGAATAAAAAATGTTGTACATAATATATGAAAAATATTTGATATATACTCTACGCGATCACAGGAAGGAAGGGCACCTGCAGGAATACCGGCTGGATCTCGCGATTCGATAATAAGTTCGCGATTTCCATAATTCTCCACATCCGCTTATGCACTGATGCACCGTGCACTCTATGTAATTACCATCGTACGTCAATAACTGCACCCGAAGAAGACAGTAGAACAGGAGCCAGAAGTAACACGGATATCTGGGCGCATACTTTCGCCCATCATGACAGCTCCTAATTATCTCATTAAAAACAACGAGTTGTCTACCGTTATCATTACAAAGATTGAAACTTAAGATTCCATCGTTACGCGGCCATGCCGTATTTAACGAATAGAAATTTATAACTAAGGGAAGTATAGAAATTTAAGTCGTAATTATATTTCTCGTTATCAAACACGATACCATTTAGCTGTTCGCATTTTTCTGCAATTATTATAGAAATGATCATGGAACCGTGAAATTGTTACCGTTATTCTTTATGCTTTGCGTTTAATGCCTGCTCTCTCTAAAAGTAAATTAGTGTATTATTAGTAAAAAATAGTAAATATTAGCTGATTACATCAGTTGTAAGTGTAACACTGAAGTCACTGATTTACTTGTAGAGAGTGTGATTTTGAAAGACGGAAATTGATTTTATCATGTTGCGCGGTGTAAAAACTTTCGTCCAATTAAACCTCGTTTCTTAATTTAATAACGCGTTAAGCGTCGAGCATGGCCAATTCTAAGTTCTTATTACGTAATGTAAAAATTTACACGATTTCACGGCGTTGCATCGGCGGGAAATGAAAATCAAGCATGGTTGCACTCTGCGTTAAATGTACGAAGAGATCAGAGGTCAACATCTGCAGCTTATTTCGTGCCTTTAATTTATTCTGCGCGACAGGTTGCATATTTGTAAATTCATATTGCATGTGTGCGCACTATTATCTTTTAATCCACACTGATTATCTCATTCATAGATATAGACAGGTTCGTACTTCCGATATAGATATCCAACATAAAGGCGTTTGTTTTACTCTCTTTGATAAAATTTTTTTAATTAATACGTTTTGTAAAAAATATTATATCATATTATTATTTTCTGCAACTGCCGCGTATAATTGCACTTCTCAAAAGAACCTTCAATTCGCAAAATTTCACGACACAGTTGCGACTGTCATGTAAGGTACTGTGTATATTTACGAAACTTGCTCTTCTGATATCGCTTATCGTGCAACATTTACTCTCACTTGTTGTTCGAATAACATATCTATAATATGCAAAATATAAAGCCGACCTATAAAGTTTGTTTGAATACCGTACTTCTCTACGTAACGCGCAAATTTGACCTTTAGTCACTGTTTGAATACCCTAATCGATCACGAGGTCGACGCTTAAATTTAAATAAGAACATCGCGCGTGTAGAAATGACCGACGCCGCGATCTCGAACGTAAATTACGAGGCATGTAAAACAAGTTATATCCGAATATCCAATCGTGCTTGCTATCAATCGTGATTGCGAGCGCAGTGAAACTTCCGTGTTATACGAATATATTCGAAAATTATGGGTTGAACTGAACTTGACTCCGATTGAACTAAAATCTCAAGGGATCCGGATTCGAATCCTGACTGAGGTAATATTTTTCGCGATAAATTATTGGCAGACTTAAGATTCTCATCAACATCATATTATTAATGTTGTTATAATGATGCTTATTAGCATCAACAATTATTAAATTGCTTGTTAGTTTAATAAGTGATATTACAACTCTGATTCTGTTCATGATTGCGTTTCAAGACCGATGAAGATTTCGACGCACGGTTTGTAAAATCAGATATGTATATAAATTCACGCAGAAATATTTAAGTATTAAGATCCGCTTTGACTGAATATAGCATTTCTTTTATTTAATTCGATTTATTCTCATCCATCCAAATTCATATCATAATTGTTTAAAAATCTCAAATATTTTATAAACAGAATGTTTTATCAAATTTATAAAAATTATTATTAAGCGAAACATACATAGGTTTCAAAATAATATAGAATGGAAGAAAGGAAATTTTTACAGGATAATTTAAATTTGAAAATATATCAAGAAACTGCAGAAATTATAATTCATATTTCGGAAATATTTTTTAATATTTTTTATTTTTTATGAAATGAATCTAATAAAAAGACAATGTATAACATTTTAAAAAATTATTATCGATTAAAGTAAAAAAACGTTATTAAATTATTCTAAAATTCGTCTGATAACTAAAAACAACATCTATTTATTCGAAGTTTCGCTTGTAAATTTTACGATTTGTTTTAGACAAATTGCTAAAACATTTGGATTTAGAAGTTTATTCAAAATACCGCCGCAGCAATCAATCATGCTCTGCTCGTTCCAACGAAGAAGTATGAGTTCCGGTACTATAATCTTATCCTGGCAACTTTGCTTCCGTAATACAGTAGGAAACTTTTCTTCTCACGTTCTAGTGACCAGTATAAAGCGTAAACAGTTCATCATGACGAAACCGCGGGTGACAACCGCCAATTTGCTGCGACAAAGTTGAGGAAGAGGCGCGCCGAGCTCGAGTCCTTAATTAGCATCCATCGCGTAATACTTAATTAAATTGCACACCGATGCCTTGCTTTCCAGATAAGCAGCAGCTTAGAAATTTGTCGCTGTTGCAATCGCGCGTATCATACAGTTGATCGGTGAATCGACTAGTATTCCTCGAAGGAGAACGGAAAATACAGATCGCGCGTACCTTAGGGGGTCAACGACCTCGTTTACACCTGCGTTTAGCGACCAGGAAGTTCCGGACAGCGGGACATTTGCGTAACAATCAATTCTTCCGCGGAACGCTTTGATCGTTGGATGCAAATGACAGCTGAAACAATTCTTTCAACCATTAAATATTCTTAAATATTCTTCATAGATTAAAAGAAACGTACTTTTATTTATTATATTTAAGAACCTGCATGAAAACATTTATTTTTCTTTTTAGATATTTATTAGATAATTAGATATGATTTCTAACTTCTTTTGAAGAAAGTTTAAGAGTGTTTAAGATAGCAAATTATCTTTTTAAAAATTTGTTTAATTTCACGCATTTTTATTAGATTTATTTATTTTATTAAAAATATTAAAAATATTTTTGAAACATGAATAATTTCTGATCCTTTTCTCTGATAGATTTTGCCTCTTCACAAATTTAAATTGTGCTACGAAGATCTCCTTTTTTCCATTCTATAACATTATTTCGACACCTATGCATACTTTACTTCCATACTGAACATTAAAGTGTATTTTTTCTCGCAAAGCAGGTACTAATCCTATACGTTCTTAGCTCTAACGAGCTCCTATTGTCGCAATGTCGTAACGACTACGCAACATAAACTTCGTTTCGAAATAGGGAAACTCTCAATCATCTGGAGTCTCGTTTTAACGCACGGCCCACACCATAAAATGATACGTTTGCCATGCAACAATTAATACAAAGCCGTAATGACCGTTTACTTGAAATAATCGGGTATTACGTGAACGTTACATCGCGTCCGGAACTTCCTCGCTCTATATATTCAGATGTACCGGTTTTTCGACCGCGCCTTGCGAGAGCGATTTCTCGCATGAAACCCTCGGCGATAAACACGTATGCATGCGCGTGTTAGATAACTGAAGCTTCACAGAGTTTCGCAAATCCATCGCTCGTGCGATTTTCGAAAGCGCCGCTCCTAGTTCCCGCACCCTCGGCCGATCTCGGGGGTTATGATTCAGCGAGCATGACAAGTGATAGGAATAAAAACGAGCTCGTAAGCTCATGCTAAAATGAAAATACACGTACAATAGTCTTTTGCATAAATAAAAAATATTCTTTAAACCATTAAAGAAGGGCTATATAAGTCTAACGCAATTAGTGTATAAAATTTTTAATATTAAATTGTTTTCAATTAATGTCCTTAATTAATTGTCTTAAATAATGTATTCATAGTCAGACCTCATATTTAAGGCTTCCTTAAATTTATCTTCAGATATTCCACAAATTATTTTATTGACTACTGAGCAACTATGGATAATTTAAGAAAGCCTTAAATATAAACCTGACTGAATACGAACATAAATTGTTATAATAATATTCATGGTAATGTAATAAAGATGAATGTTTCGGCTCTACTTTAAGTCATCATTAATCTACAGTTTACACATTGAAAAGCGGTTATTATCTCATGTTCTTAGAAAAGCCAGAGAGATTTCTTTCACTGCCAATTCTAAAAGTGCTATCTCGTAGAAGTGGACATCGGTCCAAAAACCATTTTCTTTTTAGAAGACACAATGGAGAATGTGACTCTTGAAATTCCATTCGTTTCTTGCTCATCTCGGTTTTACTGTGATAAAGGAAGTCATGGTTTGCTCGAGGAAATAGGCGCGAAGCGTAACGAGTCGTGAAGTCAAATGTAATTTTATATTCGCTTTGTCCAAATAAAAGCATGCATTACTACATTAATCAAAATATTGTGAAATATAAATATTCCCCCACACGTGAACAAACACTTTTCGCGTGCAAGTCACTATCACGATTACACCTCGAAGATGATTATTGAAGAGAATATTCAAGGCCACGTGGTCATCGATAAACGCAACCTTGCAGTGCAATCTTAAAATGTGTCCCGTAACCTCGACGTCATTCACTTCAATCGATTTTGTGAATCGTAAATTTTAGTCTCAAAGAACAAAAATCATCTCTGTCACTTCTTATCTTTTTCTTCATGATACTTGGTTATATTTATTTTAATTACTGCTCCAAATTAGAGAAATCGAATTTAATGATGCTCAATTTACTAAAGATGACTTATTTTAAGTACCTATTAAACTAAACAACAGTATCTTAATATTTAAAATTAATCACTATCTTTTTAATATTGTAAGCAAAAATATTGCGCAAGCTTCTTGTTAAAAAAAAACACACGGAAATAATGGTTTTTCTAAAGTATCTAAAAATTTAGCTAGATACAGATCTGAAAATAATTTTGTTGGACTATCAAAATAATTATTTAAGACACAAACAAACAATGTTGCAAAAAATGTTGACATTCTCGCTACTAATTTGAACGTCTTACATAATTATTTTAATAATCCAAGACAATTTTTAGATCTGTATCTAGCTAAATTTTGTAATATTTCAGCAAAACTGTTCTTTTCGTGTATCTTCTGTTTATACTTTTTTACTAGACTTGTTAGAATGAATTGTGCTTCAGATTACATGGTGATAGGCAAATGTATCTTGAGGATTCGATTGATAACGTAAGTGAAGAAGAGTTAGTTACCTTTTTAAGGTCAAAACAGTTCGGTATCACGAGGATCGATACTTTCCTAAAAAGATTTTTCGTTCACACAAGGCGCCGCCTCCTACATCGATTTGATTCAAATTCAAGTACATAGACCGCAAGCGGGACCAAGCGTGTAAAACTTTCCTCGGCTGAATGAACGGAGCGATTCACGCGATTCTTTTAATCTGATTTAGCGAATTCTTTTCCTCGATTACATGATTTCCGCGGGGAAAAATTGTGTCGATCTCAATCGCTCAAGGCCAATTAACTCGCCGGCCGGTGATTAGAATGTACCGAACGTCAATAATCGCATTACTTTATACATGAAAAATATGTTTGGAATTAGGGCAGCAAGTATCTCGAGCAATCTGTAAAAAAGCAAATGAAACAATGGCAGTTAAATTATGAAGCCTCAAACAGATCGTTTAAAACTGTACTCGAGAGAGAGAGAGAGAATACTTGACGTTTAATACCTGCTCTAAGTCTTTACCCTGTGATTAATCCTATTAATCTACCGTGTTCGGTAATCCTGTGATTAAATACACAAGCCGATAGAAATCAGAGCCATCTATCAGTCTATTATATGATATTTGCATCATATAAAACGAAACATTGTAAAATGAATTTCCAAGAGTCAAATGTACATATTACGTGAACGTCACTTGCGAATTATATTTTATAATAGACTACTATTATTTCATAATTATCGCCAAAGAGAATTTCTATTTTGTTATCGAACTAAAATACTATGCGCAAATTATTCTTTTGCAAGTTTCTTTAATTATTCTTCCTTTTGTGAGATTACAGTAATCTTTTGGTAATCCAGATACGAATCGTTAAAAAAGTCAGGAGGAGGAATTTATTACATACATATGAGTATGAAGGCACCGTTATTACAAAAGTTGTTATTACAAAAGTAAAATTTCATCAAGTTTCGCGTTCTGTGACAGTGCAATTAAAAAGGGAAATAGATTTCTCTCGCCGTTTTTTCATCCGTTTGCACGCGAACGTTTCCGTGTCTTGCTATCGCCATTAATTAGCATACACCACCATTAACCGACATAAATCACTCGGACGAATCGCATGTACTCTTTCAACTTCGATCCGATTCGCGATTTGTTCCGTACTCATTTAAAGAACACGCGTATGAATCTCTCCGATGGTTTAGAGATCTCGAAACACGAGAGAAAAGCAGCTTCTCCATCATATTGGAAGTCATCAAACACACATCACGAGCGATCGATCAAGGAAAGGTCGTTCTCCAGATTCAATGCAACAGTCCTGAGTGCATCTCGTACAGAAATGGCAGAATGAACTCGCGATTGCGACTTTCTCAAAGTTATTTTAAACTGTAAGATCTCTTCGACAAACATAAAGTTTCACAAACATAAAGCGTTTACCAATAAAAATCGCACCGATTCTTTTCACATTCTACATTCGGGGTTGTTCAGAGAGATCTTCCTGAAGTGGATAAGAAAAGAAATTGAGTGGTAGTTGATTTCTTGCCACATGGCACACTTTATTCGATGGACGTTCTTAGGATGAGAACGTCTTTAGGATGTAGACATTCTGAATATTTTCTTTAGAACGTCCCTTAAAAGAGTGGCTGTATAGTAAATTTTTAAGAGATTTCACTGTTTAAAAATGATTCCACACTTCAAATGTTTTAGAAAGTTCTTAAAAGTTCTTAAGTTTTAAAATAAAAACGGATTATGAATACCGATCTGTGATTGATTTATGACGTCTTAATATTGTATTTAGAAAAGTCTTAAATATAAAAACTGACTATGAATACCGGTTTTATGTCCATTTCCACCAATATAGATTAGCTTTAATTTCGGTTCAACTTATGCTTCATCTTTTTCTAATTTTTGTGTCCATTTGTACAAATGTAATTTCTACAAATGTTGTACAAATGTAGATTAATCTTAATTAATTTACTCCTTATATTTTTTTCATTCTTAGAACTAAAAGAAGATAAGAAATGAATGAAATCGGGCTTAGAGTTAATTTATGTACATTAGTGGTAATAGGCATTAGAAGTCTACATTATTGGTACAAATGGGCATTAGAACTGGGAAAAGATGAAAAATAAATTGAACTGAGATTAAAATTAATCTACATTAGTAGAAATAGGCATTAGGCCTGTTTCTACCAACGTAGTTTAATTTTAATCCCGGTTTAACTAACTCTCCATCTTTTTCCACTTTTAAGAATTAAAAAAAGATGAAGAATAAGCTGAACCCCGAGATTAAAGTTAATCTGATAGAAACGGGCATTAAAGGTCTGCCCTAGTAAACAAGAAACATTTCGAAACATTGCAGTAACGTTGTAACGTTACTGCAATGTTGTTGGAATGTTTTAATTGCTCTCTAAAACTTTTAAATAGAATTGTCACCCTGAAGAGTGAAATCTCATTCTTAAAAATTAAAAATTAAGTCACTCTTTTTCAAGATCGACTTAATTTTCATTCTTTAGGGTGAGATTCCAGTCCGAAGAATTTAGAGAGTATGTTTCTTGCTTGGTAGGGTTCTATACTCTTCTTTTTCGACAAAAGACAACAAGAGAGAAGTGTCCACCACTCAACCCGCCATCCTACTCGCGCCTCGCGACGTGTCTTACCTGTCTCGCGGGTGGACGGGGTCGCGGGGTCGCAGGGCTCGGCACCATTTACGGCGGCAACCCCTACGGCGGTGGCGGTGGCGACAGCATGCACACGATGCGCGCACGAGGGTTGTGGGAGCCCGGGGGAGGATCGCGGCTCTCACACACACATACACACACTCTCTCGCTCTCTCTCTCTCTTTCTCTCTCTCTCTCTTTCGCCCGTCGCCTCGGCCTCGAATCTCGGCACCGCGCGTCCTCGCGCGAACACGAACGCGTCCTCACTGGCGTTGGCTCGCCTGCCGCGACTTATAGCGCCCGTCGGCCGCGGGATACCCGCCGAAGGTGGTCACTCGGGGAGGCGCGGGCGCGTTGACCAACACGCGTTCTCCACCGCGTTCTCCACCGCGGAAAGTCGCCGGCCGCTTCTCGACTCGTCTCCCCCAGAATGAGATAGCGGAAAACGCCCTTGTCTTTCGTGAAAATCCAATCGGTTTCTGCGATAAAACGTTCCTTTCCATAAGTCTCTTCAGAAAGCTAGAAAGTTGACACCTTCGTAATTCAATTTAATCGAGTTCAAATACTGCTAAAACAGAGGACATTAGATCGACATTAGATCGGATGAATGACGTTCTCCGTTATTTCGCTTTTTCTTGTATCTCTAAAGTTTAGCTCGCGAAAAGACTTTCTTCAATGGATTCCGAGTCGAAATTTAAAACCTACTGTGAATCTTATAAATGCCCACTTGTTTTTCAATAGTGCTTCTTGAATTGCAGGTCTTCTCTTCAATTCTGCAGCATGTACACAAAGCAGAAACATTTGTGTTTACGAAAAATGTGACAGCTCATAGAATCATTCTTGTAATATTTCTATAATTAAAAAATATTCCAAGTTTCTATTAAAATTTTTTTCGAAAATCTGGTACCTTCTTGAGAGCTTCAGAGAATATATAAAAAGTGCTACAACTTAATTCAATCCTAATTAAAGTGACAAAGATACAATCTTCCGTATAACAAGAAACTTTTGCGTCCCATTCACACTCTCGAATCTTTTGCATTTAATTGCTAGAATAATTGCTTCTGGAATGCATCAGAAACTTTAAAACTCTTGGAGAAAGTACCAGGGGCACTATCAATTATTTTTAAAAAATTCTAAAAACGCGATAATTTTACAATAAAACGGAGAAAGAAAGAGGAGAAAGCTCGCTCGAGTTTCACACGCAACACCTACGTTTTTGCACGTCCACCCACGTGTTCTCCACCCTTTCGCCCTCGCCCTCGGCCTCCGGGGCTGCGCAGACCTTGCTAAGAGTGCGGCCAGGCAGCGTCGGAATACGCAGCATAGTACGTAAGCCGTTGCATTTATAATCGAACCTCTCAGTCGAGGCTATTCGTTCATTCATTAAGCGGTTGGCCCCGAATTATTGGAACATTAGCTTGATTGGACAAAGCTGGGCACGGCCTGTAATACACGGGATCCGCGCTGCCTCGCTTATGTCATCATCAATGCGAAACGGAAACGGAACGCCGCGCCGTTCTTACACGTAACCGACACCGAAATCAAATATTCGAGGACTGGAAACATTTTTCGGAAATATATATACCCTTCGGACGTACTAGTCCTTGAAAATTTTCAGGTTCCTCGAGATACAAATCTCAACGATAAATCTTTAGAATGTCAATCTTCTAAAGTAGAAACTTTTGGAAGCAATAGAAAAGAATTGAAAAAAATTCAGTGAATACATGAACTAACAGTAATATAACATCAATGTTATACTTTCACATTTAACAATGCATGGCTGCGTTCAGCAGAAAATGCAACTTTGCAGCTGTTGTAAGATTCTTCAATACTTATAATTGGTTCTTGCTCTTAATTCCTCTCATTAGATTTAAATGCATAAACCAATCATTAAAGAATCTTACAACAGTCGCAAAGCTGCTTTTTCTGCTGAACGTAGCCAATGTAACTATTCACGTACTTACAACATATGTTATATTTTTATATTACATTTATATTAGTGAATGTGTAATTATAACTGATGTTATGTTACTGTTAGTTGGTGCTTACAGAAAAATTGGCATAAAATTAGAACTCTCGAATATGTGAAATCGGAATACATAAATGGAATATATAAACAGCATTTCTATATATGCGATTTGGAAGCTGTGTAATCGGGAAAAAATGCGTCGCGCGTTAAATACAGTTTCCAATGACGTTTGCACGCATCGTTTTTTAAATATATTTTATTTATATATATTTATATATATATTTACAGAGATTACGTGATAATCGTCGTCACGTTGAATATGATACATTCGACTGTGAATAAATGGTACGGCTGTTATACACGGATTATTTTATTGCGAGGACTCGCGTTTCCTGGCTGGATCTCGACGATCTTGGCTTCAGAAACTGCCGATTCTTCTTATCTACGATCCGGAGATCGTTCACACACGAATTGCTTACACGAAAAATCTCACGATCCTACGTCAGAGACGATCGGGACGCACAAAGTGATTAGCACGTACGTTAATTAACACTAGTCGTTCTCACACAGTTCGGTATCGCATGGGATCGGTAATCGCAGATCTGATTGATAATGATGCCCGTTTCTATCAATGTAGATTAACTTCGATCCTGGCTTAGCTTACTTTTCATGTTTTCTAGTTCTAAGAATTAGAAAAAGATAAAAAGTTAAATTGAGATTTAAGTTAATCCGTATGGTAGAAATGAACACAGTGTCTATTTCTATAAATATAAATTAACCTTAATCTCATTTAATTCACTCTTTATCCTTTTCCAATTCTTAAAACTATAAAAAAATTAAAAGTAGGTTAAACTAAACAAATTCAAGTAAAGAAAAATACAAAATTTATAGACTCCTTAAATTAATACAATCAAAAAATAACGGCAAAATACAAATGGACGTTAGGAGTCGGCGTTGGATATTATATTGCGCAATGCTAACTAATACCTATTAATGTGTCACAAATTCAATTTTGTACGTTTCGGCTCACTATTTGAGCCATTCTCAGCAATAAAAAATTACCGCTTATCGTACTATAAAATATGTCGAACTGCGTCTCGCACAATCGTAGTTCCAACTTCCAATAATGCAGTCGCAGACTGCAGTGGAAATGTGGTGAGAGACAACTATCTTTAACATAGTCTAATGTTGTACCAACCAGTTGCTTAGCTAAGTGAAGTAGATAGTGGAACTCAAGCTAATAATTGCAACAAGATATTTTTGAACAGATGGATATTAATTTGCGTAATTAATGTATGTTAGCCAGAAACTCATCCCATGTTCAACAACGATCTCAAGCGAATCCAAGCATCGTCAAGCCATTACGACAAATTTAAAAATCACGATGTCAAAGTTAGATTGAAAAATAATTTAAGTAACATAAAAGAGAGTCATATTCGTTCTGATATTAGTCACATAATACCCGTTAAATACAAGCGCTAACTCCTAACGCCCATTTGTAGTTTGCCGTTATTTTTTGATTGTATTAGGTTAAACTAAGATTAAAGTTAATCTACAATACATAAAAACAGAAAAAAAAATACGCGTTACTTCGAAAATTTCGAAGACGAGACAATCCAAGCGAAATAAATTAGGATACACTTGAAGAAAGAACCTTTTTTGTAATCTTGAATTGAATTCCTTAATTTCTCTGAATAAGAAACAGTATTATTTTGGCACTATTCTAAAGAGTATCATAAAATAAGACACTCGTTGTACCTTTACCGTAGGAAGAACATTTATAAAGCTTTAAGAGATGGTCGAGAATTAACGTGCACAGAATAAGATAATCGATCAAAGAAATAGATTCTCGCGCTGATATAATCGAGAAGCTGTAAGATAAAGGAAAGTGAGTTTCGTACTCCATTAATTTGATCGATCGCTATTTGCGCACTTTTTAATTGATCGCACATGCAGAGAACGACTGATAAAAATGTTCGTACGAAATACGGAAGAAACCGCGTATCTTCTTCGCGTGACGTACTATTGACCGTTTCTACTTAACAAGTGAATCGGCCGCGTTTCATAATCTCCAACTTTTGCGCGACGCATGTCTCTCTCAGTGGCTCGCGCGATCCTTAATTTACGTTTACAAAAAGAATTGCGAGTTAGTATTGCGCGGTACTTGAGAAGCCATGAGGTATATATTGTCACACACTTTGTATCTGCGTACCTTTTATAATAGACGCAGTTACGCCCCTTGGTCGTCGCGTATTCGACTAATACTGAAAGAATCGCGAATTTGTTCGCCCGCGTATATCGGTCGCACCGACGTCGATGTGCATTAACTCTAGTCATCCAGCAACGTAGCCGTTTAATCCGTGCGATTCGCTGGGAATCGATATTGCCGAAGGGCCAAATTCTAAACCTTCGAGATTCTTCATCAAGAAGCCGTATCAGGTCTCCCTGATATTGGCGATCACTTTAGAGAGAGTTGTTCTGTGGCTACATGACTCGCCCACTAAAGGACTACCCTGGGACTAGGGATCTTTTTACTTTAGGCTTCTCTCTACAGCGATATTCTGGGAAGCAATAACCAGAGCGCGCCTTCTCTAGTAAACCTTCGAGATTGAAAAATTGATAATTCCCGGGCTTTTGGCAATTTTCTACAATCGATCATCAATCTAGTAGTACCATTTTTCTCTTCATCCCTTTCCCGAGTAAGAATCGATAGAAATTCACTTAAAATTATAAATAGAATTTTCTAAGTTGTCCAACTAAATTTCATTCTTCTATTTGTATTATGAGTGAGATCATAACAAGGGACGAGATTAACCAGAGCTAATTAACTCGCGATTACCTATATAACTGAAACTAAGTCATTAGTTGTACGAAATGTCGCAACGAGATACGATTACGTATCCACGAGTAACGTGCAAGCGGAACAACGAGCTTAGACGAAAGTTATAAATCAGGCGAACGCTTTCATTGAATTATTGCACAATATTCTTGTCGAGCATCGGTGAAGCTACGATCACTGAAATTACTGAAGCTTGGAAGCAACTCTCCGCTGTACAGATCAGTCTAAATTAAACTTACGCAAAGTAGCAAATCTTAATTTTTTGAGCCTGTCACATTAAAAAACCAGATGCGCGATTTGTTCTTCGTACTAATCTTAAACTTAATGTAACTTCTGCGTAAAACGGCGCACATTATCGTCGAATTTTATGAAATTACAGATACATTCGTAATATTAGCAGTGTGGCGATAAATTATGCTTATACTCGTGGCACTAACAGACGATCTGAAAAGGCTATTGACTTTAATCCTTTGTACCCTAATATCATTCGTAGCACAGCTGCGCGAGAGATCTTGCTGCGACGTTATATAAAAGCTGAGTATATTATGAATTGCTTATCTTAAATATTTAGCGTTTTATGTATGTTTGCGTCGCGAGATAATTCGACGATAGTCGACAATATTTCCAGGCACAAAGGATCAAAGTGTCCTTATCGCAATTGATCTATGTAACTTTGGTATGACATAAACGTGGATACTTAATTCATCACGAAATGAAATTAACACTTCCTAAAATAATGCCTGCGGAAACGATATCCTCCGGTGTATTATAAGTTATACTGTACACATAATATTGTCGTTTTTGATCGTACGTTCACGACAGCGTTGTGAGAGTGAGAAAAAAATATACATATATTAACTATATTCATATTTCGCCACAAAATCAAATTATTAAATACATCTACTAGCTGTATATGTATAAGTAGAATTTATGCACATTTAATCTCCAATAGTAAATTTGACTGCAACACGGCACGTTTAATATCATTTACTGTAATAATTGCTCTCAAATATTTTACCTTTATTTACAACACTAGAAATTAATTAGCCTAACACAAAGTGATATGAATTAATATTAATATCAATTAATATTTAAAATAAATATGCTTATAAGCTGATAAAACTATACGTATACTTATGTGCATTATAAAAAAGATTAATTACTAGCCAACATGCTAAAGAGAGACGCATGTAAAGAAGATTACGCGAAGTACAGAATTACAAATCAATATTGAGATTCAATATATTCCTGTTTTCGTGACTGCAAAAAGATTGATAAAAATTCAATCATCTTAAAACAATGGCAGTTTTCTGCGTGATTCAGTATGTATTGTTACCCCAAAAAGTTTTAAAATTATTAATTACATAATTGACGTTACGACCGAACCATACCGTGTTGCATTTAATGTTATCTAAATCTTTTTTGCCAGCATAGATGTCATGCTTTAAAATCAATCTACAGATCTCGCTCACAAACGTAAACGAATCAATTTATCTGCAGCGACGCGTAGGACTTTTTTTCTCTATACTACTCGTGTTGTGTGTGTGTGTGTGTGTGTGTGTGTGTGTGTGTGTGTGTGTGTGTGTGTGTGTGTG